>NC_057801.1:436734364-437043310 GCF_018294505.1 Triticum aestivum
AGCGGCAGCGGACGTGTCCGGCTCGCCCGGACGTGTCCAGCGGTGGAGGAGGAGCGGGCTAGGGTTTGGGGATCCGGAAATTCGGGGGAGTACACATATTTATAGGTAGAGGGAGCTAGGAGTGTCCAAATGAGGTGCGGTTTTCGCCCACACGATCGTGATCCGACGACGGAGAGCATTGAAGTGACTTAGATGGGTTATTGGGCTGTTTTGGAGGGGTGTTGGGCTGCAACTCAAAAGAGGCCTTTGCGGATATGCGGTTAACCGTTGGAGTACCAAACGAGCTCCAAATGACCCAAAACTTGACAGGTGGTCTACCGGTGCTATACCAGGGCCACTTGGCAAGGCTCGGTCCATTCCGAGAATGTTCAACACCCGCACATGAAAAGAGACAAGAGGGGTGCGCCGGTGCATGTGGGAGTGTCGGATGGCGAAACGGACAACGGGAAAAATGCTCGGATGCATGAGACGAACACGTATGCAAATGAGATGCACATGATGACATGATATGATATGCATGACATGAATAAAATGCGAAACAAAAGACAAAACCCAACCACGGAGGGAATATCATATCACATAGCCGAAAATGGCAAGAGTTGGAGATACAAAGATGGAAAGTTACATCCGGGCTGTTACACAAGCCATTCGTCTCGGATGTTGTGCCTGAAGGATGCAAGGGCCTCGGCGTCCGGACAGTCGACTATTTGATTTTTCTTGGTTAGGAACCGTGTCCAGAATTGTCTGGCTGATTCCTCTGGCTGCTGGATTATGTGGCTTAGGTCATCGACGTCTGGTGGTCGCACATAAGTGCCCTGGAAGTTGTCAAGGAATGCTGATTCTAGGTCCTCCCAACAACTAATTGACTCTGCTGGCAGGCTGTTAAGCCAATGTCGAGCTAGTCCTTTAAGCTTGAGCGGGATGTATTTGATGGTGTGTAGATCATCACCACGGGCCATGTGGATATGAAGGAGATAATCCTCGATCCATACCGCAGGATCTGTTGTGCCATCGTATGATTCAATGTTTACGAGTTTGAAGCCCTCGGAGATTTGATGATCCATTACTTCGTCTGTGAAGAATAGTGGGTGTGCGGCGCCCCTGTACTGGGCTATATCACGACGTAGCTCGGATGAGCTTGGTCTGTTGTATTCGGCCGGGCCGTACTGATTATGTCCAGCGTGACGGTTAGCGTCACGTGAAGCGGGGAGCCCATGCGATCCGTAGATCGATCTTGTTTGCCTTGCCTTATTCTCCAAGATGTCTCGCAGGTCTGTTGCGTCCCCCCCCCCGTACTCTGGTATGTTTTGAGCAGTGCCCGGGTGCGGCTTGAGTCGAGGGCCCGAAGGCCTCTCTATCGCGGCCACGGGGTGGCCGATCGGGCGCGTCGTACGCTGGTGATGTAGGTTTAGTTGCTTCCTCCTCAAGTTGGGGTAGCAGCCTGCGCTTTGGGTAGCTCTTGGAGGGGCGTTCTAGTTTATACTCTTCGGCCGCCAGGACTTCGGTCCATCTGTCGGCTAGCAAGTCTTGGTCAGCTCTAAGCTGCTGATGTTTCTTCTTGAGGCTGCTTGCCGTGGCCACAAGCCTGCGTTTGAAACGCTCTTGTTCAACGGGATCCTCTGGCACGACGAATTCGTCGTCGTCGAGGCTTGCCTCATCTTTGGAGGGAGCCATATAATTGTCGTCCTCAACCTCTCTGTCGGCCGCTCTCTCATGAGGGCTGGCTCCTTTGTCCTCCTGCACAGAATCCTGCTGGAGGGGGTTGTCTTCGGCACTGTCCGGCATGTTGTTATCTCCGGTGCTGGAATCACCGTTTTTGCTTTGGCGGGACTTAGAGTGGCGCCGCTGACGTCGGCGCTTGGGTTGCTTCTTGGAGGGATCATCCTCCGTTTTTTCCTCGCCATCCCCCGCTTTAGGGGTGTCCACCATGTATATGTCATATGACGAGGTGGCTTTCTAGTTCCCTATAGGTGCTGGTTCTTGATCATCTCCTTCATCGGCATCCATGCCGTCGATGTCTTCGGAGTCAAAGTCGAGCATGTCGGTTAAATCGTCGACAGTGGCTACAAAGTGGGTGGTGGGTGGGCTTTGAATTTCTTCATCGTCCGCATCCCAACCGTGTTGGCCATAGTTCGGCCAGGGCTCTCCTGACAAAGAGAGAGACTTTAATGAATTCAGGATATCGCCAAAAGGTGAGTGCTGAAAGACGTTCGCGGCGGTGAACTCCATGACCGGAGCCCAATCGGGCTTGATCGGAAGAGGTGCGGGATTTACGGAGTCCGGAGCGGAGTCCGGCACCTTGGAGTCACGGGCCTTGCGAAGGACTAGGCTGGTATCCGGCTCTATCGCCGTAGAGGTTGCAGCTTCCGGGGCAGTGTCCAACCGTCCATCCCTGACTAGCGCAGTGGGCTCCGAGATAATGGTCGGAGCGGACACCTGAGCGACGCTCTGGGCGTTGTCCGGCGGCAGAGCTAAATCATGCCCATCGTGACAGTGCGGTGCGCCCGGTTGTGGCTCGAATCCGTCGAAGATCAAGTCCCCGCGGATGTCGAACGTGTAGTTTAAGCTCCCAAACCTGACCTGATGGCCGGGGGTGTAGCTTTCGATCTGCTCCAGATGGCCAAATGAGTTGGCCCGCAGTGCGAAGCCGCCGAATACAAAGATCTGTCCAGGGAGAGAAGTCTCATCCTGGACCGCGTCGCGATTGACGAGCGAAGAAGCCATCGGGCCTAAAGGCGACGACACAGAGGAACTCTCAATGAAAGCACCAATGTCGGTGTCAAAACCGGCGGATCTCGGGTAGGGGGTCCCGAACTGTGCGTCTAGGCGGATGGTTACAGGAGACAAGGGACACGATGTTTTTACCCAGGTTTGGGCCCTCTCGATGGAGGTAAAACCCTACTCCTGCTTGATTAATATTGATGATATGGGTAGTACAAGAGTAGATCTACCACGAGATCGGAGTGGCTAAACCCTAGAAGCTAGCCTATGGTATGATTGTTGTTCGTCCTATGGACTAAAACTCTCCGGTTTATATAGACACCGGAGAGGGCTAGGGTTACACAGAGTCGGTTACAATGGGTGGAGATCTTCATATCGTATCGCCAAGCTTGCCTTCCACGCCAAGGAAAGTCCCATCCGGACACGGGGCGGAGTCTTCAATCTTGTATCTTCATAGTCCGGGAGTCTGGCCAAAGGTCTTAGTCTAGCCATCCGGACACCCCCTAATCCGGGACTCCCTCAGCGGCCGTTGAGGCCTCTCTCATCCGGCGGTTCTATCTCACCGTCTCGCCAGACATCTTCCACACGGTCGTCTTGGAGGATGACGATGCGTGTGCCGTGTGGACCAAGATCAACAACCTCTTCACCGATAACAAGCTTCAACGTCTCGTGTTTTTGCAGCAGGAATTTTTTGGGTGCCACCAAGATGACTCCTCCATTGATGACTACTGCATGCGCCTCAAGAGCCTCGCCGATCAGCTCCGCGACATTGGCGCCAAGGTGTACAACGAGCTCATGCCTAGCACCCTCACTGCCGGCCTCAATGAGGACTTCGGCAATGTGGCCTCGAACCTCTCCCTGCTGCCGAGCCCGACCTTCCAGTCCGTCACCGCGTATTTATGCTTGGAGGAAAGCCGGATGAAGAAGGTCAAGGCTCGCGTCCACCACACCGCCCTCGCCGCCGGGACGTCTCGTGGGCATCCGTAGCCCGCACCGCCTCCACCACGCCCACCGGCGCCACCGGGGTACTACCCCCTCCCGCCTGCCCCGCCTGCACCTCCCGCTCCGCAACAGCGGCAGCAGCAGGGCGGGGGCGGCGGTCGCCACAACAGGTGCCATGGGGGCGGGGGCGGCGGTCGGCCACAACAGCAGCAGCGGCAGTCAGGGTACGGGGGGGCTCCATGTCATCATCCCCCCCTCGTCGGTCGGCACCAACCCCTGGACCGGGGTGGTTCATGCATACCACATGCCGGTGCCGAGGGCCCCGGGCATCCTCGGCCCGCACCCCACCGGCCCTCAGGCACACTACACCGCCGGAGGCACTATCTACACCACGGCCCCGTACCAGGCGGCCGGCGCTAGCTACATGCCGGCACCCACTCTGGTCAGCTACCCGCCGCAGGGCGGCTACGCGCCAACCCCCGTGCCGCTCCAGACCGGGGGCTACTCCCTCCCGCCGGCTCCGTGGGACCCCGCCCTCCTCACCGCGCTGCACTCGGCACCGTCTCCCTCCAACTATGGAGGCGGCAGTGATTAGTACATGGACACGGGGGCTACCGCCCACATGACGTTGCACCCCGGTAACCTTGTCTCCTCCTTCCCGGTCAACACTTTGAACCATATCACCTTCGGTGATGGTTCATCCGTACCCGTTACTCATGTTGGTCATAGTTTCTTTCCGTCTACTTCTACGCCTATTAACATGTCTAATGTTCTTGTCTCACCTAACCTAGTTAAAAATCTTGTCTCTGTTCATCGTCTTGCACGTGACAATCCTCTCACCATTGAATTTGATGGTCTTGGTTTCTCTGTGAAGGATGCCCGTACGTGGATGGTGCTCCACCGATGTGATAGCCCCGACGACCTGTATCCAGTGCACTCCGCCTCCACCGCCACCGCCCCAGTCGCCCTCGCCGCCGGTGTCGATCTTTGGCATGCACGCCTGGGTCATCCCAACTCCACCGTCCTTCACCAGATTCTCAAGAGTTTTTCATTTTCATGTAATAAGTTCGACGAGCACACCTGTCACGCTTGTCGTCTTGGCAAGCATGTTCGTCGACCGTTTAGCGAGTCAAACACTATTTCTTCTTTTCTGTTTCAGTTAATCCATAGTGATGTTTGGACATCTCCTGTTGCGAGCAACACGGGCTTCATATATTATCTTGTTTTACTTGATGATTATTCTCACTTTGCGTGGATGTTTCCACTCCGTCGCAAGTCCGATGTTCTTTCCACTCTCACGGCTTTTTACTCCTACATCCTCACCCAGTTCGGGCGCCCCATTCTCGCCCTTCAAACAGACAACGGAAAAGAGTTTGACAATGCTGCCACGCGTCACCTTCTCGCATCCCACGGCACTATCTTTCGTCTCACATGCCCATACACATCCCAGTAGAACGGCCGTGCTGAACGGATCCTCCGCACTCTTAATGACTGCGTCCGCACATTGTTGTTTCACTCCAACGTGCCCCCTTGGTTCTAGCCCGATGCTCTCGCCACCGCCACACTCTTAGTTAACATTAGACCGTGTCGTCCTCACTGGAACATCACCCCACACCAACTTCTCTTTGGTTCTCCTCCTTCCTATGATGGTCTTCACATCTTCGGATGTTTGTGTTATCCTAGCACCACCGCCACTGCACCACACAAACTTGCTCCTCGCTCCGTAGCATGTATCTTCCTAGGCTATCCTCCCAACACCAAAGGTTACCGGTGCTATGACCCCGTTTCCCACCGTGTGTACACCTCCCGACACATGAACTTTGATGAGCGCAGTTTTCCATTTCATCAGGTACCATCTCCTGCAGAGGACTCGGCGCTCTCGGACACGGATCAGGTGCAGCCCCTGGTGCGGCCTCTCTTGGCCCCGGCACGGCTCCCACAGGCGCCTCCCAGTGCGGCCGCGGCACGCCCCCCCATGGCGGGCCCTCCTACTGCGGCCCCGGGCCCTCCCGTTGCGGCCTCCGCTACGGGCCCCTCCGCTACGGCCCCAGCCGCCGGCCCCTTGGCCTCGACGCCGACGCAGTCCTGCATGGCCCTGGGTGGCCCTTTGGCTTCCACCCCGCCAGGTGACGCGGCATGCCCAGACCCGCCCGGCTCCGCTGCGACGCCAGGAGCGACGGGCCCTCCGCCAGCTCCGTCCGTCCCTCCTCCCGCGTCCGGCCCTCCCGCTGGCATGATGACGTGATCTCGCGCCGGCATTCACCGCCCCAGCACGCGCTATGGAGCTAACGAGTACGCCTGCGCGGTGTCGACATCATCCTCTCCACCGTCGCCCATCCCCTCGTCCGCACACGCCGCCCTTCGTGATCCACATTGGCTGGATGCGATGCGTGAGGAGTTTGATGCGTTGCAGCGCAACCATACGTGGAATCTTGTGCCGCGACCCCCTCACGCCAACGTCATCAGTGGCAAATGGGTGTTTCGCCACAACACCAACTCGGACGGGTCTCTCGAGCGCTACAAGGTTCGCTGGGTGGTCCGCGGCTTCCGCCAACGCGTCGGAGTGGACTTCACCGACACCTTCGCCCCGGTCCTTAAACCGGGCATGATTCGTACGGTGCTTCAGCTCGCAGTCTCCCGTGCCTGGCCTGTGCACCAGTTGGATGTCTCCAACGCATTCCTGCACGGCCACCTCACAGAACGCGTCTTCTGCGAGCAGCCGACCGGCTTCGTCGACGCCGAGCATCCCGACCATGTCTGCATGCTCTCTCGGTCTCTTTATGGACTGAAGCAGGCCCCTAGGGCGTGGTACCAGTGGATGGCTGGGTTCTTGCAGCAGATGGGGTTTGCCACAACCCGCTCTGATACGTCATTGTTCGTCTATCATCAGGGCACTGCCATTGTGTACCTACTGCTCTATGTGGACGACATTATCCTGACGGCATCCTCGCCTGGGCTTCTTCAGTAGCTCACGGCCCATCTTTGTGATGAGTTTGCCCTCAAGGACCTGGGAGCGCTGCACTACTTCCTTGGCATTGAGGTAGTTTGACGTGCCGACGGGTTCTTTCTGCACCAGCAGAAGTACGCTCATGAGCTTCTCGAGCGCGCGGGTATGCTTAATTGCAAAACCGCGTCCACGCTTGTTGACACTAAGGCGAAGGTTTCTGCCTCGGAGGGCTCTCCTGCTACGGACGCGGCGTTCTACCGCTTCATCGTCGGTGCCCTGCAGTATCTCACCCTCACTCGGCCTAACTTGCAGTATGCAGTTCAACAGGTGTGCCTTCACATGCACTCCCCGTGTGATTCCCATTGGACTCTGGTGAAGCGTATTCTTTGGTATATTCGTGGCACCATGACCATGGGCCTCACCCTTACGGCTTCCTCCTCCATCGACATGGTGGCCTACTCCGACGCTGACTGGGCTGGCTATCCGGACACGCGTCACTCTACGTCCGGCTACTGTGTCTACCTTGGGCCTTCACTGATATCGTGGTCGTCCAAGCGACAGCCCACGGTCTCTCGCTCGAGTGCCGAGGCGGAGTATCGGGCAGTGGCTAATGCCGTTGCTGAGTGCTCTTGGCTCCATCAGCTTCTTCAGGAGTTGCTTTGTGTGGTCCCCAAGGCCATGATCGTCTACTGTGACAACGTCTCCGCCGTATACCTCTCCGCCAACCCCGTCCACCATCATCGTACGAAGCATATTGAGCTTGACATTCACTTTGTACATGAGCAGGTGGCTCTCGGGAAGGTTCATGTTCTGCATGTTCCTACCACTCAGCAGTTTGCCGATGTCATGACTAAGGGACTACCGACCCCAGCCTTTGAGGAGTTTCGGTCCAGTCTCTGTGTCTCCGGCGACGGTTCGACTGCGGGAGGGTGTTGAGCGTACGTTGTCTACCGCATGTGTATAGGACTTGGGTCTGTATTTATACTGTTGTACCTCTCTCTCTCTCCCCCCCGTATATTTGTACATCTTGGGAGACAAGTAGAGGCCGGTCCACCTTGTACCTATATATGTGCGTCATGCACACGATCAATGAATTATCGATGCATGCAATCCCTTCTTTCCAACTAACACTAGGCAACATGCACGCGTGAAGGCGGGGCGTCGGCGGCCGAACACGGGGGCTCCCCAGGAGCCACGGCACGCGATGAAGGGCACAGGCGCGCATGCGCGTGTGCGCAGGGGGCGTGGATGCGCACGGGCTTGGCCAGACGCGGGGGTAGGGAGGCCGGGCGCGCGGACAGAGCTTCGGCGCGGCCATGGAGACCGAGCCCGTGGGGACAATGGCTACAGGCATGGATCGAGCCGGGAAAGAGGGGGAATCAGATGAGAACCTCACAACGGAGCTCGGGGAAGCCGAAGGTGGGCGGGGCAATGCAAATCATCAGCCGGGAGCGGCGAACACCATCAATGGGGATGGGCCCCTAGCGTCGGTGTAGCAGCTCCTCGGTTCACTCCAGTGTGAGTGGACGATGTAGATAGAGACGCTGCACCTTTGGACATGGTGGGGCGTCTAGTGGTGGCCAGTGACCATGGTAGCGATGGCGGCCAAGGCGATGCAGTGCTGGGCGTGTCTCGATCTATGGCGGGACGGGGAAAGGGGAATCGAGTTAGGGTTCGGGGAGGGGCGTCGACGTCTTGTAAGCGGCCAGGGGGCGCCGGATGGCCGGAACGTGGCCAGGCACGGCCATGGTGCCGGTGGATGCCTGCCACGCCCCCTACCTCCTGTAGCAGGAGGTAGATGATGGTGGAGGTGGGCTGGGCCATTTTCTGTCTCCACATGGGCCAAAGGATATAGTTGTTAGACTGTGGACTCGGTCTCCCCCACCTGCCCACGAACGAGGGAGGACACGATTGTCTCCACGCCTCCTGTATCGTTGCGCTAGGCAACCCTATATGTACCCTTCCTCCGGCTGTACTTGATGATTAAGCAAAGCATTATATCAAACTTCATGGTATCAGACACCAGTTCCGATCCTCTCCCTCCACGATCACCATGACCAACTCTGGAGGGCAAAACACTCTTCCCTCCTCCTCCGGCGGCTCGCCAACTGACACTCTTCCCGGAGGCCAGCCCATGTCTCCTCTCCCCGCTGTCCCGCCTCCACCTCCTCTTCCTGGAGAATGGACGAAGGTCGTCCCCTATGCTTCAGACATAGGCTCTACTGTGTGCTATGTTGTGTGCCGCACCTGAAGTGTGCCTTTCCATGAGTCAGTCAAGGGGTACAAGAATGATCCAGGAATGGATCACAAGACAACGGTCAAACATATCCTTCGTAACTAGTGGACTAAGGAATTTTCTCGATTATGGAGGTGGTAAAAGAGTTTGTCGTAAAGGGTCACGCCGATGCGAACTTTGACACTAATCCGGATTATTCTGAGTAGTAAACTGGAATCGTATAGTAGAACAGTTATTTGGAATAGATCCAAATAGAGCGTGGTAGCTGAATCTAGGAGATGTCATAGAGATTTGTAAAGCACACACGGATCTGAAAGATTCAGACCCGTTGACTAGTAACCTCTCTCACAAGCGAGATATGATCAAACCCAATGGATGTTGGACTCGTTACAATCACATAGTGATGTGAACTAGATTGTTGACTCTAGTGCAAGTGGGAGACTATTGGAAATATGCCCTAGAGGCAATAATAAAATGGTTATTATTGTATTTCCTTGTTCATGACAATTGTCTATTGTTCATGCTATAATTGTATTGACCGGAAACCGCAATACATGTGTGAATACATAGACCACAACATGTCCCTAGTGAGCCTCTAGTTGACTAGCTCGTTGATCAACAGATGGTCATGGTTTCCTGACCATGGAAATTGGATGTCATTGATAACGGGAGCACATCATTAGGAGAATGATGTGATGGACAAGACCCAATCCTAATCATAGCACAAGATCGTGTAGTTCGTTTGCTAAAGCTTTTCTAATGTCAAGTATCATTTCCTTAGACCATGAGATTCTGTAACTCCCTGATACCGTAGGAGTGCTTTGGGTGTACCAAACGTCACAACGTAACTGGGTGACTATAAAGGTGCACTACAGGTATCTCCGAAAGTGTTTGTTGGGTTGGCACGAATTGAGACTGGGATTTGTCAATCCGTATGACGGAGAGGTATCTCTGGGCCCACTCGGTAATGCATCATCATAATGAGCTCAATGTGACTAAGTAGTTAGACACAGGATCATGCATTACGGAACGAGTAAAGTGACTTGCCGGTAAGGAGATTGAACGAGGTATTGGGATACCGACGATCGAATCTCGGGCAAGTAACGTACCGATTGACAAAGGGAATTGCATACGGGATTGCTTGAATCCTTGACATCGTGGTTCATCCGATGAGATCATCGTGGAACATGTGGGAGCCAACATGCGTATCCAGATCCCACTGTTGGTTATTGGCCAGAGAGCTGTCTCGGTCATGTCTGCATGATTCCCGAACCCGTAGGGTCTACACACTTAAGGTTCGATGACGCTAGGGTTATAAAGGAAGTTTGTATGTGGTTACCGAATGTTGTTCGGAGTCCCGGATGAGATCCCGGACATCACGAGGAGTTCTGGAATGGTCCGAAGGTAAAGATTTATATATGGGAAGTCAAGTTTCAGTCACCGGAATAGTTTCGGGGGTTATCGGTACTGTACCGGGACCACCGAAAGGTGTCCGGAGGTCCACCGGGTGGGGCCACCTGCCCCGGGGGACTTGATGGGCTGAATATGGGAGGGAACCAGCCCCTAGTGGGCTGGTGCGCCCATCCCCAAGGGCCCAAGGCGCCTAGGGTTGAAAACCCTAGGGGAGGGGGGCGCCTCCACCTTGCTTGGGGGGCAAGCCTCCCCTCCTGGCCGCCGCCCCTCCCCTCTAGATGGGATCTGGAGGGGGCCGGCCCCCTCTCCCCTTCCCCTATATATAGTGGGGGTGTTGGGGCTGCCAAGAACACGAGTTTCCCTCTCTCCTGGCGCAGCCCTACCCCTCTCCCTCCTTGTCTCTCGCAGTGCTTGGCGAAGCCCTGCTGGAGTGCCACGCTCCTCCATCACCACCACGCCGTTGTGCTGCTACTAGATGGAGTCTTCCCCAACCTCTCCCTCTCTCCTTGCTGGATCAAGGCACGAGAGACGTCACCGGGCTGCACGTGTGTTGAACGCAGAGGCACCGTTCTTCGGTGCTTAGATCGGATTCGGTCGCGCTCTGAATCGCTTCGTGAACGACTCCACCGACCGCGTTCTTGTAACGCTTCCGCATCGCAATCTTCAGGGGTATGAAGATGCACTCCCCTCTCGTTGCTAGTATCTCCATAGATTGATCTTGGTGATGCGTAGAGAATTTTGAATTTCTCCTACGTTCCCCAACAGACCACTGCCTGGCCTGGCCCTAGCGAATCTCTTGATTCGTTTGCCCGCCAATCCCACCCGTTGCATCCTACCGGCCCCGCGGATCTCTTGGATCCCGCGCCTGTCCACCCACCTGCTGCCAGCCACGTGGATCTCTTGGATCCCGCGCCTGCTCGCCAACCATCTGTTGGCCCCGCGGATCTCTCGGATCATGCACCCACCCAATCGCCTCCTGTTAGCCCCGCGGCTCTCTTAGAGTCTGCGCCTCCCACTCCCCATGCTCCTTCCCCACCAGCACTCTCTCTTCCTCCTTCGCCGCACCAAAATCACCGCTCTGCCTCGCCACTTTCTTTTCCCCCCGACTCGTCGCCTCTACCTCCTCCACTGCCTCCTCGCACTGTTCCAGTTCCCATTCCACGTAACAAACACTCCATGCGTACTCGCGACCAGGCTGGGTTTGACCGGCCAATTGATCATCTCAATCTCACCGCTACCGCCTCCCCCATCTCTCCCATCCCCTCCTCCTACAAAGCTGATCTTCTGGACCCAAATTGGTTCCAGGCCATGAAGGACGAGTACGACGCGCTTTGCCACAACCAAACCTGGACTCTCATCCCTCGTCCTCCCGGCGCCAATGTTGTCTCGGGTAAATGGGTGTTCCATCACAAATACCATTCTGATGGGTCTCTAGCTTGTTATAAAGCTCGTTGGGTCCGTCGTGGTGATTTGCAGCAACCAGGCATTAACTTTGACGAAACCTTCTCCCCGGTAGTCAAGCCCAGCATGATTCGCGTCGTTCTCAGTCTAGCTGTTTCTTCCTCATGGCCCATTCACCAGCTCGACGTCAAAAACGCCTTCCTGCATGGTTCTCTTAATGAGACTGTCTACTGTCGCCAGCCTCTCGGCTTCTCTGACTCCTCCTTTCCCGACCACATTTGTCATCTCCAAAAGTCTCTATATGGCCTCAAACAAGCGCCGCGGGCTTGGTTTCAGCGTTTTGCTTCTTTCATCCAGCGCATCGGCTTCGTACCTTCCCGCTCTGACTCCTCTCTCTTCATCTTCCACTCCACCATGCACACTGCCTACTTGCTTTTATACGTTGACAACATCATTCTCACAGCTTCTTCCGACCCTTTCCTTTCCCACATCATCTCTTCTCTCCGCGCCGAGGTTTGCATGACCGATCTTGGCTCACTTCATCACTTCCTGGGCGTTGCCATCTCCCGATCATCCCAGGGCCTTTTTCTCTCCTAGCGCCAGTACGCCATCGACTTGCTCTTCAAAGCTGGCATGCTCGAATGCCACCCTACTCATACACTTGCCGAAACCGGCGCCAAACTATCTTTTGCTGGTGACCCCCTTCCTGATCCAACTCTCTTCCGCAGTATCACCCGCACGCTCCAATACATTACTCTCGCCCGTCCTGACATCTCCTACGCTGTTCAGCAAGCCTGCTTACACATGGATGACCCCCGCCTCCCTCATATGAACCACGTCCGACGCATTCTATGCTATCTCAAGGGCACTCTTGACTATGGCCTCACCATTGCTCCTTCCTCCCCTGCCTTTCTCACAACATACTCTGATGCAGACTTGGCCGGGTGTCCGGATACTCGTCGTTCCACGTCGGGATACTGTGTTTACTTGGGCGATAACTTGATTTCCTGGTCTTTGAAGCGGAAACTAACTGTTTCCAGGTCATCTACGGAGGCTGAGTATCGTTGTGTTGCGCATGCCGTTGCCGAGACGGTTTGGCTTCGTCAACTACTTACCGAGCTCCACCGTCCTGTCCGTCAAGCCACCATTGTGTACTGTGATAATGTATCAGCTGTGTATATGTCATGTAATCATGTACAGCATCGTGAAACCAAGCACATAGAGATACACATACACTTTGTAAGAGAGAAGGTAGCCTTAGGTGAGGTCCGTGTTCTTCATGTACCAACCTCGGCGCAGTTTGCAGATATCTTCACCAAGGGGCTCCTGTCTGCAGCCTTCCACGACATTCGCTCCAGTCTCAACGTCGTCGATGCCGCCGCTGACACTGTAGGGGGGGGTAGACTATGGACTCGGTCTCCCCCACCTGTCCACGATCGAGGACACGATTGGCTCTACGCCTCCTGTATCGTTGCGCTAGGCAACCCTATATGTACCCTCCCTCCGGCTATACTTAATGATTAAGCAAAGCATTATATCAAACTTCATGGTATCAGACACCAGTTCCGATCCTCTCCCTCCACGATC
Organism: Triticum aestivum; assembly: GCF_018294505.1. Taxonomy (NCBI): domain Eukaryota; kingdom Viridiplantae; phylum Streptophyta; class Magnoliopsida; order Poales; family Poaceae; genus Triticum; species Triticum aestivum. The sequence goes on from NC_057801.1 coordinate 436,747,612, forward strand.
GCCATGACCAACTCTGGAGGACAAAACACTCTTCCCTCCTCCTCCGGCGGCTCACCAACTAACACTCTTCCCGAGGCCAGCCCATGTCTCCTCTCCCCGTTGTCCCGCCTCCACCTCCTCTTCCTGGCAGTCAGAACAACCTTCCCTCACCCTCGCCCCTCCTCCACTTTCCTTCAGTGACACAATCACCGATATCACGCCCTTCATCCCCATCGTCTTGGATCTCCACAGCCACAACTATTACCATTGGCGCCACTTGTTCGAGATCCACCTCGGGCGTTGTTCTCTTCTCCATCACATCACTGGCGATGCGCCCCCGGCTCCCCGTGACCCACGGTGGCTCAAGGATGATCTTGCCATCATCCAGTGGCTCTACACGCGCATCTCCGCCGAGCTCTTCAACTTGGTGGTCACCGACGGCACGTCCACTCGCGACATTTGGACTGAGCTCCGTCGGTTGTTTCAGGACAACCGCGACGCCCGCGTCTCCGCCCTTAACACCGAGCTTCACACAATCACCCAGGGAGATCGCCCCGTCGGTGTCTTCTGTCAGCGCATCAAAGCCATTGGCGACGAGCTCCGTGAGCTTGGCTAGGTGGTCGCCGACCGCTCCCTTCTTCACGCCCTCATGGGCGGGCTCGACGAGCGGTTCGCTCAACAGGCGACCCTGATCCCGCTCCTGCGGCCTCTGCCTACTCTTGTTGAGGCGTGCTCCATGCTCTAGATGGAGGAGCAAAACCAGGCGCGTAAGGCAAGCACTCCACGCGTCTTCCACGCTGCGGCGCGCTCTACTCCACCACCGGCGGCCGCGGCACCGTCCTCACCATCTCCTGCCGCTCTGCCGCCTCCAGGATGGTGTCCCAGCCCAAACTACAAAGGGAAGAACCCGGTGTGTCGTCCCCAAAGACAGGATCGGCTTCTTCTTCATCCTCGCCTGCGCCTGCCTCCACCACATCGGCGCCGCCTATCGCGCCATCAGCTCCACCCTCCTCCGCCTGGCGTCCTGCTCAAGACACGTGGACCGGCCTGGTGCAGGTGTGGCCCATGCCCTGGTCCGCGCCCTCTCCTTATGGCGCTCCTTCGGCCTACAGCGGTGGCTGGGCGCCCGGGCTTCGCCCTCCTACCGGTGCCCCAGGACTCCTTGGCTCGCGTCCTCCACCGCAAGCGTATGCCGCGTACGCACCGCTGTACCAGGCGGCAGCGGCCCCGACTGTGCCGCCCATGTACCCTATGGATTCCCCACGCCCTCGCCCTGGGAGCACAGCACCACAGGCGCATCTTCGTCAACTCAGTCGTCGCCTGCGCCTGCTTCCACCTCGACCGCACCGGCTTGGGATCAGGCCGCCTTCATTGCTGCCATGAACTCACTTACCACCCAGGACGCAGGTAATGACTGGATCTTCGACTCTGGTGCGTCTTGCCACATGTCTGCATCTAGTGCTTCTCTTTCTGCTCTTCATCCTTCAGTTTTATTCTCATCCATCACCATTGGCGACGGTTCTTCTGTTCCTGTCACCGACGTTGGTACTTCCTTCCTCTCTCCCTCTCGCTTGCCTCTTCTTCTTCGCGAAGTTCTTGTTGCTCCTGCCCTCATCAAAAACCTCATATCCGTTTGTTGCTTTACTATTGACAATCAAGTTTCAGTTGAGTTTGACCCTTATGGATTGTCTGTGAAGGATCTTCTAACCAAGACGGAGTTGGACCGGTTCAATAGTGCGGGGGATCTATACACTGTCCACGGCGCTGCTACTCCCACCCCCATGCCATGCACGCCTCCATCACCTTGTGGCACCGCCGGCTTGGACATCCCAACAACACGACCACGACTACCCTCCTCGACGAATTTCAGCTTCCTCACGCTCGAGACTCGCATGATGCCTCTCTCTGTCACGCCTGTCAGCTGGGCAAACACGTTAGGCTTCCCTTTAGTACTTCTACAACTAGTAGTTCCTTTCCCTTTGAACTCTTGCATTCTGACTTATGGACGTCACCTACCCCCAGTGTATCCGGTTTCAAATATTACCTTGTAGTCCTAGATGATTACTCTCATTTCATATGGACTTTTCCTCTCCGCGCAAAATCAGATGTTCATAGTGTGTTTGTTAACTTTCAGCGCTACGTGTACACTCACTTCTCTCTCCCCATCCATTTCTTGCAATGTGACAACGGGCGTGAATTTGACAACACTCGCAACCAAGATTTCTTTCTCCACCATGGCATTATCCTACGCTTCTCCTGCCCCTACACCTCGCCTCAGAATGGCAAAGCTGAGCGGTCTCTTCGAACCATTAACGACATCCTCCGCACGCTTCTGCTTCAAGAATCTATGCCTGCCCAATATTGGGTCGAAGCTCTTCGTCATGCCACGTTTCTTCTCAACATTCGCCCAACCAAAACACGCCCTCGCTTTTCTCCCTACGACTCCCTCTTCTTAGCTCCCCCCAACTATGCTGATATTCGAGTCTTCGGTTGTTTATGTTATCCCAACATGTCGGCCACCTCCTCTAACAAACTAGCCCCACGATCGCTCCCGTGCGTTCTCCTCGGTTTTCTCGACTCCCACAAAGGCTTCCGCTGCCTTCATATTCCCACTGGACGCGTCGTTATTTCTCGTCACGTTACTTTTGACGAAAACACTTTCCCCTTCGCCACCTACCATCCGCCCAACACTTCCGCTCCACTCTCCACCCGCACGTCCATCCCCACGCGCTCCCCCGCACTCGACGTGCATGGCCTGCATGGCCTGGTCCCCACCACTCCACTGCATGCCGCCAACCCACACCCCTATTGGGGAACGTAGCAGAAATTCAAAAATTTCTACGCATCACCAAGATCAATCTATGGAGATTCTGTAACAAGAGAGAGAGGGAGTGCATCTTCATACCCTTGAAGATCGCTAAGCGGAAGCATTACAAGAACGTGGTTGATGGAGTCGTACTCGTGGCGATTCAAATCACGGAAGATCTGATCTAGCGCCGAACGGACGGAGCCTCCACGTTCAACACACGTACAGCCCGGGGACGTCTCCTCCTTCTTGATCCGGCAAGGGGAGAGGAGAAGTTGAGGGAGAACTCCGACAGCACAACGACATGGTGGTGGTGGAGCTCGTGGTATTCCTGTAGGGCTTCACCAAGCACTACCGAGGAGGAGGAAGTGTTGGAGGGAGGGCCTGCGCCAAAAGCAAGGGTCACGGCTGCCCTCCCACCTCCTCACTATATATAGGGGGAAGGGAAGAGGGGGAGGCGCCCTAGGGTTTCCCCTAGGGGGCGGCGGCCAGGGCAGATTGGATCTCCCTAGGGAAACCCTAGGGAGACTTGCCCCCCCAAGCCAAGCAGGTGGAGGCTTGCCTCCCAAGTCAGGTGGAGGTGCCCCACCTCTCCAAGCAACGTGGGAAAGGGTGTGGGGGAGCACAGCCCCTTAGTGGGCTGGTTTGCCCCCTCCCCTTGGCCCATGAGGCCCTACAACACTTGTCGGGGCCCCCGAAACACCTTTCGGTCATGCTGGCCTTAGCTTGGTACCCCCGGAACACTTCCGGACTCCAATACCCTTCGTCCAATATATCGATCTTCACCTTCGGACCATACCGGAGCTCCTCGTCACGTCTGGGATCTCATCTGGGACTCCGAACAACCTTCGGTAACCACATACTATTTCCCATAACAACTCTAGCGTCACCGAACCTTAAGTGTGTAGACCCTACGGGTTCGGGAACCATGCAGACATGACCGAGACATCTCTCCGGCCAATAACCAACAGCGGGATCTGGATACCCATGTTGGCTCCCACATGTTCCACGATGATCTCATCGGATGAACCACAATGTTGGGGATTCAATCAATCCCGTATACAATTCCCTTTGTCAATCGGTACGTTACTTGCCCAAGATTCGATCGTCGGTATCGGCAAGTCACTTTACTCGTTCCGTAATGCATGATCCCGTGACTAACTACTTAGTCACATTGAGCTCATTATGATGATGCATTACTGAGTGGGCCCAGAGATACCTCTCCATCACACGGAGTGACAAATCCCAGTCTCGATTCGTGCCAACCCAACAGACACTTTCGGAGATACATGTAGTGCACCTTTATAGCCACCCAGTTACGTTGTGACGTTTGGTACACCCAAAGCATTCCTGCGGTATTCGGGAGTTGCAAAATCTCATGGTCTAAGGAAATGATACTTCACATTAGAAAAGCTCTTAGCAAACGAACTACACGATCTTGTGCTATGCTTAGGATTGGGTCTTGTCCATCACATCATTCTCCTAATGATGTGATCCCGTTATCAATGACATCCAATATCCATGGTCAGGAAACCATAACCATCTATTGATCAAAAAGCTAGTCAACTAGAGGCTCACTAGGAACATGTTGTGGTCTATGTATTCACACATGTATTACGGTTTCCAGTTAATACAATTATAGCATGAACAATAGACAATTATCGTGAACAAGGAAATATAATAATAACCATTTTATTATTGCCTCTAGGGCATATTTCCAACAGTTTCCCACTTGCACTAGAGTCAATAATCTAGTTCACATCACTATGTGATTGTAATGAGTCCAACACCCATTGGGGCGCCATGATCATCATCGTCACCGGCATGACACCATGATCTCCATCATCGTGTCTTCATGAAGTTGTCTTGCCAACTATTACTTCTACTACTATGGCTAACCTCATCATGATCTACATATAGAAAATTTTCTCTCGAAAGAATTGAGTGGGAGGATGGCGAAGACTTGATGAGGTTATTGAACCGTCACTTCAACTAGTGTGTAGCAGGGCACATGAAGTTATTCCTGTGGCGCCTACAGCAATTGAAGTAGAAGCTTATGATAGTGATCATGAAGTTTCGGATCAAGTCACTACCGAACCTCGTAGGGTGACAAGGATGCGTACTACTTCAGAGTGGTACAATAATCATGTCTTGAAGGTCATGTTGCTAGACAACAATGAACCTACGAGCTATGGAGAAGCGATGGTGGGCCCGGAATCCGACAAATGGCTAGAGGCCATAAAGCCTGAGAGAGGATCCATGTCTAGAAACCAAAGTGTAGACTTTGGAAGAACTACTTGATGGTCGTAAGGCTATTGGGAACATATGGATTTTAAAAGTAAGATGGACAATGATGTTAAGTGTCACCATTAAGAAGGCTCGACTTGTCGCTAAGATGTTTTCTGATAAGTTCAAGGAGTTGACTACGATGAGACTTTCTCACTCGTAGCAATGCTAAGAGTCTGTTAGAATTATATTAGTAGCTATTGCATTATTTATGAAATCTTGTAGATAGGATGTCAAAATATAGTTTCCTCGACGATTTTCTTGAGGAAAGGTTGTATCTGATACCACCAGAAGGTTTTTCAATCCTAAAAGATGCTAACAAGTATGCAAAGCTCCAGCAATCCTTCTAAACACTGCAGTAAGCATCTCGGAGTTGGAATATACGCTTTGATGAGATGATCAAAGATTTTGGATTTATACAAGGTTTATGAGAAACTTGTATTTCCAAAGAAGTGAGTGGGAGCACTATAGAATTTCTGATGAATATATGTTGTTGACGTATTGTTCATCAGAAATGATATAGAATTTCTAGAAAGCATATAGGGTATTTGAAAAGTGTTTTTCAATAGAAAACCTGGATTAAGCTACTTGAACATTGAGGATCAAGATCTATAAGGATAGATCAAAAATGCTTAATAATACTTTCAAATGAATACATAACGTGACAAGATTTTGAAGAAGTTCAAAATAGATCGGCCAAGAAGGAGTTCTTGGCTGTGTTATAAGGTGTGAGTATTGAGTAACACTCAAGACATGACCTCGGCAGAAGAGAGAGAATGGACGAAGGTCGTCCCCTATGCTTCAGACATAGGCTCTACAGTATGCTATGCTGTGTACCGCACCTGAAGTGTGCCTTGCCATGAGTCAGTCAAGGGGTACAAGAATGATCCAGGAATGGATCACAAGACAGCGGTTAAACATATCCTTAGTAACTAGTAGACTAAGGAATTTTCTCGATTATGGAGGTGGTAAAATAGTTCGTCGTAAAGGGTTACGCCGATGCGAACTTTGACACTAATCTGGATTATTCTGAGTAGTAAACCGGAATCGTATAGTAGAACAGTTATTTGGAATAGCTCCAAATAGAGCGTGGTAGCTGAATTTAGGAGATGACATAGAGATTTGTAAAGCACACGCAGATCTGAAAGATTCAGACCCGTTGACTAGTAACCTCTCACACAAGCGAGATATGATCAAACCCAATGGGTGTTGGACTTGTTACAATCACATAGTGATGTCAACTAGATTGTTGACTCTAGTGCAAGTGGGAGACTATTGGAAATATGCCCTAGAGGCAATAATAAAATGGTTATTATTGTATTTCCTTGTTCATGATAATTGTCTATTGTTCATGCTATAATTGTATTGACCGGAAACCGCAATACATGTGTGAATACATAGACCACAACATGTCCCTAGTGGGCCTCTAGTTTACTAGCTCGTTGATCAATAGATGGTCATGGTTTCCTGACCATGGACATTGGATGTCATTGATAACGGGATCACATCATTAGGAGAATGATGTGATGGACAAGACCCAATCGTAAGCATAGCACAAGATCATGTAGTTCGTTTGCTAAAGTTTTTCTAATGTCAAGTATCATTTCCTTAGACCATGAGATTGTGTAACTCCCTGATACCGTAGGAGTGCTTTGGGTGTACCAAACGTCACAATGTAACTGGGTGACTATGAAGGTGCACTACAGGTATCTCCGAAAGTGTTTGTTGGGTTGGCACGAATCGAGACTGGGATTTGTCACTCCGTATGACAGAGAGGTATCTCTGGGCCCACTCGGTAATGCATCATTATAATGAGCTCAATGTGACTAAGTAGTTAGTCACGGGATCATGCATTATGGAACGAGTAAAGTGACTTGCCGGTAACGAGATTGAACGAGGTATTGGGATACCGACGATCGAATCTCGGGCAAGTAACGTACCGATTGACAAAGGGAATTGCATACGGGATTGCTTGAATCCTTGACATCGTGGTTCATCCGATGAGATTCATACATCTCCAACGTATCTATAATTTTTGATTGCTCCATGCTACTTTATCTACTGTTTTGGACTAAATTGGGCTTTATTTTCCACTTTCATATTATTTTTGGGACTAACCTATTAACCGGAGGCCCAGCCCAGAATTGCTGTTTTTTGCCTATTTCAGTGTTTCGAAGAAACAGAATATCAAACGGAGTCCAAACGGAATCAAACCTTCGGGAACGTGATTTTCTCACTGAACGTGATCCAGGAGACTTGGACCCTGCACCAAGGAACAACCGAGGCGGTCACGAGGGTGGGGGGGCACGCCCTCCCCCTGGGCGCGCCCCCCTACCCCGTGGGCCCCCTGTTGCTCCACCGACGTACTCCTTCCTCCTATATATACCTACATACCCCCGTCAGATCAAAGACGGAGCCAAAAACCTAATTCCACCACCGCGACCTTTTGTATCCACGAGATCCCATCTTGGGGCCTGTTCCGGAGCTCCGTCGGAGGGGGCATCCACCATGGAGGGCTTCTACATCAACACCATAGCCTCTCCGATGAAGTGTGAGTAGTTTATTTCAGACCTTCGGGTCCATAGCTAGTATCTAGATGGCTTCTTCTCTCTTTTTGGATCTCAATACAATGTTCTCCCCCTCTATCGTGGAGATCTATTCGATGTAATCTTCTTTTTTGCGGTGTGTTTGTTGAGACCGATGAATTGTGGGTTTATGATCCAGCTTATCTATTAATAATATTTGAATCTTCTCTGAATTCTTTTATGTATGATTGAGTTATATTTGCAAGTCTCTTCGAATTATCTGTTTGGTTTGGCCAACTAGATTGGTAGTTCTTGCAATGGGAGAAGTGCTTAGCTTTGGGTTCAATCTTGCGGTGTCCTTTCCCAGTGACAGCAGGGGCAGCAAGGCACGTATTGTATTGTTGCCATCGAGGATAACAAGATGGGGTTTTTATCATATTGCATGAATTTATCCCTCTACATCATGTCATCTTGCTTAAGGCGTTACTCTGTTTTTAACTTAATACTCTAGATGCATGCCGGATAGCGGTCGATGAGTGGAGTAATAGTACTAGATGCAGAATCGTTTTGATCTACTTGTCTCGGACGTGATGCCTATATACATGACCATACCTAGATAACATCATAATTATTCGCTTTTCTATCAATTGCTCAACAGTAATTTGTTCACCCACCGTAGAATACTTATGCTCTTGAGAGAAGCCACTAGTAAAACCTATGGCCCCCGGGTCTATTCTCATCATATCAATCTCCATTACTTTATTACTTGCTTTGTTTTTACTTTGCCTTTTACTTTTCACTTTGCATCTTTATATCAAAAATACCAAAAAATATTATTTATCATATCTATCAGATCTCACTCTCGTAAGTGACCGTGAAGGGATTGACAACCCCTAATCGCGTTGGTTGCGAGGAGCTATCGTTTTGTGTAGGTACGAGGGACTTGTGCGTGGTCTCCTACGGGATTGATACCTTGGTTCTCAAAAAAGAAAAAAAAAGAAGAGAAAGGCCAAATAATAAAAAAAGGCCCAAAAATAAAATAAATAAAAAGGGCAATGCTACTATCTCTTTTTCCACACTTGTGCTTCAAAGTAGCACCTTGTTCTTCATATAGTGAGTCTCATAAGTTGTGCTTCAAAGTAGCTCCTTGTTCTCTATGTAGTGAGTCTCATAAGTTGTCTTTTTTTATACTAGTGGAATTTTTCATTATAGAACTTGGCTTGTATATTCCTACGATGGGCTTCCTCAAATGCCCTAGGTCTTCATGAGCAAGCAAGTTGGATGCACACCCACTATTTTTCTTCTTGTTGAGCATTCATAGCTCTAGTGCATCCGTTGCATGGAAATCCCTACTCCTCATGTTGACATGAATCAATGGGCATATCCATTGCCCGTTGATTATCCTCGTCAATGTGAGACTTTCTCCTTTTTTTTCTTCTCCACACAATCCCCATCATCATATTCTATTGCACCCATAGTGCTATATCCATGGCTCACGCTCATATATTGCATGAAGGTTGAAAAAGTTTGAGATTATTTAAGTATGAAACAATTGCTTGGCTTGTCATCGGGGGTATAGAAGTTGGGAACATCTTTGTGTGACGAAAATGAAGCATAGCCTAACTATATGATTTTGTAGGGAAGAACTTTCTTTTGCCATGCTATTTTGAGAAGACATGATTGCCTTGATTAGTATGCTTGAAGTATTATTATTTTTATGTCAATATGAACTTTTTTCTTGAATCTTTCGGATCTGAATATTCATACTACAATTAAGGAGATTTACATTGAAATTATGCCAAAGTATCACTCCGCATCAAAAATTCTTTTTATCATTTACCTACTCGAGGACGAGCAGGAATTAAGCTTGGGGATGCCTGATACGTCTCCAACGTATCTATAATTTTTGATTGCTCCATGCTACTTTATCTACTGTTTTGGACTATATTGGGCTTTATTTTCCACTTTTATATTATTTTTGGGACTAACCTATTAACCGGAGGCCCAGCCCAGAATTGTTGTTTTTTGCCTATTTCAGTGTTTCGAAGAAACAGAATATCAAACGGAGTCCAAACGGAATGAAACCTTCGGGAACGTGATTTTCTCACCGAACGTGATCGAGGAGACTTGGACCCTGCTCCAAGGAACAACCGAGGCGGTCACGAGGGTGGGGGGCGCGCCCTCCGCCCCTGGGCGTGCCCCCCTACCTCGTGGGCCCCCTGTTGCTCCACCGACGTACTCCTTCCTCCTATATATACCTACGTACCCCCGTCCGATCAAAGACGGAGCCAAAAACCTAATTCCACCACCGCAACTTTCTGTATCCACGAGATCCCATCTTGGGGCCTGTTTCGGAGCTCCGCTGGAGGGGGCATCCACCATGGAGGGCTTCTACATCAACACCATAGCCTCTCCGATGAAGTGTGATTAGTTTACTTCAGACCTTCGGGTCCATAGCTAGTAGCTAGATGGCTTCTTCTCTCTTTTTGGATCTCAATACAATGCTCTCCCCCTCTCTCATGGAGATCTATCCGATGTAATCTTCTTTTTTGCAGTGTGTTTGTTGAGACCGATGAATTGTGGGTTTATGATCCAGCTTATCTATGAATAATATTTGAATCTTCTCTGAATTCTTTTATGTATGATTGAGTTATCTTTGCAAGTCTCTTCGAATTATCCGTTTGGTTTGGCCAACTAGATTGGTAGTTCTTGCAATGGGAGAAGTGTTTAGCTTTGGGTTCAATCTTGCGTTGTCCTTTCCCAGTGACAGTAGGGGCAGCAAGGCACGTATTGTATTGTTGCCATCGAGGATAACAAGATGGTTTTTTATCATATTGCATGAATTTATCCCTCTACATAATGTCATCTTGCTTAAGGCATTACTCTGTTTTTAACTTAATACTCTAGATGCATGCTGGATAGCGGTCGATGAGTGGAGTAATAGTAGTAGATGCAGAATCGTTTCAATCTACTTGTCTCGGATGTGATGCCTATATACATGATCATACCTAGATAACGTCATAATTATTCGCTTTTCTATCAATTGCTCAACAGTAATTTGTTCACCCACCGTAGAATACTTATGCTCTTGAGAGAAGCCACTAGTGAAACCTATGGCCCCCGGGTCTATTCTCATCATATCAATCTCCATTACTTTATTACTTGCTTTGTTTTTACTTTGCCTTTTACTTTTCACTTTGCATCTTTATATCAAAAATACCAAAAAATATTATTTATCATCTCTATCAGATCTCACTCTCGTAAGTGACCGTGAAGGGATTGACAACCCCTAATCGTGTTGGTTGCGAGGAGCTATCGTTTTGTGTAGGTACGAGGGACTTGTGCGTGGTCTCCTACCGGATTGATACCTTGGTTCTCAAAAACTAAGGGAAATACTTAATCATCCTCTCCTCATCGGGAAAATCCAACGCAGTGCTCAAGAGGTAGCCGAGATCATCATGGAACATGTGGGAGCCAACATGGGTATCCATATCCCGTGGTTGGTTATTGGCCAGAGAGCTGTCTCGGTCATGTCTGCATGATTCCCGAACCCGTAGGGTCTACACACTGTAGGTTCGATGATGCTAGGGTTATAAAGGAAGTTTGTATGTGGTTACCGAATGTTGTTTGGAGTCCCGAATGAGATCCAGACGTCACGAGGAGTTCCGGAATGGTCCGGAGGTAAAGATTTATATATGGGAAGTCCAGTTTCAGTCACTGGAATAGTTTTAGGGGTTATCGGTATTGTACCGGGACCACCGAAAGGTGTTCGGAGGTCCACCGGGTGGGGCCACCTGCCCCGGGGGACTTGATGGGCTGAATATTGGAGGGAACTAGCCCCTTGTGGGCTGGTGCGCCCCTCCCCAAGGGGCCAAGGCGCCTAGGGTTGAAAACCCTAGGGAAGGGGGCGCCTCCACCTTGCTTTGGGGGCAAGCCTCCCCTCCTGGCCGCCGCCCCTCCCCTCTAGATGGGATCTCGAGGGGGCGGCCCCCTCTCCCCTTCCCCTATACATAGTGGGGGTGTTGGGGCTGCCAAGAACACGAGTTTCCCTCTCTCCTGGCGCAGCCCTACCCCTCTCCCTCCTCGTCTCTCGTAGTGCTTGGCGAAGCTCTGCTGGAGTGCCACGCTCTTCCATCACCACCACGCCGTTGTGCTGCTGCTGGACGGAGTCTTCCCCAACCTCTCCCTCTCTCCTTGCTGGATCAAGGCACGGGAGACGTCACCGGGCTGCATGTGTGTTGAACGCGGAGGCACCGTTCTTCGGTGCTTAGATCGGATTCGGCCGATCTCAATTTATTATGTTGCGTTGGTATGCCTGGAATCTATGCTTGAGATATGATATTACTTGTTGCTCTACGATGGAGGCTCCACACCTTCCCTTTTCATGCAAATTTAATGATAATGAAACCTTAGCTTCTTATGCTAATGGTATATGTCAGTGTCAAAACCGGCGGATCTCGGGTAGGGGGTCCCGAACTGTGCGTCTAGGCGGATGGTAACAGGAGACAAGGGACACGATGTTTTTACCCATGTTCAGGCCCTCTTGATGGAGGTAAAACCCTACTCCTGCTTGATTAATATTGATGATATGGGTAGTACAAGAGTAGATCTACCACGAGACCAGAGAGGCTAAACCCTAGAAGCTAGCCTATGGTATGATTGTTGTTCGTCCTACGGACTAAAACCCTCCGGTTTATATAGACACCGGAGAGGGCTAGGGTTACACAGAGTCGGTTACAATGGGAGGAGATCTACATATCTGTATCGCCAAGCTTGCCTTCCACGCCAAGGAATGTCCCATCTAGACACGGGACGAAGTCTTCAATCTCGTATCTTCATAGTCCGGGAGTCCGGCCAAAGGTTATAGTCCGGTCATCCGGACACCCCCTAATCCGGGACTCCCTCAGTAGCCCCTGAACCAGGCTTCAATGACGATGAGTCTGGCACGCAGATTTGTCTTCAGCATTGCAAGGTGGGTTCTTCTCCAAACTCCATATACCTGTTGAATAGTGTCTGGCTTCTGGTGAATGTTGTGCTCCTTGGTTTCTGTGCCCAATAATGGCCATCTTCCACGTGTCAAACGAATGCGAAAAGTCAGGGTGTTTTTTCATTTACCTCCCTAGCTATGCAAATGAGCTCCCGAGGCTCATTTCGCGCTGTGGAAGAAGTTGTTCTGCCTCGTCCCCTGTTCTCAGGAGGGGTCGATATATCAAGTGGGCGGAGCCGAACTATGGCGCATCGCCGGGACCGGATATCTATCCGGAACCCCAAAGAAGGTGTCTGAAGACTGGCCTTCAGAATGGTTTTATATAGAAGATGTCCCCTTGCCGGACCCTATACGGATCGGCCTCCCTGAGTTCGATAATGCTCCTTTGAAGAAGCGCCTAAGCTGGCATCCACGGAGCCCTCAGAAGGAAAATGACAAGGACGTCCTTTACCTGATGAACCTGATAAGGTTGTTAGCTCATTCCGGACTGACCATGATCGAGGTCATGGCCACATGCATTATGCGGGGGGTGCAGCTGCTTCAGTACAGAGGCCACCCCATGTGGGATTTCAACGGGGAGGACGACGCCACCCGGTGCGGCCGCAAGGGGCCGGATTCAGTTGCCGCTCTAATGAAGATCTTGTCCGATTTGTACAAGGGAGAAGAGGAGGAATTCCTCCGCGTCAACCCACGGGGCAGATTTTCTATGTACAATTCTCCAAGCTGGGTAAGCGAATACTTTCACTTGCCCATCCGTTTCATATTTCCATAGTTAAGTATTTAGTCTAGCAATTTCAACGCAGGAGCTACGCCAGGCTGTAAAGGAGATAAACAGCCGTCCTCCACAACCCGAGGACCCAGAACGGTCCTTCAACCTGGACTCCCAAGAGGACCTGGACTTATGTGTGGAGCTGATTGACGGGGTGTTTCATCAATTGAGCAAGGACAATGCCTTGGTGGCTGTCGGTGTCAAAACCGGCGGATCTCGGGTAGGGGTCCCGAACTGTGCGTCTAGGCGGATGGTAACAGGAGACAAGGGACACGATGTTTTTACCCAGGTTTGGGCCCTCTCGATGGAGGTAAAACCCTACTCCTGCTTGATTAATATTGATGATATGGGTGGTACAAGAGTAGATCTACCACGAGATCGGAGGGGCTAAACCCTAGAATCTAGCCTATGGTATGATTGTTGTTCGTCCTACGTACTAAAACTCTCCGGTTTATATAGACACCGGAGAGGGCTAGGGTTACACAGAGTCGGTTACAATGGGAGGAGATCTTCATATCGTATCGCCAAGCTTGCCTTCCACGCCAAGGAAAGTCCCATCCGGACACGGGACGGAGTCTTCAATCTTGTATCTTCATAGTCTGGGAGTCCGGCCAAAGGTCATAGTCCGGCCATCCGGACACCCCCTAATCCAGGACTCCCTTAGTAGCCCCTAAACCAGGCTTCAATCACGACGAGTCCGGCGCGCAAGTTGTCTTCGGCATTGCAAGGCGGGTTCCTCCTTCGAATATTTCATAGAAGATGTTGAACACCAGGGTAGTGTCCGGCTCTGCAAAATAAGTTCCACATTCCTTCGTAGAGAGAACAATATTTGTATCAATTGGATCTGCTGACGCATTCCGTGGCGTGACATCATGCCACAGCCAGGCTCTTTATTTATTTTATTGTTCCACCTCAGCGCGTTTAGCGAGGCGGTTTCCTTGGCACGTCTTGTCAAAGCAGAGATCGTGTCCCCTTATTCCGGGATTCTCATCAATACGGGTGTGGGTAACTCAACCGCGCCATTAACCGCGGCGCTTGGGGGATAAGCGAGTTTTATTAGGCTGGTGGGGGCTCGTAGTTTTAGCCGCCCATATAAGGGGATAAGAATCCGCCCCTTCCATTCACGCCCTCTTCCTCCTCTGCAAATCTGTCCCTGCGCGCTCGAGCTCCAGCGCCCAAGCCCGCACTTCCCACCTCAACCTTCTCCAACCATGTCAGGAGCGGGAGGTAGATGGATGGCCTCCTCCGTCACGGAGGGACAAATCAAAAACCTGAGGGAGGCTGGATACTTGTCTAACGACATCGCGCACCGGCTCCCAGATGCAGGGCAACTCACTCCCACCCCCAGGCCCCATGAGAGGGTTGTTTTTCTTCCCCATTTCCTCCGTGGACTGGGTTTTCCTCTTCACCCGTTCGTCCGGGGGCTCATGTTCTACTACGGCCTGGACTTCCACGACCTGGCCCCGAACTTCATCCTCAATATCTCGGCGTTTATCATCGTGTGCGAGGCCTTCTTCCGCATCCAGCCCCACTTTGGCCTATGGCTGAAGATGTTCAGCGTCAAGCCGAAGGTCGTGCAAGGCCGACAGGAAGAATGCGGAGGTGCCACGGTGGGCAAGATAGCCAACGTCACCTGGCTCGAGGGTGCCTTCGTGGAAACCATCAAAGGGTGGCAATCTGGGTGGTTTGATATTACCGAGCCGCGCGACCCTAAATGGGCAGCGGCCCCTGAATTTCGATCCGGCATCCCCACCCAGCTCACATCTTGGAAAGAGACGGGCCTGTCGTGGGGCAATCCGGAAGAGGTGACCGGACTCCAAACCTGCGTCCGAGACCTAGTGACCAAGAAGGTCAAGCTTGTCAACGTGGTCCAGGTCATGCTCTTTCGCCGGATCCTCCCATGTCAACGACGGGACTTCAATTTGTGGGAGTTCGACCCGGCCCGGCACCAGACTCTATCCCGGCTCTTCGAAATGAAGCACGAGGACGCCTGGAAGGTGCTTTTCAAGAGTTCCGAGGTCTCCCCTCCTGTCATCGAAGATCGCGGGTTCTGCGCCAAACGTCAAGCCTCCGAAGTAAGCTTACCTTTAATCCCTTACGGGATACCCGAATTTCATAGTGTGACTTTATGTGGGATCTAAACTCCCGTTCCTTTGACAGGATTGGAAGAGGACATCCGGACAGTTTGACTGTCCGGCCCCTTTACCCGAAGGCCCAGTAGACGCACACTTAGTGAAGCTACTGGTTCTGGCACCCCATGTGGTGCCGGAGAAGAAGGCCAAGGAGAAGGCCATGGGGACCCGAAGGAGTTCCCAGCGCCCAGTGTCGTCGGATTTGCCTGAGGGCTCCAACGCGCCCTTCGCCTCCGAAGATGAGGAGGAGGAAGAAGAAGATGCCTCTCCCCCTCAAGCGGGGGGAGGAAAGAAGAGAAAGGCCACCCCAACTAGGGAAGCCGGAGGGTCCAAGAAGGGCAAACCCCTTTTGCCGGACTACGCCCCCGATGCCGAAGACAGCGAGGAGGACTGGCCTTCCAGGGTCAAGCCCCTGGAAAAATCGTAAGTGTCCGGCTACCCGAATGACTTATTGCACTCTTTTATTATTTGATAGCTTCTAACACCGAAGCTAATCATGCAGTCCGCCCAGAGCTCAGCTTGGCGATTCGTCGAGCGGATCTCTGAATTCGTCGGATGTGACCACTTCACTTCCGACGGCCTCCTCCCCTCTCCCTACAGACGATGCTGAGGCGGAGTCCCGTGGGGGACAAAACCAGGAGGAGGTGGTCCCGGAGGCGCCACAAGGCGACCTTCTGGACTCCCAGCCCAAAGGGGGTAAAGCCCCAGAGGGATCTAAGTCCGGCCATGGGCCGGACACTGCTCCAGAACCATCAGTGGTTCTAGGGCCCGACAAGCGGCGCCTTCACAAGAAGGGCAAGTCCGCGACACCGGCGACTTCCGTCCACCCGGAGGCGCTGGACAATTTGCTGGAGGCGCTCAACGGCGCCTCTATCAAAGAAGAACACCGCACTGTTATGGGTGCGGTGATTCAGAAGGTTCAGTCCGCCAAGAGCGGGCTGACGGAAGCCTGCACAAGCCTGTTAACGGGCTTTGAGGTATGTGTTAAAAAACATATATAAAAAATGTTATCGCATAGACAGTAGCCCCCGATGCTTAGTTCGGTGCTCGGAAAGAAAAGCCGAACTAAGTATCTTAAAAGATATACGCAGGAGTCTAATAGAAATATGTCAATATGGGAATGCAGGCTGCGCTGCTGACCTCTGCCGTACTGACTGCGGAGGTCAATGCCTTGAAGGAAAGCCTCGAGCGGTCCGAGAGCGAGCTCGACCGTGCCAAGAAGCAGCTCGAGGATAAAGAGGGTACGTAGTACCTCCTGTAAATGTATATAGAAATACTTGGTTGCATAATAATAATAATAACAGGACCAACGTTAATGTTGCAGGAGCCACGACCGAGGTGGCGACCCTGAAAGAGGCGGTCTCCAAGGCCGAAAAGAGTGCGGCCTTGGAGCGCACCGAGCGAGAGAAGCAGGAGGCGCGGGTGGCGGAGGTGCGGCAAGAGCTCCAGGCTCTCGTGGAAAAACACGAGAGTTTGTTGCGTGACTCGAAGACTCGAGAGTCCGAGCTTGCCTTGGCTCTTGAGAGTGCCAAGACCGCTAAGGCCGAAGCCCAGAAGGCCCTTCAGGAGATCGAGGCGATGAAGAAGATAGCGGCGGGTAAGGCATTCTTTATGCAAAGCAAAAATATAAAAGTTAATTATTTGCTACTTACCCGAATCTGGAGCTCTCCAGGAGCGTTCGCCGATCTGCCCCATAGTGTGTCTGATGCCGCCGCATACTACCGAGCCGAAGAGGGGAGCTCGACGGAAAAAGTGTTCTGGTCTTAGTATGCTGAGGCCGGACATCCGGTGCCCCTGAGCGACCAGCTGAAGCAGCTGGTTGAGCTCCACAAGGTGGCCGAACAGGCCATGAAGGGCCTCATAGCTCGGTTGTGGCCTGGAGAAGTCATGCCTGGGAGCTACTTCGGTCTGGTGCGGCGGATGGTGGACGCGTGTCCGTGGATTGAGGTCGTCAAGCGCTCCGTTTGCATTGAAGGTGCCCGTCGGGCCCTTGCCCGTGCTAAGGTGCACTGTGACAAGCTAGACGTGGAGAGGCTATTGACGGACGCGCCATCGTCGGGCAAGGAGTATCGTATGCCTGAGATGTATTATCATGGCGTTCTGAAGGGTGCCTGCCGCATAGCGAATGAGTGCTCCAAAGATGTAATTTTTGAGTAAACTCGCATTTGTTATCCTATACGCTGAAGCTTTGTTCATATGCGTTAAGCAATGCTTGTTAATTTAAAATATTACCTTCTGTGCGGCCGTTTATCAAATCTGAGAGATGCAAGTCATCGGCTTCGACCCCCATGCCACGAGTGTTGGGGTGTTCGGGATAAACCTGAGCGCTCTTGTTCCCATTCTTGGGTCTGTCTAGGGAGGCATTCAGCACAACGAACCAGGCCGTCAGACTTATAATGCTTTATCACTCTCACTTAGCCATAGAATTCTAGAATTTTAAATTTCGGCGAAGCCCCTAGTATTCGGAAAACCAATTTCGGGGCGCTATCCATGCCTAGGCCGGATAAGTCCGGTTCCTCGCTCGAAGCGGCATAAGTCTTTAAGGACTCGAAGAAACCTCGCGAACAGCGACCGGTCTCTCGCACTATCATGACAGTCAGTTTTAGCTTTCTCTACTGAGGTGTTAACCCAGCTCAACTGGGGCACAATCGCAGTAGTTCTCCCAGCGCTACCTTAGCCAACAATGCGGAACATAAGGTACCAAAACATGGGAGCCGGGCAAACCCAACTATTGACCAAAGACATGATTCAGAGCCGATGCATATAGTGCTATAAGTTCGGGGTGCCGCACTTGTTAGAGTGTTCGGTCTTCTCACACCATATTATGGGGTGTTGTAAGCCCCTGGTGTATTATCCGTACCAAAGTGTACGGTTGCATAGTGTCATGGCTGAACATGTTTGCATATATAAAAATATATAAGTACAATAATAGGTAAGGGCTATATATTGTTCATTAAAAAAGGGCTGCTGCGAAAGCAGAATGATACAAAAAGTGCGGTAAGCAAGAGATGGGAGTATTTGACATATTCCCCTTCAGGGGCAAGCTGCAGTATTGTAAGAGAAACAGGTATCTAAACTCGTTATAGAGACCACCTTGACTTTTGACGTAGCTTGCTTCCTCCCTGGCTATTGCATTGTTGGTTCGGCGATAGTATTGCCGGACAGGCCTTCCGAATAGTTGGGTCCTGAAAGTGTGTGAAAAAAGAAAAACGGCGAAATAGGGAGCCCCCTAGTGTGGTTAAGCCGCATTCCAGGCGTGCCGTTGTTGTGCCCCTCCCCTTATGCCCATGGTATCTCTAAGGCGTAATTATGTACGCGTGGTACCAGCATTGCCGTTTAGCGGGGGCTGGGGTCGGGGCCGCACTGCTATGCTTGCTCGGAACGTGCCAGCCGGATTTGTTGTAGGTTACCTCGGGCTCGCTTGACGTTGTCCGTACGTTTGGCGCCTGGATTGGAGAACTGCCTTGAGAGGCTACTCTGTACTTCCGCCGCCAGGGCCGCCGTGTGCTCCTCCGTTCGGAGAGAGCGTTCTGTGTTTCCATTTACCGTGATGACCCCGCGAGGTCCTGGCATCTTGAGCTTGAGATATGCGCAGTGCGGTACCGCATTGAATTTTGCAAATGCGGTTCGTCCGAGCAGGGCGTGATAGCCGCTGTGGAATGGGACTATGTCGAAGATTAACTCCTCGCTCGGGAAGTTATCTGGTGATCCGAAGACCACCTCGAGTGTGACCGAGCCTGTACAGCTGGCTTCGACCCCTGGTATGACACCTTTGAAGGTTGTCTTTGTGGGTTTAATCCTCGAAGGATCGATGCCCATTTTTCACACTGTGTCCTGGTAAAGCAGGTTCAGGCTACTGCCACCGTCCATTAGGACTCTGGTAAGGTCAAATCCGTCGATAATTGGGTCTAGGACCAGTGCGGTGAATCCGCCGTGACGGATGCTGGTGGGATGGTCCCGTCGATCGAAAGTGATCGGGCAGGAGGACCATGGGTTGAATTTTGGGGCGACTGGCTCCAACGCATAGACGTCCTTGAGAGCACACTTCCGCTCCCTTTTGGGGATGTGGGTTGCGTATATCATATTCACTGTCCGAACTTGCGGGGGAAATCCCTTCTGACCTTTGTTGTTCGGCGGCCGGGGCCCCTCCTCGTCATCGCTATGTAGCCCCTTGTCTCTGGTCTCGGCACTTATCTTGCCTGCCTGCTTGAACACCCAACAATCCCTGTTGGTGTGATTGGCTGGCTGTTCGGGGGTGCCGTGTATCTGGCACGAGCGATCAAGTATCCGGTCTAAGCTGGATGGGCCCTGAGGGTTTCGTTTGAATGGCTTCTTCCGCTGACCCGGTTTAGAGCCTCTGAATTCGGCATTGACTGCCGTATCTTCAGTGTTGTCACCGTTAATGCGGCGCTTATGCTTGTTGCGGCGTGACCTGCCATTGTTATCCTTGTTATCCGAATTGCCGGGGCTTTTGCTTATGTTATTGCTATGAGCTAGCCAGCTGTCTTCTCCTGCGCAGAAGCGGGTCATGAGTGTCGTGAGGGCTGCCATAGACTTTGGCTTTTCCTGTCCTAGGTGCCGGGCAAGCCATTCGTCTCAGATGTTGTGCCTGAAGGCTGTGAGGGCCTCGGCGTCCGGATAATCGACTATTTGGTTTTTCTTTGTCAGGAACCGTGTCCAGAATTGTCTGTCCGATTCCTCTGGTTGCTGGATTATGTGGCTTAGGTCATCGGCGTCTGGTGGTCGCACATACGTGCCCTGGAAGTTGTCAAGGAATGCGGATTCCAGGTCCTCCCAACAACTGATTGACTCTGCTGGCAGGCTATTAAGCCAATGTCGTGCTGGTCCTTTAAGCTTGAGCGGGAGGTATTTGATGGCGTGTAGATCATCGCCACGGGCCATGTGGATGTGAAGGAGATAATCCTCGATCCATACCGCAGGATCTGTTGTGCCATCGTATGATTCGATGTTTACGGGTTTGAAGCCCTCGGGGATTTGATGATCCATTACTTCGTCTGTGAAGCATAGTGGGTGTGCGGCGCCCCTGTACTAGGCTATATCGCGACGCAGCTCGGACAAGCTTGGTCTGTTGTATTCGGCCGGGCCATACTTATTATGTCCTGCGTGAGGGATGGCTCCTTCGTCCTCCTGTACTGAATCCTGCTGGAGGGGGTTGTCTTCGGCACTATCCGGCGTATTGTTATCTTCGGTGCCGGAATCGCCGTTTTTGCTTTGGCGGGACTTAGAGCGTCGCCGCTGACGTCGGTGCTTGGGTTGCTTCTTGGAGGGGTCATCCTCCGTTCTCTCCTCGCCATCCCCCGCTTTAGGGGTGTCCACCATGTATATGTCATATGACGAGGTGGCTTTCCAATTCCCTATAGGTACTGGTTCTTGATCGTCTCCTTCATCGGCGTCCATGCCGTCGATGTCTTCGGAGTCAAAGTCGAGCATGTCGGTTAAATCGTCGACAGTGGCTACGAAGTGGGTGGTGGGTAGGCTGCAAATTTCTTCGTCGTCCGTATCCCAACCGTGTTGGTCGTAGTCCGGCCAGGGCTCTCCTGACAAAGAGAGGGACTTTAACGAATTCAGGATGTTGCCGAAAGGTGAGTGCTGAAAGACATCCGCAGCGGTGAACTCCATGACCGGAGCCCAATCGAGCTTAATCGGAAGAGGTGCGGGATTTACAGAGTCCGGATCGGAGTCCGGCACCTTGGAGTCATGGGCCTTGCGAGGGACTAAGCTGGTATCCGGCTCTATCGCCGTAGAGATTGCAGTTTCCGGGGTGGCGTCTAACCGTCTGTCCCCGACTGGTGTAGTGGGCTCCGAGTTAATGGTCGGAGCGGACACCGGAGCGACGCCCTAGGCGTTGTCCGATGACAGAGCTAAATCGTGCCCATCATGACAGTGCGGCGCGCCCGGTTGTGGCTCGAATCCGTCGAAGATCAGGTCCTCGCGGATGTCGGTCATGTAGTTCAAGCTTCCAAACCTGACCTATGGCCAGGGGCGTAGCTCTCGATCTGCTCCAGATAGCCGAACGAGTCAGCCCGCAGTGTGAAGCCACCGAATACGAAGATCTGTCCGGGGAGAAAAGTCTCATCCCGGACCGCATCGCGATTGATGAGTGAAGAAGCCATCGGGCCTAAAAGGCGATGACGCAGAGGAACTCTCAATGAAGGCACCAATGTCGGTGTCAAAACCGGCGGATCTCGGGTAGGGGGTCCCGAACTGTGCGTCTAGGCGGATGGTAACAGGAGACAAGGGACATGATGTTTTTACCCAGGTTCGGGCCCTCTCGATGGAGGTAAAACCCTACTCCTGCTTGATTAATATTGATGATATGGGTAGTACAAGAGTAGATCTACCACGAGATCGGAGTGGCTAAACCCTAGAATCTAGCCTATGGTATGATTGTTGTTCGTCCTACGGACTAAAACTCTCCGGTTTATATAGACACCGGAGAGGGCTAGGGTTACACAGAGTCGGTTACAATGGGAGGAGATCTTCATATCGTATCGCCAAGCTTGCCTTCCACGCCAAGGAAAGTCCCATCCGGACACGGGATGGAGTCTTCAATCTTGTATCTTCATAGTCTGGGAGTCCGGCCAAAGGTCATAGTCCGGCCATCCGGACACCCCCTAATCCAGGACTCCCTCAGTGGCCATTATGGCCGATTATCCCGGACTACTTCCAGCCTCTCAAGTAACCAAGACCGAAGTCCCAACATTTTTAAAATGATCCATCCGTGCTTATTTTAGGTCACCGTATACCGATGGCGTTTTTGCAGGGGAAGTCCTTGAGGCGGAGGGCCGAGCCTGCGGTGGCTAGCCAACAAGGGGCATCAAGGTCCGGCAGGCTGAAAAGAAGTGCGGTCCGGATTGAGATGCCGGCGCAATGGTATGGCGTGCCATTTTATTCCCAGGTTTTATTCCCTCGAGGCGTACCAATGCTTGTGCTCTCTTCAGGAAAAAGAGCGCTCACCGGACTATATCCAGAGAGGTTGCCAATCGCGCCTCCACCGGCCAAGCTCCAAGGCCGGGTCCAGAAGCGGAGGCGAGCATGAGGCGCGCACCGGACGCTCCTCCGATAGAGGATGCGGACGGGCTGTCTGCCACCAATTCAGAGGTGGAGAGTGCCATGAACCACAGGCGTCGCCGGACAGTTCTTCGTGACGCTTGTTTCTCCCAAGAGACGTTAGATGCCTTTAATACGGGAGATGCGTACCTCCGTGCCACTCAAAATGGTCTAGCCAGAGCCACAGAGCAGCATGTAAAAGACATACGGGTGAGAAAATTTGATGGTTATATATGTCAGTAGCCCCCGAGACTTGAAACAGTTAGAATAATTGATTTAAGGATCATTTGTTATGCAGGATCTTACAGAAAAAAATACCCAACTATCCCAGGAGTTGGAGGAGTGCAAAGCCCAACTTGAGGCCGCACTAGCCGCGGCGGGGGAGGCCAAGGAGACCCCTCCGGTAATATATGCTTCGAAAGATAAGTATGTTGCGAAGTGCGGCATGTGTAAAAATCTGACAATAACATTGCAGATGGCGCCGGAGTGGATCCGGACAAACAACAACTCTTATGCTGGTTAAAGGCCAGTGAGAGCGTGCTTACGAGGGCGAGGCAAGAGAAGAATAAGCTCCAAGATGCCAACACCCAGCTGGGCGAGGAACTAAAGGATGTTCATGCTCAGCTGTCGGACTCCGTGAAGGAGAATCGGCGGCTTTGACGTGGCATTTTTAGTAAGTGCTTGAACGAACTTCAAAAAAAAAGAGTTCGGTGAGGAAGTCGATTGACAGAGTTATGTCTGTAGGTATGCTGACAGGTCGACCTGCATAGGAAATGCCCGGTTCTACGGGTGACCTTCTTCCCAAGCTCTCACAACTGCACGAACGAGTTCGGCAGGTGATACAAGGCGTCACCCAGGCCTTGTGGCCATCCATCTCCCTGCCCGAAGGCCTCGGTGAGCTTGCAAAGAAGCTGAAGGGAGCGCGGTGGCACTTCCGATTATGGAAGATATCGGTCTGCCGTCAAGGCGCCAGGGAGGCCTGGGCCATGGTGAAGACGCGGTACACGAAGGCTGACCCAAACCACATGGCCGAGGTCGGACCTGTAGGGCCTGATGGGAAGGAGATCCCTGTCAGTTTAGTGTACGGCCAGGTAGAGTTGGCCGCCAAATATTCCCAACAGGACTGTAAACTAGACAGCCTGCTGGATGGTATTGAAGAGGAATATACCCAGTAATATTGACTATGTAATTTAAGATGACATGTAAATGCCTTCTAGTGGATTGTAGATCATTTGTCATGGCGGACCTTTTCGCTTCAACCTCGGGACTCGATAGTCCGGAGTGTGTCTGAATACCCTCTTGGTTATGTAAGAACCGGGGCATGCGTGGAGACCAGGCGTAGGGGTCATTAGTGCTTGAACAGACAAGTGCCCAACTAGTTATGTTATATTACATGGTTAGTAAGAAACATCTTCCAGGGAGAATAGTTCTGTTAGGGGTTCCTTTCCCTAGGAGGCATGCCCTAAAGTGCATGTCCAGACTGCGAAAAAAGCAGAAAAACATCTGGGGCCAGATAAATAAACGAGTAAGAAATCATCTTTTAGTTCACCGACCGAATATTCCTTTAAGAATGCTAGCTTTCGGCTTCACCCAGTCTGAGGTACACATCTGGCTGACCCGGCAGTAACAATTGCAGAGGTGATCCCTTTACCGCCTAGCCGAACAATCGGGAACGTAGGGGTAAGCACAGGAGCCAGGCAACCCAGCTTGGCCAAAACTTAAGTCATATCGATGCATATAATGGTGAATAAAAGGTACATGCGGAAGTATGACACATGTGTTGGGCATGAGGCCCGTATAAACAAGCTTCTGTTAAAGAAGCCCCCAGGTATAATGAGCGCGGATAGCGCGTCAATTGTTTGCGAACAAGGCGCAAATGAGCCCTCAAAGGCTGTAAGAGAAAAAGGAGGGAGAAGGAGAGAAATATAAAACAACTAATATGTAAAAAATAGACAGAGGAAGGAGACGAACACAGAGTCCGGCGCTAGGCATAGAATCTTCGTAGACGGGCTGCGTTCCATGGGTTCGGCTTGAGTCGGTTATCCGATGCATCTCGCAGACGGTACGCTCCACCAGTCAGGACTTGGTCAATGATGAAGGGACCTTCCCATTTGGGCTTGAATTTGTCCTTTTTCTTGTCCGGCAGGCGTAGAACTAACTCGCCAACATTGTAAGTTTTGTCCCATACTTCCCTGCTTTGATATCTTCGAGCTTGCTATTGATAGAATGTGGAACGGGCTTTTTCCACGTCACGCTCCTCCTCCAAGGTGTCCAAGCTGTCCTGCCGATCGAGTTCGGCTTCTCTTTCTTCGCACATGCGCACGCGAGGTGAGTCATGAATTATGTCGCAGGGCAGAACTGCCTCCGCGCCGTATACCATAAAAAATGGTGTGAATCCGGTGGTACGATTCAGCGTGGTCCGCAGCCCCCAGAGTACGAAGTCGAGCTCCTCTACCCAGTGCGTATTAGATTCCTTGAGGGATCGCACTAACCTGGGTTTGATGCTGCTCATGATTAGACCATTTGCTCGCTCGACTTGACCGTTAGTTTGTGGGTGATAGACTGAAGCGTAGTCGAGCTTGATGCCCATGTTTTTGCACCAGAGTTTGACCTCGTCGGCTGTAAAGTTCGTGTCGTTATCAGTGATGATGCTGTGGGGGATGCCATAATGGTGTACGACCCCTGATATGAAGTCTATCACTGGTCTGGATTCGGCCGTCTTGACAGGCTTGGCCTCTATCCATTTGGTGAATTTGTCCACCATGACCAGTAAGTATTTTTGCTTGCAGGTTCCTCCTTTAAGGGGTCCAACCATGTCAAGCCCCTAGACCACGAAGGGCCAGGTGATGGGTATATTTTGGAGGGCGGTGGGTGGCATATGGCTTTGGTTAGCAAAGAGTTGGCAACCGACGCATCGTTGGACTAAGTCCTGAGCATCTGCCCGGGCCGTCGGCCAATAAAATCCTATACGGAAGGCCTTGCTTACAAGGGCCCGGGCAGCGGCGTGGTGCCCGCCGAGTCCAGCATGAATTTCAGCTAGGAGATTTCGCCCTTCCTCTTCGGAGATACACCTTTGAAGGACTTCG
Organism: Triticum aestivum; assembly: GCF_018294505.1. NCBI lineage: Eukaryota > Viridiplantae > Streptophyta > Magnoliopsida > Poales > Poaceae > Triticum > Triticum aestivum. The sequence goes on from NC_057801.1 coordinate 436,773,253, forward strand.
GTGGTGCTTTTCTTATAAAGCTCTCCCTCATGGACTTTATAGGCTTTAGATCGCCGCACTATGCAGCGTGCCTCGTTTTGGTCCTCTGGAAGTTCCTGCCTGGTCAGGTAGGCTAGGAATGGTTTTGTCCACGGGGCAATGACTGCCATTATTTCGTGGGCTGAGGATGTTACTTCGTTGGCCGAGCCTCCCGCTGTGTCCGAAAATGGGAGGACCTCAATGGCCCATTTGGCAATCCGGCCCGTCGCGTCGCGGTTGTTTATAATGTCGTTAAGAGGTACTTCGGAAGCTACTGTTATTGAACACTCTTGAAAGTAGCGTCGCAGCTTCCAGGATGCCATAAACACTGCGTACGCTATCTTTTGATAATGCGGGTACCGTGACTTGCATGGAGTGAGGACAGTGGACATGTAGTAAACTGGTTTTTGAAGGGGAAATTTGTGTCCGTATGTTTCTCGTTCGACAATGAGCACCGCGCTGACAACTTGATGAGTTGCCGCAATGTATAATAGCATTGGTTCGCCGATGTTAGGCGCGGCCAGGACCGGGTTTGTTGCCAATATGGCTTTTATTTCTTCGAGTCCGGCCATGGCGGCATCCGTCCACTCAAAGTGTTCGGTGCGCCGGAGGAGGCGATAAAGGGGTAATGCCTTTTCTCCCAGGCGGGAGATAAAGCGGCTTAAAGCCGCCACGCATCCAGTCAATTTTTGTATTTGTTTGAGGTCTTTTGGAATGTCCAATTGTGACAGAGCTCGGATCTTGGTTGGGTTTGCTTCAATTCCTCTACCGGATACAATGAAGCCCAAGAGCTTTCCAGCTGGTACGTGTAAAACGCATTTTTTCGGATTAAGCTTGATGTCATATGTCCGGAGGTTATCGAATGTGAGCCTCAAGTCGTCTACTAGAGTTTCGACATGCTTGGTTTTGACGACCACGTCATCTACGTATGCCTCCACTGTTTTGTCGATCTGGTTTGCCAGACATGTCTGAATCATGCGTTGATATGTTGCGCCGGCGTTTTTGAGCCCGAAGGGCATTGTGTTGAAGCAGAATGGGCCGTATGGGGTGATGAATGCCGTTGCGGCTTGGTCTAGCTCTGCCATCTTAATTTGATGGTAGCCGGAGTATGCGTCGAGGAGACATAATGAATCGTGTCCTGCGGTGGCATTGATAATTTGATCGATACGGGGGAGGGGGAAGGGATCCTTTGGGCAAGCCTTGTTGAGGTCCTTGAAATCAACGCATATGCACTAGGATTTGTCCTTCTTTGGTACCATCACAAGGTTCGCTAGCCAGTCCGGATGTTTTATGTCTCTGATGAATCTGGCCTCCAGTAGTTTGGCTAGCTCCTCTCCCATGGCTTGTCTCTTGGGTTCGGAGAAACATCGAAGAGCCTGCTTGACAGGCTTGAATCCTTTTAGGATGTTTAGGTTGTGCTCGGCCAGCCTGTGTGGGATTCCTGGCATGTCTGAAGGGTGCCAGGCAAAAATGTGCCAATTTTCACGTAGGAATTCTCGTAGTGCGGCGTCTACATCAGGGTTTAATTGCGCCCCGATGGAGGCCTTTTTGTAGGGTCCGTTGGGTGGACTTGGAATTTGACTATTTCGTCCGCTGGTTTAAAGGAGGTGGACTTGGATCTTTTATCGAGTATCACGTCGTCCCTGTTCACCGTGGAGCGCATCACAGTCAGTTCTTCGGCCGCTAGGGCTTCGGAAAGTGCCTCAAGGGCCAGTGCGGCTGTCTTGTTTTCGGCGCGGAGTGTTGTGTCTGGGTCACTAGCAAGAGTGATGATTCCGTTGGGTCCGGGCATTTTGAGCTTCATGTACCCGTAATGGGGTATTGCTTGAAAAATTGTGAATGCCTCTCGCCCTAATAGAGCGTGGTATCCGCTGCTGAACGGGGCCACTTGAAACGTGACCTCCTCGGATCTGTAATTATCCAGCGTGACGAACACCACATCCAGTGCGATTTTTCCTGTACAGCACGCTTCTCGACTGGGGATTATTCCTCTAAAGGTTGTGTTGCTTCGCTCAATGCGGCTCTAGTCTAATTTCCATTTTTCGAAGGGCTTCCTCATAAATGAGGTTCAATCCGCTGCCACCGTCCATGAGTACCTTGGTAAGTCGAAAGCCGTCCACTATTGGACTGAGGACCAATGCGGCTGGTGCTCGGGCTGTTCGGAATTTAGGTTCATCACTGGCATTAAAGGTAATGGCCGTGTCACTCCATGGGTTTATTGTTGCTACTTGGTAGACTTTGGCAAGGCTATAGAGTGTTCGTTTCCGCATATTATTTGATGCAAAAGTCTCGAAGACTGTTAATACCGTACTGGTATCCCTGGGGTGGTGCTCTGTGAATTGTGGAGTTAGAAGCTCCTCGCCACTTCTGGCCACCTGCCGGAGTATCCAACATGCTCTAAGGCTATGAGTTGGTGTGGTGCCCTCTGTACTATGAATTTTACAGGGTCCATTGAGCCATCCCTCCAGTACGGTTCCATGCTCTATAGAGGGTTTTTTCTTTTTGGTGTTTGACCCAGGTGCCTGGCAATAATGCACCGTTTTATTTCGGACTGGGGTTGTATTCAAGGCCGGATTGTCCCAAAATTTTATTTCGGTTTTCCATGCACTTTCCATCGCACAGTACTTTCGTACTATGGATGCCAAGTCGGCGAAGCGTGTAATTTCACGATGACTTATGGCGTTGAGGATTCCCTTGTCCGTGCAATTATTGCAGAAGAATGAAATTGCATCCTCCTCGCGGCAGTCCTCTATCCTGTTCATAACCAGGAGGAATCTGGCCCAGTAATGGTGTACTGTTTTTGCGGGCTCTTGCCGAATTTGGGATAAATCCCTTATATTTGGGTGGGCGGGTGGAATTAAATCCGGAACCTCGCGCCAATCTGAGACTCAGGGGCCAAGGAGTTTCCGAACTCGGAAGCTTGTGTTCTTGGATATCGTCCAATGAATCTAGCCCGCTGCCTGACTTTAGGTTCAGGGCTTGAGTGACGTCCTCCCCTCCACGGGTATCCGGCTTAGAGGGATCGGGAATCCGGACATAACTAGTCCTTAAGATAGATGAAGGCTTGCTGCATTGTTCCCCCACCACTTCAACGTGGTGGGTGACCTGGGGAGAGTTAATCTCTCTCAGGTCGGGTTTAAGCCCAATCTGATCATAGTCTGTAGCGACTCCCAGGGCGGCGATGCGATCAAAGAGATTGTTTAAGGAAGAGAGCTCCATCGGATCTAGCTGCTCAGCGAGTTCCGAGCTGACGTGGAGATTGCTTTCGATGACCCGAGAAGTCATCATCGGCGCGGTGGACGAACAGGCGGTCATAAGAAAACCGCCTAGCCGGGAAGTTTGGCTGATAGCCAAAGCTCCTTTAGCAACAGTGTCGTCTTTAAAGACGGGATGAGGCATCCTTCCTGATGGCGACGGCACGGCGGAACTCTCAATGAAAGCACCAATGTCGGTGTCAAAACTGGCGGATCTCTGGTAGGGGGTCCCAAACTGTGTGTCTAGGCGGATGGTAACAGGAGACAAGGGACACGATGTTTTTACCCACGTTCGGGCCCTCTCGATGGAGGTAAAACCCTACTCCTGCTTGATTAATATTGATGATATGGGTAGTACAAGAGTAGATCTACCACGAGACCAGAGAGGCTAAACCCTAGAAGCTAGCCTATGGTATGATTGTTGTTCATCCTATAGACTAAAACCCTCCGGTTTATATAGACACCGGAGAGGGCTAGGGTTACACAGAGTCAGTTACAATTGGAGGAGATCTACATATCCGTATCGCCAAGCTTGCCTTCCACGCCAAGGAATGTCCCATCCGGACACGGGACAAAGTCTTCAATCTTGTATCTTCATAGTCCGGGAGTCCGGCCAAAGGTTATAGTCCAGTCATCCGGACACCCCCTAATCCGGGACTCCCTCAGTATATATGATTACTATGATGTGGAACAAATAGAAGAATTTTTTGCTTTTAAGGCTGCTTATGAAATTGAAGCTTTGTTTGAAAAGTATGAAGCTTTTGATGATGATGGTTATAGGCCTGAAAATCTTGCTATGCTTAGATATTGCTATGAAAATTATGAATACAATTACTATATTAATGCTTTTATGAAGAAAGTCTCCGCTTTCCAAGAAGAGACTAATATTTTGCAGGAAGCTATGGAAGAAGAAATTGATGAAACTATGAGCTCATTGGATGAAAAAGATGATGAGGAGAGCGAAGAACAAAAGGAGGAAGAGCGGATTAGCTACCCATGCCCACCTTCTGATGAGAGTAACCCTTCAACTCATACATTGTTTAAGTCCCCTTTGTGCTTACCGAAGGATGATTGCTATGATGATTGCTATGATCCCTTGAATTTGTTTGAAATATCCCTTTTTGATGATGCTTGCTATGCTTGTGGCCAAGATGCCAATATGAATTATGCTTATGGAGATGAACTTGCTATATTTCCTTATGTTAAACATGAAGTTGTTGCTATTGCACCCACGCATGATAGTCCTGTTATCTTTTTGAATTCTCCCTACTACACTATATCGGAGAAGTTTGTGCTTATTAAGGATTATATTGATGGGTTGCCTTTTACCATTGCACATGATGATTTTGATGAATGTAATATGCATGTGCTTGCTGCTCCTACTTGCAATTATTATGAGAGAGGAACTTTATCTCCACCTCTCTATGTTTCCAATACGATAGAATTGCAAGAAACTGTTTATACTATGCATTGGCCTTTACTTTGTGTGCATGAATTGTTCTTTTATGACATGCCGATCCATAGGAAGAGAGTTAGACTTCGTTGTTGCATGATATATGTTACTTTGTGCTCACTACTAACTCACAAATCATTGTTAATTAAAATTGGCTTTGATATACCTTGGGATCCGGGTGGATTCATTACTTGAGCACTAAATGCCTAGCTTAATGGCTTTAAAGAAAGCGCTGCTAGGGAGACAACCCAGAAGTTTTAGAGAGTCATTTTTTCTGTTGAGTGCTTTCATATAGTTTAAAAACAAAAAATAAAGAGGGGAACCTAAAAACTTTTCAAAAGGGAAAGTTTAAGTGAGAAAGACAAGCATTGTTGAAGTGGGAGCTAGCCTTGAACTTTGTTCATGCTCACGGAAACTTTGTGAATCTTGATTACAGAAACTTTTCAAAAAAAATAATTATCCCCTTGTACAATTCCATTGTATTATAAAAATAATGTTCCAAGGTTTGCCTTTAGGATGTTTACAATGCTTGTTGGTTTGTACGGTGCAGGACAGAAACTTTGGCTGTAGTGCATGATTTTATATTTTTATCTGGAACGTCAATTGGTTCTGATTATTTTTGCACTGTCTTGATATACAACTTGTTTATTTTCCCTAATTTTGATAGAATTTTTGGGGTACCATAAGTATGGTGGATGTTCAGATTGCTATAGACTGTTCTGTTTTTGACAGATTCTGTTTTTGATGCATGGTTTGCTTGTTTTGATGAATCTATCAATTTATATTAGTGGATTAAGCCATGGAAAAGTTATATTACAGTAGACACAATGCAAAAACAAAATATGAATTGGTTTGCAACAGTACTTAGAGTGGTGATTTGCTTTATTATACTAACGGATCTTACCGAGTTTTCTGTTGAAGTTTTGTGTGGATGTAGTGTCTAATAGAGGATGTTTCGATGTGAGAAGAAGAGAGGCAAGAGCTCAAGCTTGGGGATGCCCGAGGCACCCCAAGTAAATATTCAAGGAGACTCAAGCGTCTAAGCTTGGGGATGCTGGGGAGGCATCCCCTCTTTCTTCAACAAGTATCGGTATGTTTCAGATTCGTTTCGTTCATGCATTATGTGCAAGTCTTGGAGCGTCTTTTCCAATTAGGTTTTTATTTTTCTTTTATGCACCATGCTGGTATGAGATAGTCCTTGGTTGATTTATAGAATGCTCATTGCACTTCACTTAAATATTTTGAGTATGGCTTTACAGAATGCTTCATGTGATTCACTTATATCATTTGAAGTTGGATTCCCTGTTTCTCTTTACATAGAAAACCGCCATTTGTAGAATGCTCTTTTGCTTCACTTATATTTGTTAGAGTGTGGGCATATCTTTTGTAGAAATAATTAAACTCTCTTGCTTCACTTATATCAATTTAGATAGATGACAGGAATTGGTCATTCACATGGTTAGTCATAAAATCCTACATAAACTTGTAGATCGCTGAATATGATATGTTTGATTCCTTGCAATAGTTTTGCGATATAAAGATGGTGATATTAGAGTCATTCTAGTGGGTTGTTGTGGATTGTAGAGACACTTGTGTTGAGGTTTGCAAGTCCCGTAGCATGCACGTATGGTAACCGTTGTGTGACAAATTTGAAGCATGGGGTGTTTCTTTGATTGTCTTCCTTATGAGTGGCAGTCGGGGACGAGCGATGGTCTTTTCCTACCAATCTATCCCCCTAGGGGTATGCGTAGTAGTACTTTGCTTCGAGGGCTAATAAACTTTTGCAATAAGTATATGAGTTCTTTATGACTAATGTGAGTCCATGGATTATACGCACTTTTACCTTTCCATCATTGCTAGCCTCTTCGGTACAGTGCATTGCCCTTTCTCACCTTGAGATTTGGTGCAAACTTCGCCGGTGCATCCAAACCCTGTGATACAATACGATCTATCACACATAAGCCTCATTATATCTTCCTCAAAATAGCCACCATACCTACCTATCATGGCATTTCCATAGCCATTCCGAGATATATTGCCATGCAACTTCCATCATCATCATATTCATGACTTGAGCATTCATTGTCATATTGGTTTGCATGATCGTAAGATAGCTAGCATGATGTTTTGATGTCATTGCTACGCTAGATCGTTGCACATCCCGGTACACCACCGGAGGCATTCATATAGAGTCATATCTTTGTTCTAGTATCGAGTTGTAATATTGAGTTGTAAGTAAATAAAAGTCTGATGATCATCATTATTAGAGCATTGCCCCAGTGAGGAAAGGATGATGGAGACTATGATTCCTCCACAAGTCGGGATGAGACTCCGGACGAAAAAAAAGAGAAAGGCAAAAAAAAAAGAGAAGGCCCAAAAAAACAAAAAAAATGAGAGAAAAAGAGAGAAGGGGCAATGTTACTATCCTTTTTCCACACTTGTGCTTCAAAGTAGCACCACGTTCTTCATATAGATTGTCTCCTATGTTGTCACTTTCATATACTAGTGGGAATTTTCATTATAGAACTTGGCTTGTATATTCCAACGATGGGCTTCCTCAAATGCCCTAGGTCTTCATGAGCAAGCAAGTTGGATGCACACCCACTTAGTTTCTTTTGTTGAGCTTTCATACACTTATAGCTCTTAGTGCATCCGTTGCATGGCAATCCCTACTCCTCGCATTGACATCAATTGATGGGCATCTCCATAGCTCGTTGATTAGCCGCGTCGATGTGAGACTTTCTCCTTTTTGTCTTCTCCACATAACCTCCATCATTATATTCTATTCCACCTATAGTGATATATCCATGGCTTGCGCTCATGTATTGCGTGAGGGTTGAAAAGGCTGAAGCGCGTTAAAAAGTATGAACCAATTGCTTGGCTCGTCATCGGGGTTGTGCATGATGGGAGCATTTTGTGTGACGAAAATGAAGCATGGCCAAACTATATGATTTTGTAGGGATAAGCTTGCTTTGGCCTTGTTGTTTTGAAAAGACATGATTGCTTTATTGGTACGCTTGAAGTATAATTGTTGTTTATGTCAAATGATAGACTATTGCTTTGAATCACTCGTGTCTTAATATTCATGCCATGATTAGACATATGATCAAGATTATGCTAGGTAGCATTCCACATCAAAAATTATCTTTTTTATCATTTACCTACTCGAGGACGAGCAGGAATTAAGCTTGGGGATGCTGATACGTCTCCGTCGTATCTATAATTTTTGATTGTTCCATGCCAATATTCTCCAGTTTTTATATACTTTTGGCAACTTTTTATACTATTTTTTGGGACTAACATATTGATCCAGTGCCCAGTGCCAGTTCCTGTCTGTTGCATGTTTTTTGTTTTGCAGAAACCCAATATCAAACGTAGTCCAAACAGGATAAAAATGGACGAAGATTTTTTTGGAATATTTATGATTTTTGGGAAGTGAAATCAACGCGAAACGGTGTCCGGGGTGGTCACGAGGTAGGGGGGCATGCCCTACCCCTCCAGGCGCGCCCCTGACCCTCGTGGTCCACCCGTAAGGCGGTTGACACTCTTCTTTTGGCGCAAGAAAGCTAATTTTATGAGAAAGATCTGGGCGAAAGATTCACCCCAATCAAAGTTACGGATCTCCAGATATAAAGGAAACGGTGAAGGGGTAGAATCAGGAACGCAGAAACAGAGAGATAGATCCAATCTCGGAGGGGCTCTCGCCCCTCCCAAGCCATGGGAGCCAAGGACCAGAGGGAAACCCTTCTCCCATCTAGGGAGGAGGTCAAGGAAGAAGAAGAAGAAGGGGGCCTCTTCCCCCCTTGCTTCCTGTGGCGCCGGAGCGCTGCCGGGGGCCATCATCATTACCGTGATCTTCACCAACATCTCCATCACCTTCCCCCTTCTATATCCAGCGGTCCACTCTCCCGCAACCCAATGTACCCTCTACTTGAACATGGTGCTTTATGCTTCATATTATTTTCCAATGATGTGTTGCCATCCTATGATGTCTGAGTAGATTTCCATTGTCCTATCGGTGATTGATGAATTGCTATGATTGGTTTGAGTTGCATATTTTATTATTTGTGCTGTCCTATTGTGCCCTCTGTGTCGCACAAGCGTGAGGGATTCCCGCTGTAGGGTTTGCAATATGTTTATGATTTTCTTATGGTGGGTGGCGTGAGTGACAGAAGCACAGACCCGAGTAAGTAGGTTGTTTGCGTATGGGATAAAAGGGGACTTGATACTTTAATGCTATGGTTGGGTTTTACCTTAATGAATCTTTAGTAGTTGCAGATGCTTGCTAGAGTTCCAATCATAAGTGCATATGATCCAAGTAGAGAAAGTATGTTAGCTTATGCCTCTCCCTCAAATAGAATTGCAATAGTGATTACCGGTCTAGTAACATAGTCAGTTGCCTAGGGACAATTCCACAACTCCTACCACCACTTTTCCACACTCGCTATATTTACTTTAGTTGTGTCTTTATTTAAACAACCCCTAGCTTTTATTTACTCGCTCTTTATTATCTTGCAAACCTTTCCTACAACTCCTACAAAGTACTTCTAGTTTCATACTTGTTCTAGGTAAAGCGAACATCAAGCGTGCGTAGAGTCGTATCAGTGGCCGATAGGACTTGAGAGAGCATTTGTTCTACCTTTAGCTCCTCGTTGGGTTCGACACTCTTACTTATCGAAAGAGGCTACAACTATCACGTATACTTGCGGGTTATCACTTCCGCATCGCGATCTTCAAGGGTATGACGATGCACTCCCCTCTCTCTCATTGCTAGTATCTCCATAGATTGATCTTGGTGATGCGTAGAGAATTTTGAATTTTTGCTACGTTCCCCAACAGTGGCATCATGAGCTAGGTTTATTGCGTAGATTCTATGCACGAGTAGAACACAAGTAGTTGTGGGCATTGGTTTTGTTCAATATGCTCACCGTTACTAGTCCTATGTTGTTTCGACGGTATTATGGGATGAAGCGGCCCGGACCGACCTTACACGTACACTTACGTGAGACAGGTTCCACCGACTGACATGCACTAGTTGCATAAGGTGGCTAGCAGGTGTCTGTCTCTCCCACTTTAGTCGGATCGGATTCGATGAAAAGGGTCCTTATGAAGGGTAAATAGCAATTGGCATATCACGTTGTGGTTTTGGCGTAGGTAAGAAGCGTTCTTGCTAGAAACCTATAGCAACCACGTAAAAACTTGCAACAACAATTAGAGGACGTCTAACTTGTTTTTGCAGCATATGTCGTGTGATGTGATATGGCCAAGAAGGATGTGATAAATGAAATATATGTGATGTATGAGATTGATCATATTCTTGTAATAGGAATCACGACTTGCATGTCGATGAGTATGACAACCGGCAGGAGCCATAGGAGTTGTCTTTATTTATTATATGACCTCGTGTCACTGAATAACGCCATGTAATTACTTCACTTCATTGCTAAACCGTTAGCCATACTAGTAGAAGTAATAGTTGGCGAGACAACTTCATGGAGACACGATGATGGAGATCATGATGATGGAGATCATGGTGTCATGCCGGTGATGATGATGATCATGGAGCCCCGAAGATGGAGATCAAAAGGAGCAAAATGATATTGGCCATATCATGTCACTATTTGATTGCATGTGATGTTTATCATGTTTATGCATCTTATTTGCTTAGAACGACGGTAGTAAATAAGATGATCCCTCATAATAATTTCAAGAAAGTGTCCCCCCTAACTGTGCACTGTTGCGAAAGATCGTTGCTTCGAAGCACCACGTGATGATTGGGTGTGATAGATTCTAACGTTCACATACAACGGATGTAAGCTAGATTTACACACGCGAAACACTTAGGTTGACTTGACGAGCCTAGCATGTACAAACATGGCCTCGGAACACAGGAGACCGAAAGGTCGAACATGAGTCGTATAGTAGATACGATCAACATGAAGATGTTCACCGATGATGACTAGTCCGTCTCACGTGATGATCGGACACGACCTAGTTGACTCGGATCATGTATCACTTAGATGACGAAGAGGGATGTCTATCTGAGTGGGAGTTCATTAGATGAACTTAATTATCCTGAACATAGTCAAAAGGTCTTTGCAAATTATGTCGTAGCAATTATGTTTTAGATATGTTCCTAGAGAAAATTTAGTTGAAAGTTGATAGTAGCAATTATGCGGACTAGGTCCATAAACTAAGGACTGTCCTCATTGCTGCGCAGAAGGCTTATGTCCTTAATGCACCGCTCGGTGTGCTGAACCTCGAACGTCGTCGTTGGATGCTGCGAACATCTGACATACATGTTTTGATGACTACGTGATAGTTCAGTAGTGGTAAACGGTTTAGAATTGAGGCGCCGAAGACGGTTTTTGAAACGTCGCGGAACATATGAGATGTTTCAAGGGCTGAAATTGGGATTTCAGGCTCGTGCCCACGTCAAGAGGTATGAGACCTCCGACGAGTTTCTTAGCCTGCAAACTAAGGGAGAAAAGCTCAATTGTTGAGCATGTGCTCAGATTGTCTGAGTACTACAATCACTTGAATTGAGTGGGAGTTAATCTTCCAGATGAGATAGTGATGGTTCTCCTTAGTCACTGCCACCAAGCTATTAGAGCTTCGTGATGAACTATAACATATCAGGGATAGACATGATGATCCTTGAGAAATTCGCGATGTTTGACACCGCGAAAGTAGAAATCAAGAAGGAGCATCAATTGTTGATGGTTGGTGAAACCACTAGTTTCAAGAAGGGCAAGGGCAAGAAGGGATACTTCATGAAATGGCAAATCAGTTGCTACTCTAGTGAAGAAACCCAAGGTCGAACCCAAACCCGAGACTAAGTGCTTTTGTAATGAGGGGAACAGTCACTGAAGCAGAACTACCCTAGATACTTGGTAGATGAGAAGGCTGGCAAGGTCGACAGGAGTATATTGGATATACATTATATTGATGTGTACTTTACTAGTACTCCTAGTAGCACCATGGTAATAGATACCGGTTCAGTTGCTAAGTGTTAGTAACTCGAAATAAAAGGCTATGGAATAAACGGAGACTAGCTAAAGGCGAGGTGACGATATGTGTTGGAAGTATTTCCAAGGTCGATGTGATCAAACATCGCACGCTCCCTCTACCACCGGGATCGGTGTTAAAGCTAAATAATTGTTATTTAGTGTTTGCGTTGAGCATAGACATGATTGGATTATGTCTATCGCAATACAATTATTCATTTAAGGAGAATAATGGTTACTCTATTTATTTGAATAATACCTTCAATGGTCTTGCACCTAAAATGAATGGTTTATTGAATCTCGATCGTTGTGGTACACATGTTCATGCCAAAAGATATAAGATAGTAATGATATAGTGCCACCTACTTATGGCACTGCCTTTTGAGTCATATTGGTATAAAACGCATGAAGAAGCTCCGTGTTGATGGATCTTTGGACTCACTCATTTTTGAAAAGTTTGAGACATGCGAACCATGTCTATTGGTATGCATGCATGAAGAAACTCCATGCAGATGGATCGTTTGGACTCACTTGATTTTGAATCACTTGAGACATGCAAATCATACCACATGGGCAAGATGACTGAAAGCCTCGTTTTCAGTAAGATGGAACAAGAAAGCAACTTGTTGGAAGTAATACATTTTGATGTGTGTTGTCCAATGAGTGCTGAGGCATGCGGTGGATATCGTTATGTTCTTACTTCACAGATGATTTGAGTAGATGCTAAGTATATTTACTTGATGAAACACAAGTCTGAATTATTGAAAGGTTCAAGTAATTTCAGAGTGAAGTTGAAGATCGTCGTGACTAGAGGATAAAATATCTATGATATGATCATAGAGATGAATATCTGAGTTATGAGTTTGGCACACAAATTAAGACATTATGGAAATTGTTCCACAACTAATACCGCCTGGAACACCATAGTGTGATGGTGTGTCCGAACATCATAACTGCACCCTATTGGCTATGGTGCATACCATGATGTCTCTTATCGAATTACCGCTATTGTTTATGGGTTTAGGCATTAGAGACAACCACATTCACTTTAAATAGGGTACCACACAATTCCATTAAAGACGACACCGTATGAACTATGGTTTAGAGAAACCTAAGTTGTCGTTTCTTAAAAGTTTGGGGCTGCGACGCTTATGTGAAAAAGTTTTAGGCTGATAAGCTCGAACCCAAAGCGGATAAATGCATCTTCATAGGACACCCAAAACAGTTGGGTATACCTCTTGTCTCACTTCCGGAAGCAAAAGGGGTTGTTTCTAGAATAAGGTCCTTTCTCTAGGAAAAGTTTCTCTCGAAAGAATTGAGTGGGAGGATGGCGGAGACTTGATGAGGTTATTGAACCGTCACTTCAACTAGTGTGTAGCAGGGCACAGGAAGTTGTTCCTGTGGCGCCTACACCAATTGAAGTAGAAGCTTATGATAGTGATCATGAAGTTTCAGATCAAGTCACTACCGAACCTCGTAGGGTGACAAGGATGCATACTACTTCAGAGTGGTACAGTAATCATGTCTTGAAGGTCATGTTGTTAGACAGTAATGAACCTACGAGCTATGGAGAAGCGATGGTGGGCCCGGAATCCGACAAATGGCTAGAGGCCATAAAGCCCGAGAGAGGATCCATGTCTAGAAACCAAAATGTAGACTTTGGAAGAACTACTTGATGGTCGTAAGGCTATTGGGTACAGATGGATTTTAAAAGGAAGATGGACAATGATGGTAAGTGTCACCATTAAGAAGGCTCGACTTGTCGCTAAGATGTTTTTTGACAAGTTCAAGGAGTTGACTACGATGAGACTTTCTCACTCGTAGCGATGCTAAGAGTCTGTTAGAATTATATTAGCAGCTACTGCATTATTTATGAAATCTTGCAGATAGGATGTCAAAATATAGTTTCCTCGATGATTTTCTTGAGGAAAGGTTGTATCTGATACAACCAGAAGGTTTTGACAATCCTAAAAGATGCTAACAAGTATGCAAAGCTCCAGCAATCCTTCTAAAGACTGGAGTAAGCATCTCGGAGTTGGAATATACGCTTTGATGAGATGATCAAAGATTTTGGATTTATACAAAGTTTATGAGAAACTTGTATTTCCAAAGAAGTGAGTGGGAGCACTATAGAATTTCTGATGAGTATATGTTGTTGACGTATTGTTGATCAGAAATGATATAGAATTTCTAGAAAGCATATAGGGTATTTGAAAAGTGTTTTTCAATGGAAAACCTGGATTAAGCTACTTGAACATTGAGCATCAAGATCTATAAGGATAGATCAAAAACGTTTAATAATACTTTCAAATGAATACATACTGTGACAAGATTTTGAAGAAGTTCAAAATAGATTGGCGAAGAAGGAGTTCTTGACTGTGTTATAAGGTGTGAGTATTGAGTAAGACTCAAGACATGACCTCGGCAGAAGAGAAAGAATGGACGAAGGTCGTCCCCTATGCTTCAGACATAGGCTCTACAATATGCTATGTTGTGTACCGCACCTGAAGTGTGCCTTGCCATGAGTCAGTCAAGGGGTACAAGAATGATCCAGGAATGGATCACAAGACAGCGGTCAAACATATCCTTAGTAACTAGTGGACTAAGGAATTTTCTCGATTATGGAGGTGGTAAAAGAGTTCGTCGTAAAGGGTTACGCCGATGCGAACTTTGACACTAATCCGGATTATTCTGAGTAGTAAATCGGAATCGTATAGTATAACAGTTATTTGGAATAGCTCCAAATAGAGCGTGGTAGCCGAATCTAGGAGATGTCATAGAGATTTGTAAAGCACACATGGATCTGAAAGATTCAGACCCGTTGACTAGTAACCTCTCTCACAAGAGAGATATGATCAAACCCAATGGGTGTTGGACTCGTTACAATCACATAGTGATGTGAACTAGATTATTGACTCTAGTGCAAGTGGGAGACTGTTGGAAATATGCCCTAGAGGCAACAATAAAATGGTTATTATTGTATTTCCTTGTTCATGATAATTGTCTATTGTTCATGCTATAATTGTATTGACCGGAAACCGCAATACATGTGTGAATACATAGACCACAACATGTCCCTAGTGAGCCTCTAGTTGACTAGCTCGTTGATCAATAGATGGTCATGGTTTCCTAACCATGGACATTGGATATCATTGATAACGGGATCACATCATTAGGAGAATGATGTGATGGACAAGACCCAATCATAAGCATAGCACAAGATCGTGTAGTTCGTTTGCTAAAGCTTTTCTAATGTCAAGTATCATTTCCTTAGACCATGAGATTGTGTAACTCCCTGATACCGTAGGAGTTCTTTGGGTGTACCAAACGTCACAACGTAACTGGGTGACTATAAAGGTGTACTACAGGTATCTCCGAAAGTGTTTGTTGGGTTGGCACGAATCGAGACTGGGATTTGTCACTCCGTATGACGGAGAGGTATCTCTAGGCCCACTCGGTAATGCATCATCATAATGAGCTCAATGTGACTAAGTAGTTAGTCATGGGATCATGCATTACGGAACGAGTAAAGTGACTTGCCGGTAACGAGATTGAATGAGGTATTGGGATACCGACGATCGAATCTCGGGCAAGTAACATACCGATTGACAAAGGGAATTGCATACAGGATTGCTTGAATCCTTGACATCGTGGTTCATCCGATGAGATCATCGTGGAACATGTGGGAGCCAACATGGGTATCCAGATCCCGCTGTTGGTTATTGGCCAGAGAGCTGTCTCGGTCATGTCTACATGATTCCCGAACCCGTAAGGTCTACACACTTAAGGTTCGATGACGCTAGGGTTATAAAGGAAGTTTGTATGTGGTTACCGAATGTTGTTCGGATTCCCGGATGAGATCCCGAACGTCACGAGAAGTTCCAGAATGGTCCGGAGGTAAAGATTTATATATGGGAAGTCCAATTTCAGTCACCGAAATAGTTTCGGGGGTTATCAGTACTGTACCGGGACCATCGAAAGGTGTCCGGAGGTCCACCGGGTGGGGCCACCTGCCCCGGGGGACTTGTTGGTCTGAATATGGGAGGGAACCAGCCCCTAGTGGGATGGTGCGCCCCTCCCCAAGGGCCCAAGGCGCCTAGGGTTGAAAACCCTAGGGGAGGGGGCGCCTCCACCTTGCTTGGGGGGCAAGCCTCCCCTCCTGGCCGCCGCCCCTCCCCTCTAGATGGGATCTAGAGGGGGTCGGCCCCCTCTCCCCTTCCCCTATATATAGTGGGGGTGTTGGGGCTGCCAAGAACACGAGTTTCCCTCTTTTCTGGCGCAGCCCTACCCCTCTCCCTCCTCGTCTCTCGCAGTGCTTGGCGAAGCCCTGCTGGAGTGCCACGCTCCTCCATCACCACCACGCCATTGTGCTGCTGCTGGACGGAGTCTTCCTCAACCTCTCCCTCTCTCCTTGCTGGATCAAGGCACGGGAGACGTCACCGGGCTGCACGTGTGTTGAACGCGGAGGCACTGTTCTTTGGTGCTTAGATCGGATTCGGCCGCGATCTGAATCGCTTCGTGAACGACTCCACCGACAGCGTTCTTGTAACGCTTCCACATCGCGATCTTCAAGGGTATGAAGATGCACTCCCCTCTCTCTCGTTACTAGTATCTCCATAGATTGATCTTGGTGATGCGTAGAGAATTTTGAATTTCTGCTACGTTCCCCAACAGACCACTGTCTGGCCTGGCCCCAGCGAATCTCTTAATTCGCTCGCCCGCCAATCCCACCCGCTGCATCCTACCGGCCCCGCGGATCTCTTGGATCCTGCGCCTGTCCACCCACCTGCTGCCAGCCACACAGATCTCTTGGATCCCGCGGCTGCTCGACAACCATCTGCTGGCCCCGCAGATCTCTCGGATCCTGCACCCACCCAATCACCTCCTGTCGGCCCTGTGGCTCTCTCGGAGTCCGCGCCTCCCACTCCCCATGATCCTTTTCCACCAGCGCTCTCTCTTCCTCCTTCGCCGCACCAAAATCACCGCTCTGCCTCGCCACTTTATTTTTTTCCCCGACTCGTCGCCTGTACCTCCTCCACTGCCTCCTCGCGCTGTTCCAGTTCCCATTCCACGTAACGAACACTCCATGCGTACTCGCGACAAGGCTGGGTTTGGCCAGCCAATTGATCGTCTCAATCCCACCGCTACCGCCTCCCCCATCTCTCCCATCCCCTCCTCCTACAAAGCTGCTCTTCTGGACCCAAATTGCTTTCAGGCCATGAAGGATGAGTACGACGCGCTTTGCCACAACCAAACCTGGACTCTCATCCCTCGTCCTCCTGGCGCCAATGTTGTCTCCGGTAAATGGGTGTTCCGTCACAAATACCATTCTGACGGGTCTCTAGCTCGTTATAAAGCTCGTTGGGTCTGTCGTGGTAATTCGCAGCAACCAGGCATTGACTTTGATGAAACCTTCTCCCCGGTGGTCAAGCCCAGCACGATTCGCGTCGTTCTCAGTCTAGCTGTTTCTTCCTCATGGCCCATTCATCAGCTCGACGTCAAAAACGCCTTCCTGCATGGTTCTCTTAATGAGACTGTCTACTCTCGCCAGCCTCTCGGCTTCTCTGACTCCTCCTTTCCCGACCATGTTTGTCATCTCCAAAAGTCTCTATATGGCCTCAAACAAGCACCGCGGGCTTGGTTTCAGCGTTTTGCTTCTTTCATCCAGCGCATCGGCTTCGTACCTTCCCGCTCTGACTCCTCTCTCTTCATCTTCCACTCCTCCACGCACACTGCCTAGTTGCTTTTATACATTGACGACATCATTCTCACACCTTCTTCCGACCCTTTCCTTTCCCACATCATCTCTTCTCTCCGCGCCGAGTTTTGCATGACCGATCTTGGCTCACTTCATCACTTCATGGGCGTTGTCGTCTCCCGATCATCCCAGGGCCTTTTTCTCTCGCAGCGCCAGTACGCCATCGACTTGCTCTCCAAAGCCGGCATGCTCGAATGCCACCCTACTCGTACACCTGCCGAAACCGGCGCCAAACTATCTTCTGCTGGCAACCCCCTTCCTGATCCAACTCTCTTCCGCAGTATCACCGGCACGCTCCAATACATTACTCTCACCTGTCCTGACATCTCCTACGCTGTTCAGCAAGCCTGCTTACACATGCATGACCCCCGCCTCCCTCATATGAACCACATCCGGCGCATTCTACGCTATCTCAAGGGCACTCTTGATTATGGCCTCACCATTGCTCCTTCCTCCCCTGCCTCTCTCACAGCATACTCTGATGCAGACTGGGCCGGGTGTCCGGATACTCGTCGTTCCACGTCGGGATACTGTGTTTACTTGGGTGATAACTTGATTTCCTGGTCTTCGAAGCGGCAACTAACTGTTTCCAGGTCGTCTGTGGAGGCTGAGTATCGCTGTGTTGCGCATGCCGTTGCCGAGACGGTTTGGCTTCGTCAACTACTTACCGAGCTCCACCGTCCTGTCCATCAAGCCACCATTGTGTACTGTGATAATGTATCAGCTGTGTATATGTCATGTAATCCTGTACAGCATCGTCGAACCAAGCACATAGAGATAGACATACACTTTGTAAGAGAGAAGGTAGCCTTAGGTGAGGTCCGTGTTCTCCATGTACCAACCTCGGCGCAGTTTGCAGATATCTTCACCAAGGGGCTCCTGTCTGCAGCCTTCCTCGACATTCGCTCCAGTCTCAACGTCGTCGATGCCGCCGCTGACACTGCGGGGGGGGGGGGGGGGGTTAGACTGTGGACTCGGTCTCCCCCACCTGCCCACGATCGAGGACACGATTCGCTCCACGCCTCCTGTATTGTTGCGCTAGGCAACCCTATATGTACCCTCCCTCCGGCTGTACTTGATGATTAAGCAAAGCATCATACCAAACTTCAATAGTGAGGTTTTGCTATTTCCTTTTATTTCATGTTTCTATTTATTAGCTCCTATTTTTATTTAGTTTCAACTATCAAATGAATTTTGTTGATCGTGTAAATTTGCACATAAATCAAGCACTATATTTTGGGGCTGCACAAAAAGTTTGAGGGCATTTGCAAACAGTCAATTTTTGGTTTGTATTTAAATGTCTCAACTAAGTGCTGGAGGTCCATCTTAAATATTCTTAGGTTCAGTTTTAAAATCCATTTGATGTTGGTTACTACATGTTAGTTTCTTAGTGAATATTTTCCACCCAACGAAACGTTTTTGTTTTACCTTTTGAAGAACTAATAATTTGACTTGCAAATTAAATTTGATTTTGACTTTGATTTCTTTATCAAGTGGCAATTTGGCTTAGTAAAGCATCATGACTCACCCTCTAAATAAATAGTGACATAAAACATGTTACATTTTTTTAAGGGAAACGGTTGGGGCCGGCGCACCGGCGGAAAGATTGGGCCGGTCTCCCTCTTCCTCGCGTCACTCCGCGCACATCTCGCGCAGCTCGCCGGGGCGCGCGCCGCCCTCTTCTTCTGCCCCCTCCTCCCCACCCCTTCCCCATCCCTTCCCCCTCCCTCCCCCCCCCCGCCCCTGGTTGCAGCACCGCGCCTTCCCTCCGCGCTCGAAGCTGCCATGGATCTGCACGGTGACCATTCCATCTCGCCGGCGACCGAGGGGCGGTGACCACGGGAGATGCTGCAACCGGGGGCGATGGGGTGCTACCACGGCGACGCCTACCTCGCATGCATCGGAGCTCTGCCTACTTCGCCGGAGCCATGGCAGACTACACCCCACGGCGATTTTTTGATGAAACCGGTTGTAGCAAATTCAACTGCCGGTGGTAGCAAAAATCTACTACGGTTGCAGCAAAACGGTGTCATCGTCATCGCGGGGTCGCAGCTGAGATAAGGAGTTTGAAGCTTTTTTCAATGCGGTTGTAACTTTTATAACTATCGGTTGCAACTTTTTGTTTTTCGTCCATGGCTTCGTTTCCACGGTTGAAACTTTTTTTATAGTCGGATGAAGCTTTTTTCATCGCTAGATGAATCTTTTTCTGTCACCGGTTGTAACTTTTCTTGGTCATCCATAGCTCCAGTCGTATACTGGTTGAAGCTTTTTTCGTAGCCGGTTGAAGCTTTTCCTATCGCTAGTTGTAGCTTTTTTCGTCGTAGGTTGCAGCACTGAGCATCTCCCTGGGCGCTCGATCGTTTTTGTTCGCAAGCGGGAGATGAGCGCCGGCGAGCACACCGATGAGCACGCCGGTGAGCTCCGGTCGTCGCGCACCGGAGCTGCAACGGTGGCCATGGAAGCTGCAACCGCAGGGATGGGCTATTTGCATGGGGGCGAAGCCGGTGAAGAGTACGGCCGCCGAGGACTACCGGCGACCAGGGCGGCCGCGAAAGACGGCCGGCGAGGACGGTGATCTGGGACGAGGAGGGCGGGCGAGGGAGGGGCGGCGACGAGGGGGAACGCGGGGGCAGCCGGCGAGATGGGGTTCGCGAGAGGAAGAAGACGCTCGTTAGGCGCTCGCGAGAGGAAGACGAGGACCTGGTCGGATAAGGATCCAACGACGCGGGACGGGCTGATCTGACGGCTAGGGCTGGACCAGCCGAAACGTTTGGCCGGCGCACCGGCGCCTAGCATCGCCCTTTTTTTAAACAATGGCAATGCTGTCCCTCGTAAAAAAGAGAGTAACAATATCATGCCGGCATCATGCCAGCACTATCCTTTCCGTCCACGCAGTCTACACAAAAAGTTCAAGCGGCAGTCAAGTCGAACTGGAGCCATATGACCCCGCCGTTGCCGCCGCTCGCCGCGGCTCCCGCCTGCGCGCGCACGCTGGCCGACCTCCTAGTTGCGCTCTCAGCCGCCCGCGCGCTCCCCAAGGGCCAGCAGCTCCATGGCCATCTTCTCAAGGGCGGCCATCTCCCCGCCGTCGCCTCCTCGCATGCGCTGCTCGCCCACCACCTCCTCACCTTCTACGCCCGCTGCTCGCTCCCCGAACTTTCCCTCCGCGCCTTCCTCGATCTCCCCGCTGCCCCCTCCCCCGCCGCATGGTCCTCCCTCATATCCTCCTTCGCCCAGAACGGCCTCCCCGCCGCAGCCTTTGACGCCTTCCGCCGCATGCTCGCGGCCGGGGTCCCCGCCACCGACCGCTCCATCCCCCCCGCTGCCAAGGCCGTCGCAGCTGCCGCGGACTCCTCGCGCCCTCCGCTTGCCCCGCATGCCCTCCATGGCCTTGCCTCCAAGACGCCGTTCGCGGGCGACGTGTTCGTGGGCTCGGCGGTTCTTGACATGTATGCCAAGTGCGGGAACCTTGCGGACGCCCGCCGGGTGTTCGACGAAATGCCGGAGCGGAATGTTGTCTCGTGGTCTGCCCTCATTGGTGGCTACGCGGATGCTGGGATGCATCCTGCAGCGCTCTGCATCTTCCGCTCGGCACTGGAGGAGGCTGTGCAGGTCAATGACTTCACAGTTTCGTGCATTGTTCGTGTGTGTGCTGCAGCCACACTCTTTGAGCTTGGGGCTCAGGTGCATGCCCGGTCTATAAAGACAGCACTTGATGCATCGCCGTTTGTGGGCAGCTCGCTTGTTTCTCTGTACTCCAAGTGTGGCCTTGTGGATTGTGCTTACCGGGTGTTTAGTGCAGCACCTGAGAGAAACCTTGGGATTTGGAACGCAGTGCTCATTGCATCTGCACAGCATGGCCATACTTCCACAGCATTTGAACGTTTCACAAAGATGCAGAATGCCGGGTTCCGTCCTAACTTCATTACCTTCCTGTGTTTACTCACAGCATGTAGCCACGCTGGTCTTGTCGATGAGGGGAAGCGATATTTTTCCCTCATGAAAGAATATAGAATTGAACCGCAGGTTGAACATTATGCTGCAATGGTTGACCTACTTGGTCGTGTAGGACGTATAACTGAAGCACTGGACCTTATTGAGTCAATGCCCATGGAACCACCTGACTCTGTTTGGGGTGCACTCCTAATGGCATGTCGCATGTTCAAGGATGCAGACACTGCGGCAATTGCTGCAAAGAGACTGTTTGAGACAGGGTCTCGCAGCTCTGGTGCACACATGCTCTTGTCAAGCACGTATGCAGCTGCGGGAAGGCATGTCGATGCAGCACTTGCAAGGAAGGCAATGCGTGATGCAGGTATACGGAAAGAGACTGGTCTTAGCTGGCTTGAGGCTGCAGGAGAGGTGCATACCTTTGTTTCAAACTGCAGGAGACATCCAAGAAGCAACGAAATTTATAATGTGCTGGAGAAAGTTGGTAAGAAAATGGCGGCAGCTGGTTATGTGGCAGACACTGGTGCAGTAGTTAAGGATGTGGACAGAAATGAGAAGTGCGCATCACTGGGGTATCACAGCGAAAGGCTAGCAATAGGGTTAGGGCTCTTGATTGTTCCGGAAGGTGTGCCAATCCGAGTTATGAAGAACTTAAGAGTGTGTGATGATTGTCACAATGCAGTTAAGTATCTCAGTAAGTGTACAGGAAGAGTTGTGGTTCTCAGGGATAATCGTCGATTCCACCGGTTTGAAGATGGGTTGTGCTCTTGTGGGGATTTCTGGTGATCTACACCATTCTCTTTCCTATTGCCCTTATTGGGCAGTTTGGCTCACATGGATTCATCGATTGGATCTTTCACTTAAAGTACATTTCTTTGATAAATGGATCTATGTGAACTCAGAAGCTGATACAAGTCATAAAGTTTATTTTCGCATAATAGTGAGGTGATGGATTCAATTTTAGGGATGCGTGGAAATTTTGCAATAAGTCTGGTCACTTAGGATGAAACAATTCTTGGATATGGAAGATTGCCACATAGTGCTGCTATATATTCAGGATCAACATGACTCTGTGGCCTTCTTATTTGCAGTATTCATACAATGTACCATGGATCCACTTGAACATAGCATTTTTTGTTGAATAGTTAGAGAAGAACTCATGATATCATCTTATGAGTTATGGCATCATACTGTGGTGCATATTGCTTTCACATGAGTGTAACCATAGCCCCTCACAGAGCGATCGAACATTTAGTTGTGCTTGTTTATTTCATTTTATCCGGGAGAAGATCAAAATGGGCCACTAAACACACTATTGTGCATATCTCTCCACTGTTGTGAAATCGACCGCTTCATGCTTTGGCAGACCCATGTGTGCATGCCTTTTTCTTGGGCTTGTCTGATAATCTGCATTTAGTATGTACACTTTCATTCCAATGCCCTGCAAGTCCTAAAAGAGCTGCTTCTCCAGTTTCACCGAAACTGCAAAAGATTGATTTCTTTGGATTGGATGTTGTCACCTGTATCTGTATACTGAAACTGCTGGGCTTAGACATGCTCTTGTGAGACAGGTCGTTCAACAGGATATCCTTATGGTCAACCTCAGTTCAATGATTTGATGCTACTTCCTTCTGCACAGAAGAATGACTGAGGTATTTAACAAGCTACCTAAATTTTTTCTTTGGACTAGTTTGAGTGATCCAACAAAAGTGATGCAGCATGGTAGAGTATAATTTCTTTACGTTTTCATGATATAATCGTATCTAACACTGTGGAATGATATACTTTTTTAACTGAAAAACAGTAGGGGAGGGGGGGAGGGGGGGAGAGGGGGGGCACCATATAAAATGCTTTATGTTGCTCTATTGATCCTATTTCCTCAGTAAATTTGAATTTATTCTTTATGAGGTGCTAAATCATGTTCCTTGTCTGATCATAGAACCAAAACTTAGTTTGATCAAGTTTGGAAATTCTTAATTGCTTTATTTACATATCTGTTACATAATGTGAGCTTATACGTGATTAAATGTTGCTATTGGCTGCTGGGAATTAGTAGGCCAAGACTTGGTAGTAAGTTCTGACTACCTTAATAGATTGTACTTTCGAAGTGATAGGCAGATGCTGGGCTGTATACAGATAAGAAAACCTCTATAATTGAAAAACCTTGAGCCATCTAGACCTGTCTTAACCTAAAATTGAGGGAATCTTTAGGTGGAATAGATTTACTGCTAAGCTCACCTTATTTTTGCAATTTTCTTACCTGATTAATGTGGTTTGCCATCTTTTTCATACAGCAACTTTCCGGGAAGCATGCTCTCAATAACAGGGAAATGATGGTTGGATCCTACACTGGTGGTTATGTCTTTCCAAACATAAGTTTCAATTATTGTATGGCCAGTGTCACTATCTGTAATTCTTCTGTTAAGGAACTAGGTATCATATATATATTTATTAATCATGGGTAGTACGGGTTTTAATATCGAATCTTTTGGTTAGTTGGCATGATTTGATGGATGCATCTCGTTTGGAAAATGTCTTGCAGACTGATTGTGTACACAATCACTGGTGTCATTGGTCAGAGTAAAATTTTGGGCAGAAGACACTGTTCATTGCTGGTCCCAAATGATGATTGGTGAACCCCTGTCTTTTGAACCACACAAAGATATGGTGTGTTGCACGTTATTTGTCTTCCCTACTTGTTCAGGCTAGTGCCAGTTGGTATGAATAGAATGATAGAATTATCTTTGGGTCCTTAGTTGATCCTTGCAAGCTTCTCTATGCTTTGAAATACAGGATGAATGGTTGCCAGGTGGGTGAGAGATTTGGTAGGGTTAGAGAGTGACAGGGGAGCTCTTCTTCAACACGCATATCAAACTGCAGCCTGCAGGTTTCATGGGGAAGCCAGCAGCCTAGCATGTCCTATATATACAAAAGGTTTAAGTTGTGGGCTCTTGTAAGCAACACAAACAGAAGCATTTCCTGTCAAATATGAGTTCTCTAAGAGGGTTTGGAAATATCGCCAGAAGATGGAGAGAACTCAACGGTGCGAATTACTGGAAGGGGCTACTTGATCCTCTTGACATCGACCTCCGGAAGAATATCATCAACTACGGTGAGCTCTCACAGGCAGCATACACTGGGCTCAACAGAGAGAGAAGGTCAAGGTATGCTGGGTCTTGCCTCTTCAGACGCAAGGACTTCCTCAGCAGGGTAGATGTATCAAACCCTAATCTGTATGAGATTACGAAGTTTATATATGCAATGTGTACGGTGAGCTTGCCGGATGATTTCATGATAAAGCCGCTGTCAAAGGCCGCATGGAGCAAGCAATCAAATTGGATGGGGTTTGTTGCTGTGGCCACCGACGAGGGTAAGGAGGTGCTCGGGAGGCGGGATGTGGTGGTGGCATGGCGTGGGACAATACGGGTGCTAGAGTGGATGGATGACCTTGATATTTCCTTGGTGCCTGCTTCAGAAATAGTACGACCAGGCAGTGCCAATGACCCCCGTGTTCATGGAGGATGGTTGTCTGTCTACACGAGTACTGACCCAGGGTCTCGGTACAATAAACAGAGTGCACGGTATCAGGTAATTCTTGTTATTCTTGATTCAGCATTTGTGTATCACCAGAATCAGTATTATAGATTGCCTCATGTTCTGAAGCACAAACCTCTAAATTAGGATATAATTGATCTTTGTGCGTGTTAAACCCCATGATCTAATCAGTGTATAGTTTGTAATGATGCATGTGCTTGAAGTTTCAGTTTTCTTCCATTTGAAGTGAAGCAAAAGAAAAGGAAACAAAAGAGTATATCAGTTGTTTGCTTATGCTTGTCCATGCATATTAGTCTGTCGGGAAAGCAAGTCTTGCTTCCTGTTTTACACCAGCGAGTCGTTGGTGTTTCCGTGTTCAACCTTACTGCACTACGGAAACATCATGATTGTTTTTAGGCGGGGAGTGATTCCCCTTATTATCCATCTAAAGTTTAGCTTGCATAAAGACAATCATGGCACAGCACAACGTGCACTTTAAGACAGTTTGGATTGCTGGGGCCATGGTATTTGTTTAATCAAGTAGATGTTGAATTGTGTAGTCCTTGCATGCATCCCTGCCTCTTACTAGTCATGCATATTTGACGTGGCTTTTTAGTTTTGCTCATCATGGGGAAATGATCCTTCGGTCAAACTAATTAACAAGCTTGCATCAGGTGTTGGATGAAGTCGAAAGGCTGCAAGATCTGTACAAGCAAGAGGAGACCAGCATCACCATAACAGGTCACAGCCTTGGGGCCGCTCTTGCAACCATTAGTGCTACCGACATTGTCTCCAACGGCTACAACAAGACCTGCCCAGTCTCGGCCTTCGTGTTTGGTAGCCCCAGAGTGGGCAACTCCGACTTCCAGAAAGCATTTGACAGTGCAGAAGATCTGAGGTTGCTCCGTGTCCGGAACTCCCCTGACGTGGTCCCAAACTGGCCAAAGCTGGGATACAGCGACGCCGGCACGGAGCTCATGATCGACACAGGGGAATCACCCTACATCAAGAGCCCTGGGAACCCCTTAACATGGCATGATATGGAGTGTTACATGCATGGGGTTGCCGGGACGCAGGGGAGCAACGGAGGGTTTGAGTTGGAGGTTGATCGGGACATAGCGTTGGTGAATAAACACGAAGATGCACTGAAGGAGGAGTATTCGATTCCACCGTCTTGGTGGGTGGTTCAGAACAAAGGTATGGTGAAAGGCAAGGATGGTCGGTGGCATCTGGCCGACCATGAGGATGATGATGACTGATCCTTTTACGTGATGCAATTCAGTGCGACAGCTGGGCAACAAGTTGCAACCAACGAGCTTTCCTTTAGAACATGGGAAATATTCTGCATGTCTTCTTTAAACTGTTTGAGAGTAAAGAAATGCATCCTGTTATGTTCCAGCTCATATTTTTCAGTGAAGTGTTATTTGCTTTCGAGACCAGTGAGTTTAGAGAACTCTGATCGATCTTGCCGTAATAAAGTCTTAAATTTGTTTAGCTGTGCCTGTGTGACATTTCCCCGCATGAACAATGTTGAGGAACTTGTGTGCTTGTGCATTATTTGATTATTTCCTAATAACAAGTAACATGCACATAGTCGCATGTTAGGTGGGTCATGCGGCGAGTAGTTAGCGTGTGAGAAACTGGGTGGAGTTGGGGTTATGTAACTTTTGTAACCGCCAACGTGGAGGGGCTTCTTTGGCTTCTTTTCCCATCCTCCTCTTTAATACATAGTATGCACACTCGTGTGTATTCGAGAAAAAAATTCCCGGTATCAAAGGTGTTTTACTCATTATTTGATAATCCACTAGATAATTATTGCCCGTGCGTTGCAACGAGGCCACAAATATTTTGTACATAATCACCGTGATTTATCTGTCATTTTAGTATGAATGAATATGTCCGAAAATGGACTTAGCTGCCAACTAAATCAGTACTTATTGATTTACCAAAGTAAATTTGGTCACCCAATAAGTGAGGTGTAGCGCTAGGGATCAGACTACTGATCCCTTGCTCTTATCAGACTAGTTCAAGACCGTAGGATAGAAGCACAGTAGCCGTCCGATCTTCTAGCATGGCCCGCACATGATTTGCTGAATTGATTCGTTGTAAGTGATTGCTTCCTGTAACTGCTTCCACTAAACACGCCGGCTACATTCGCCAGCTCCTTCCTTTGCTTCCTCCTAGTAATTGACTGCTTCCCATAAATCACGCTACTAATTGACTGCTTCCTGTAACAACTGCATCGGAATTCGGCTAGTTGAAAATTGCTTCCCATAAATCACGCTAAATATCTTTTGTTATCATATTTTTGGTAAGTTGTAATTTGCTTCCAAATAACAATATAAGAAAATAATTATTATTAGAGATGCATTTTTGTGCAGCCCAACACTTTTAGGGCATGGAAGCATTATTCTTTATCGTACAACATGCTTTTAAGGTGTGACCGAAGCATATTTTTTATCATATAATAGAAGTATTTTTGTACTCACGGAAGCCTTATTTCGATGCTATGGTAGCATTTCGACGATTTCAGTGTAGCATAAACAGTGTCCGCGTTTGACGGAAACATTTACCAGAAGCAAAACAAGGATACAAACTGGGCAAATGGTTATTCGATATATAAACAAGGCACGGTAAAGATATATTGTTCAACACAAGCATTTCATGTAGTCTATGTTTTTAAGAGTTTGGAAAAGAAATCTTTGCTGCAAAGGAATCAATCTTTTTTCTATAACGGGAATATTTGCTTGGCAAAGAAATCATGTGGAAGCATAGTAAGAATGATCAAGTATTCAAACAAACTAATCCAGCATAACGAAAAATTGTACTCTTTTTTTACATCAAAAGTTGAATCGTATTGCAACCATACTATTTTCACTTTTTCATAGTCGTCGTAGCAGCAGCTACTCAACAAGCTGGTCATGGACACTATCAGCGCGCGCCATGAGTTCTCTGTCATTCATGGTACAGTCGACAACTTAGAGCAGCTCATGGAACACTCATCATCATAGCCATCATGCAATGAAGAAGCACAGCTGGAAACGGTTGAAGCAAAGTGTCTGTACAATAGAAGCATTTGGTGAGAAGGAACGAAGCACACACTGATATTGGTTGATACTACTATTTAGTAAGAAAAGCAAAATGTTTGTACAATAAATTTCACTAACGGAAGCAACACTAGCATGTGGTTGAAGCACACAGTTGCGGTGGTTGAAGCATACAGTAGTGTCTAGTGTTGCTAATGGTGGAAATGAGTGTACAATAAAAGAAACACACACTTACAATGGTTGAAGCGAAAATTCATGAACATAGAAACATATGTCAAAATAACAGTATGAAGCATGACCGATAGGAAGCAATTGCTTCCTTTTATCACAACAAATATTCGACACACAAGAAGTGTAAATTTTAAGTGGTAGCACGGTTGGATTAAGAAAGTTGTGCTCCGCCAATAACATAAGAATATAAATCAGTTACCTAACATGAACATAGGCTGATGTGAATATAACAAGAAACATGAATAGAAGTGAACTATTTCCAGGAAAAGAAACCAATTTTGCAAGCTGACTGTGGACTGTTGCCGCAAGAAATCTGGGCTAAAGAAACACATATACATTACTAATGAAGCATGAATATTTATAAGCATCAGTGTCATAATATCTCTACATAAGACAAGAGTATAAAGAATAGTTTTTTTTTTGAAACGGAGAGTATAAAGAATAGTAGCATGGTTGAAATATCGTGATCGCTATGCAACGTGGACACTTGAAGCATCATATGCATCTCAGCATAACTTTACATAGTGGAAGCACTTTGTTTCTTAAATGCGAAGCACACAATTCTGAAATTGGAAATTACCAATGCTTGTTAACAATGTGCGAGTGCACAATTTTGTGACCAGAACAGCAATTACATCAAAACTAATACAGTCCAGTTGATTACTACGGTCACACAAAATTCAATGAAAGAACACGAGGCATGGACACAGATCATGTTGACTTTATACAGTCCAGTGGGTGTCAGGATGGGAATGGGCCGGGTTGGCCCGCCGGGTCACTGACCCGGCCCAAAAAATCGAGGCCAATGGGCCGTGTGGATTGGCCTCGAACCCATAATTGGGTCAATGGAGCCGGCACCGACTGACCCAATGGGTCAGCAGGGTCGACCCACCTACGAGGCCTAGTACGGCTGGTTATGCCACATATGTTACTCGTGGTCTCGCCGTCCAGCACACCACTGTTAGGAATACTCTTCACCGGGATGTGTTCCTGGTCGATGCGTGAGCTAGCCTGTTTATTTGTTTTGAAGTTGATGCGTGAGCTAGCTAGTTACTCGGGCATGCATGTATTTTGTTGCGGTGGAGTCAGTTTTTTTTTGCATGGTAATACGTGTCTCATTTATATAGAATAAAGATCAAATTACAAGGCACGTAAGCACCGACTATACATGACTGAAAAGATAGGAAAATCCTATGCAAAATACCAACGCCTGTCCCTTTCCTTCGACACCACTGAAGCGGCCATCAAAGGGTAAAAAGACAAATCACCTCTTCGTCCAAGCTCAACGCGGCTCCATCGCTGATCAACAGCTTTACGGACCTCCAAAGTAGTTTGCCAAAAGCAAAACCATAGCCGTTGAAAGAATCAGACCGGGGCAACATGTCCCCGGACACGCTATCAAACTTCAGAATTGACACCCTCGCATGACGACGACGTCGGAGAAGGAAACCAGAACTGCCCGCCTTCGACCACAGACCCAACACAAGATACTCCATCTTCCAGCTGTCACTTGCGTAGACAACCGCCTGCGCGTACTCCTGAACGACAAAACCTCCCTGCTCCACCATGACGTCGGAGACAACGCCACAGCAACGGGGACAGAGCAGAAGGAGAGACACACCTGATGGAGTTGCCGCCGCCGCCTCGTCAACACCATCCATGAACCCTAACGCTGTCGATCTGAGGGATCGACAGAGACACGATGCCATCAACTCCGAGACGCCGCCATGAAGGACACCGCCGGTGTGGGAGTGGGGTTGAGGCAGAATTATTCGTCCGGGCGCCGCTCCCTCCGTTCAGAATTACTTGTCACAAAAATGAATGTATCTACAACTAAAATACATCTAGATACATTTATTTTTTGAACGAGTAATTCTGAACTGAGGGAGTAGTTCGTTAGCGTAAGTGTCCGCGGGCGTAGCTAGCTAATTCCTTTGAACGTGGAACGTCCATGCATGTAAGATCACAGCGCGCGTCCTGCGCAGACGCAGCCGGGCCAAGCGGATCACAGCGCGCGCAACAGGCGAGTGTGAGCACGGCGTTGCACGTATGCATGCATCCGTAGTTGCAACATACTGATTACCTTTTTTTAGTTGAACATATTTGATTACCTGCTGTAATAGATAAGAGCATCTCCAACAGCCGCGCAACACGCCGCGGGCTAAAAACTCATTTACCGCGCGCCGTTCGTCTTTGGCGCGCCCGGCAGCGCTGGCTCCAGCAGCGGCATGAAAATTGAGCGCACGCGTAGCTCCAGCGACGGCGCAAAAAGGCAACAGCGCGCTATACATTGCGTACATTTTTTTAATAAAACTAAAATAAAATTCATAGATAAAAAAACGATACATAGATATTTTACGTAGTTCCATAGCATAGATAGATAAAACTACTAGACAGTTCAACTACAACCTACTCCCAGTCGTCGTCGCCATCATCATCATCGCTATCCTCGCTGGTCTTGTCCGAGGTATCGAGCCATATGTCCGTCCAATGATCATCGTCAGACATAAAGATCGTCTGCCCACCATTCTCAACGATTTCGCACTGCGATATCGCCAGGGCCTTCCGCCGACGCCTGTCCAACCGCTGGTCGTGACGCCTTTGCGTCTCCTCCTCGCGGCGCCTTGCCCAGTAGGTTTGCTCGTAGGTGATGTCCTCCGTGTGGCACCGGCGCCACTCCGCCATGACCCGCTCGTCCTCCTGGGCGACGAGGAGGCGGCGCTGCCGCTCGGCGTGCTCCGCACGGTCTTCTGTCGTCTTAAGATGAGGCGGCAGGGCACGGTCTAGCGCCTGCTGGAGCGTGTAGACATCCTAGAAGTTCATCTGCGTGCGCGGCCTGCCTAGGCGCCACGCCGCCGCGTCGTACGCGCGGGCGGCCTCGCGCGCCGTCCCGAATGTGCCGAGGCCGAGCCGAAGTTCGCCAGACCGTATCTCGGAGTAGAAACCGCCGTTGGGGCGCTGGCGGACGCCGCGGTAGTCCGACGCTCCTCGGCGGCGTGGCGGCATGGTGGCGCGTCGGTGGCGGGGCGCTGGAGCGGTGGGGGCATGCGCGGCAGAGGAAGCAACGAGGAAGCGGTGGAGGCGCGTGGCAGCGGAAGAGAAAGAGAAGTGTGTGGAATAGGCGCGTGGCGAGCGCCGCAATTTAAAGGCATGCTGGAAGCGGTGCGCCAAAAATAGGGCGCGAGCTGCCGCCTTTTCCCGCCCGCGCGAGTTTACCGCCACCGCTGGAGCGCGCCGAAACGTCCCGAGCGCACAAAAAACTCGGTTTACTCCGCGCGCGCGCCTTTTGGGGCGGCTGTTGGAGATGCTCTAACAACTGGAATTTGGGTTGACCCGAGATCCCCATTGGGCCAGCAAGGCCATGGACATTTTAGAAATGGGTCGACCCGTGGCCTCATAAATTGGCCTTGATAAAATTAGGGCCAGGTCCAAGGCCAGGGCCGGGTCGGCCCGTTCCCATCCCGAAGTGGGTGTCAACACCGATTCAGCCGATGATTACCTGGCGAAGGATGAACTGCAGATGAGGATTGGGGGATCGATCCCCTACTGCTGGGATTGCGTACCTGAGATGTCATCGGGGATCGCACAGGTGGAGAGACGTTGTAGCGGTGAGGAGCAGGGGAACGGAACTGCCCGGAGAGGTGGCTGTGCTGCTCGATGACGAGGAGAGGAGGCAGGTCGTGCGAGGTGGGGGGGGGGGATCTGGCGAGGCTAGCTCGGGGTGGTGTGTCCGAGGTGGGGGCGACTGATTAGGGAGAGGTTAGGTGCGGGGATTGCGGGTGGTTAGCTTTGGCCGACGGGATATTTTTTTCATATGACGCAAAATCTGTGAGCGTGAGATTGAAATTGAATCGACGGCGGTGGACAGGCCAGACGATGGCTTTCTATCATACTACAGATGGCAAGCGTTTCCCATGAGTGAGGTGGTTTTCAAGTGAAACCGCCGGAAAAAATCGGCAAAACCGAAAACGGCGGTGGGTGAGGAGGGAGGGCGAAAGGAATGAATGTTTTAGGAGAGATTAATGCACGGGGTCTTACCCACGTGACTTAACTCCACATGACGGGTCTTCGTCAAAAAGCTAACCTCATAAGTTAATTTCTCCAATACTAGAAATTCTTCAAAGAAAATAAATAATGTTTGCAAGGTAATTTTTCTCAACTTTGAATAAACCATTGGTATCAGACCCATCTTATGATGTCTTGTTCCTTGTATCAAATCTTGGGGTAAAGAGATAGAAAAACTTGGACCATTGTCCTTATTGAAAGAAAACAACAACCATGCCCAGCTCTGTTCCATAGTGCATCTCCAAAGAAAACACAAAACAAAGCCACCAAAGCCACTTGGAAACAGTTCAAAGTATTCCTAAAAAAAGTTCAAAGTAGAAAAACCCTGTAGGATACGCTAAGATTTGTTTCTTAATCACCCAGTAAATACACCATTTATCTCTCCGGTCCACTTGGCTTCTCCGTCCCTGGTCCATATCTCTCGTGTTGCATTTCTTTCTTCACCTTCGTCGTTCTAATATTGCCACCGGTTGCACATGACACGAACAATCAGTTTGATAGGCCACCGTACCTTGTCCTCCAATCGCAGGCGCTAAGGAAGGTTACAAAATCAAAGGTGATGTTGTGCTCACTACAGGAATCAGCTACTTTGCCATCTGCCATGGCAGACGGCAAAGGCAGGGACGACGGACGGCAAAGGCCTTTGCCGTCTGCCGCGGACGGCAAAAGACTCCGGCAAAGATTAGATCGGCAAAGAGCTACTTTGTCGTCTGCTTTCTGAGGCTGACGACAAAGGGTCCTTTGCCATCAGCAGCGGACGACAAAGAAAGCAGACAGCAATAAATACGTTGTTAGTCCGTTAGATGGCTAACGACAACCTTTGTCGTCCGCTGCCGACGGCAAAAATTATCTGGCCTTTGTCGTCCGCCAAATGATGTCAGGTGGACGTCACTACACGACAGGCCTTTGTCGTCCGCCGCTGTAGGCAAATTTGGCTATTCTTTGCCGTCTGCCACTGTAGGCAAAGCCTTTGCCGTCCGCCGCTGTAGGCAAACTGACCAAATGGGTTAGCCCCTAGGAGGCACAGGTGGCCGCCGCGTGGCTTCTTTGCCGTCCGCGGCTGTTGGCAAAGGTGCCTTTGCCGTCCGCGGCTATCGGCAAAGGTGGCTTTGCCATCAGTGGCTGACGGCAAAGATCCTGCATTGCCTCTTTTTTTTGTTTTCTAATCCAAGAATTTTTTTAATCCAACAATTTTCACATCAAATATATATATATATATATTTCACAGGGCTATTTAACAGCAAACATATGACATATCCAGCACATAAATTTCATCATACATACATATATAGTTCCATCTATTCATACATAGCAAGTTGCACATACACATTGTTCCATCAATACATATTACAATGCAAAGTTTCATCAAGATAGAAAGTTCCATCATAGCAAGCTAGTAGAATACTTGAAGAGAATGAAAGAAAAAACAAGCACTCCATCATAGCAAGCTAGCTTCCGTGAAGTGGATGAAATCTGCAAAATGGCAAATAAGAAAGTTAGAAAAAGGTGACTAGAAGAAGACTAGAACAAGAAGTATATGTCATTTATGAGCTAACTTAGGTGAAATTGATCATATATGAGCTAACTAAGTTGAAATGGATCATTTATGAGCTAACTAAGGCGAAATGGATCATTTATGAGCTAACTTAGGTGAAATGGATCGTTTATGAGCTAACTTAGGTGAAATGGATCATTTATGAGCTAACTTAGTTGAAATTGATCATTTATGAGCTAACTAAGGGGAAATGGATCATTTATGAGCTAACTTAGGTGAAATGGATCGTTTATGAGCTAACTTAGGTGAAATGGATCATTTATGAGCTAATTTAGGTGAAATGGATTGTTTTTTAGCTAACTTAGGTGAAATGGATCATTTATGAGCTAAGTTAGTTGAAATGGATCGTTTATGAGCTAACTTAGGTGAAATGGATCATTTATGAGCTAATTTAGGTGAAATGGATCGTTTTGAGATAACTTCGGTGAAATGGATCATTTATGAGCTAACTTAGTTGCAATGGATCGTTTATGAGCTAACTTAGTAAAAAGCATCATTTTAGAGCTAACCTAGGTGTGATGGGTCATTTTGGAGCTAACCTAGGTAAGATGGGTCATTTTGGAGCTAACCTAGGTGAAATGGATCGTTTTTGAGCTAACTTAGGTGAAATGGATCGTTTATGAGCTAACCTAGGTGAAATGGATCGTTTATGAGCTAACTTAGGTAAAAAGCATCATTTTAGAGCTAACCTAGCTGTGATGGGTTATTTTGGAGCTAACCTAGGTAAAATGGATCGTTTGTGAGCTAACTTAGGTGAAATGGATCATTTATGAGCTAATCTAGGTAAAATGGATCATTTCAGAGCCAACTTGGGTAAAATGCATCATTTTAGAGCTAACCTAGGTAAGATGGGTCATTTTGGAGCTAACCTAGGTAAATGGATCATTTTAGAGCTAACGTAGGTAAAATGGATCATTTAGGAGCTAATCTAGGTAAAATGGGTCATTTTAGAGCTAACTTGGGTAAAATGGATCATTTATAAGCTAAGTAAGGTAAAATGGGTCATTTTAGTGCTAACTTAGGTAAAATGGATCGTTTATGAGCTAACTAAGCTTATTATGCCATTTTTGACATAAGTAAGCTAAGTACAGTCGATTTAGAGCTAACTAGGTAAAATGGATGGTTTGGAGGTCAGTAAGCTTATTAAGTCATTTTGGAGGAAAAGAAGCTAACTCTAGGTAATTATGGTAAGCATATTGGAGGAAATAAAGCTAAGTCTAGGTCTTTATGCATTTGTTAAGCAAAACACTAGAGAAACTTACCGTGATCATGGAGGTGTAGGAGCGGGCTGGCTCATGCCGGTAGCTGGAGAAGGATCGTGCGATGCTTGTCTGGAGTTACGCTGCACCAAAGATCATTTCCAATGTCTCGTTAGCATGATGACACTCAAATGTTAAGACTAGCAAGTAATGTCCATTCAAATTAAACTCATCGTGGTCCGAGGAGCAATCACTGGCATCGGCGGAGCGGTCTGACCGGACTTCTCGCACACAAACTGCACATTTGGTTTTGACAACTCGGTCATACTAGTTAGTAATGAGACAAACACTACATGAATGTTTTGGCTAATCTGCAGAAGAAACTTACCACAAGGAGCTCGTACATGGCCCTTGCCTGCATGTCATTCTGTGCCCTCTCCTCCTCCAACATCTTTGTCGTCCTCTCCTCCAACTCCAGCTGCCTCTCCGCCGCCTCCGCCAGAAGTTTCTCCGTTCTATCTCTCTCACTTTGTATAGCAGCCTGCAACACCACTCCTTGTTACCATTTGTAATCATTAATGGAAGCGCACACAATGTAATGGAGAAAGATAGCTGAGTATGTATAACTAACCTTGAAGGCGAGTTGGACCGGCCGTTCATGAGGCCTTATCTCAGGAGTGGAGCTCGACTGGCGCACCTTGATCTCCGAGAGAGTGCTAGGACAACGGATAAGTCCATCTCCCATGGCTATGGAGCCATGGGACCTCCCGCCACCAGATATCATCAGCAGCTCTGTATCAATGGGACCCTGGCTCGGGTTAAAGTCCTCCCCTTTCCTCTCCTTCCCCTGATCTCTATATTTCACGAGCTTGTCGTGGGAGGAGATGTTGGTGAAGTTCTTTGGATCATCGAGGTCAGACGGAGAGAATGCCTTGACTTTCTTGTAAGAGGGAATGTGGGCCATGGCATACAGGTCGTACACCTCTCGCACCTTATCCGCCTTATTGTAGTGTGCCTGAAAGAGAGAAACAAAGTAAATTAGTAATTAAAGGGCTAAAGCTAGCATGATGAATGAATTGCATGAATCATGAAGCAAACCACATACCCAGTTCCGTCCGAACTGATATAAGTTGGAGATGCCTTGATGGTGTGGCACACCTT
Organism: Triticum aestivum; assembly: GCF_018294505.1. Lineage (NCBI taxonomy): Eukaryota > Viridiplantae > Streptophyta > Magnoliopsida > Poales > Poaceae > Triticum > Triticum aestivum. The sequence continues at coordinate 436,809,486 of NC_057801.1, forward strand.
CCATTTGGGCACGTTTGTCCTTGGCCTCGTTGTGGAGGGCTAGCCATTCTTTTGAGCACCACTCATTGACCAACACCTCTCAACAATCCATCCGATCCGCACACCATCTCGGAGGGGCCTAAGTTAGCAAATAGAAACTTGAGCGCTACGGCTATGAATTACTAAATGAAGGAAGTAAGTACAAGCCCTTAAGAATTACCTTCATGTACTCCTCCTTACTCAAGAACTTCTCGCGGCATGCCGTCTTGGTCTTCTTGATACCACGCGAGGAACATCAACTACATACCTATCGGGGAACATCAACTGCATTTTCACCCACAAGATAATTTCCCTCATAGCTGGCCTTCCAAGATTGAACCATGCCTTTGGCTTCGTCCAGTTCTGCTTTCCTTTCGGTTCTTTCATGTTTTGTAACGGCCTATCACATAGCGCCTCCAAATCGACTCTAGCCTTAGTATTATCCTTTGACTTCCCATCTATGCCGAACAATGTACCAAAAAGTGCCTCGGCGATATTCTTCTCAGTGTGCATCACATCGATGTTGTGTGGGCAAAGGAGGTCTTTGGAGTAAGGCATATCCCATAAGCATGTCTTGTGAGTCCAGACGTGCTTAGAATTATACCCCTTGAAGTACCCTGGACGCTCTGGATCTGGCTCCAGAGCGTTTAACTGATCTAGGGTCTGTTGGCCTGTTAACGCGGGTGGTGCAGAGTTTTTGACAACTCTACCACTGATGAAGTTCTTCTTGTCTTTCCTGAACTTATGGCGAGGATCCAGGAACTGTCTATGCATGTCGAAGCAAGAAAACTTGCGACCGGCCTGAAGCCAATGAAACTTAAGAGCTCCCTTGCATGTGGGGCACGGGAACCTTCCATGCACACACCAGCCAACGAATAGTGCATACGCCGGCAAGTCATGCGTTGAGTACATGTACCAGACACGTATTATGAAGTTTCGTTTGCTATAGGTGTCGTATGTCTTGAACCCATTATCCCAGGCTTCTTGCAATTCGTCCTTAAGCGGCTGCATGTACACATTCATATTTCCCCCCGGATAGTTGGGCCCTGGAATTATCAACATCAGGAAAATGTTCTTTCTTTGCATAATCTGTCCGGGGGGAGATTGAGTGGAAAGACAAATACGGGCCAACAACTGTATTGGGCTGCCGTCATACCAAACACACTGAACCCATCCGTGCTGATGCCGACTCGAGGATGCCTCGGATCTGTTGTCGTGGTTCTAAGTCTGATAGTAGTGTAGGGGGGGTACTAATGGAGAGGCAAGATCCTAGCTATGGAGTAGTTGTATACGCAAGAGATTTACGAGTTCAGGCCCTTCTTGAAGGAAGTAACAGCCCTACGTCTCGGAGCCCGGAGGCGGTCGACTGGATTATATGCGTATGAGTTACAGGGGTGCGGACCCTTTACACTGAGGAGGGGGTGGCTTATATAGAGTCCGCCCCTCCGGCCCTCAGTTATGCAGGTTTTAAGATACATTAAGATTGGGCGTTACTGGTAACGCTACACATAAAGTGCTATGATGACCATAAAAGCTACTTAATGACCGACCGTTTGTGCGCAGAGTGACTTTAGATCTCCTGGGCGTCGAGTGGTTGGCTTCATGGTCGAGTGGTTGGCTTCATGGTCGAGTGTCTTCGAGTCTGTCGAGTGGAACACTTCTGAGTCAATTGACAGGTGTTTTCTTCTAGAGATGTCCTTGGGTAGGGTAGTTTGGACAGGTCCATGAGCCTACCCTAGGTACATAGCTTCATCAGTAGCCCCCGAATGGATCGAGGTTTGAGTGGGGAAGGAGTTGAGAACTCTTCCGACCCATTTCTCGTGCTATGAGTATGTCTTGTTCTGGATCAATGAACTTTAGGTGACGGCACCAACTTCTTTTTCAGTCGCCTTGATCCATTCTTTGTATCCGTTGAGTGAAGTTTTTACTTGAAGAACTCCGAGCGACAGAGCGGAGGAGATCTTTCGTCTGACGAGTTGTTCTGCAACCCGCGGATTTTGTGGGATTCAAATTTTTGGAAGCGCGCAGGGTGGAGCAAGGCCGCAGTAATCAGATGGGATAAGGCAGGGCCGCCTCGATCTCCGCATCACCTTTTTTGCCACGTATCGCGCGCGCGACTGTTGCGGGATTTGAGAGGATCGTCCGGGTCCACATGTCAGTCACTCGGAAGCAACCTCATATAAGGCGCCGGACGGGGTTTTTTGAACAGTGCGTTCTCATTTCCTCCTCTCTTCTCCAGACTTATCCGCCATGTTTGCTTCCGCCTCAGCGCCGCTGCCCCGTGCGCGTCCCGCCGGCTAAGATGGTGACAGAGAAGACGGTGGCCCTGGAGCGGGCGAAGAAAGCGATGGCGAAGGCGAAGGGAAGGGAGACCAGTCGGGGCGGATCTTCATCGAGGACCGGCCTGCCTCCGGGCTGGATCCAGGACGACTTGATCCGCTCGACGATTAGTCAAGCAGATCTTGACAACCTGGCCGACGGAGGACTGATCCCCCATGGATCGGTGCAGCTCCCGGGGAAGGAGTTTGAGCCGCAACCTTAGGAGGGTGAGTGCGTTCTCTTGGCCACCCATGTCGACCGTGGGTTTTCTTTGTCGCCTCACCCTTTCTTTCGGGGATTTTTGAATTTCTTTGGGGCGCAACTCCACCACTTCACACCCAACTCCATCGTGTACCTCGCTGCTTTCATGTCTTTGTGCGAGAATTTCTTGGGTTGCTGGCCTCATTGGGGGCTTTTCAAGCACATCTTCACCTGTCGCTCCCAGACGGTGAAAAAGGCCAATCCGAGTGACGAGAGAACACAAGTGATTCAGATGTGTGGGGGTCTTGGGGTTCAGCTGAGAGTAAAAAGCTCCTTTCCGACCATGATCTTACCCGACACGGTCCGTGGATGGCAGTCGACCTGGTTCTACTGCAAAGACCAGCCGACGCCAGGGCAATCGACTGGGCTCCCTCCTTTTTCCATGGAACGAGTGAGGAAGCCTTCCTCTTTGAAGGTGGTCCCGGAAGAGAAGGCGCAGGTTAAGGTGCTGGTCGAGCGTGTCGTGCAGCTTATCCGTGACGGGGTGACTGGCATGGACCTCTTGGAGGTCTTCCTCTGACGACGCATCCAGCCACTTCAAGCTCGAGACCATCCGATGTGGTTGTATTCTGGCACTGAGGACACCACTCGGATCCACCCAGAGGAGATTGACGATGCCACGCTGGAGCGGTGGGATTCAAATTTTGGGAAGCGCGTGAGGTGGAGCGAGGCCGCGGTAACCGTGTGGGATAAGGCAGGGCCGCCTCGATCTCTGCGTCACCTTTTTCGCCATGTATCGCGCGTGCGACTGTTGTGGGATTTGACAGGATCGTCTGGGTCCACATGTCAGTCACTCGGAAGCAACCTCATATAAGGCGCCGGACAGGGGTTTTTGAACAGTGCGTTCTCATTTCCTTCTCTCTTCTCCAGACTTATCTGCCGCATTTGCTTCCGCCTCAGTGTCGCTGCCTCGTGCACGTCCCGCCGGTGACGATGGTGAAAGAGAAGACGGCGGCCCTGGAGCGGGCGAAGAAAGCAATGACAAAGACGAAGGGAAGGGCGACCAGTCGGGGCAGGTCTTCATCGAGGACCGGCCTGCCGCCGGGCTGGATCTAGGGCGACTGGATCCACTCGACGATTAGTCAAGCAGATCTTGACGACCTGGCTGACGGAGGACTGATCCCCCATGGATCGGCGCGGCTCCCGGGGAAGGAGTCTAAGCCGCAACCTCAGGAGGGTGAGTGCGTTCTCTTGGCCACCCATGTCGACCGTGGGTTTTCTTTGCCGCCTCACCCTTTCTTTTGGGGATTTCTGAATTTCTTTGGGGCGCAACTCCACCACTTCACACCCAACACCATCGTGTACGTCGCTGCTTTCGTGTCTTTGTGCGAGAATTTCTTGGGTTGCCGGCCTCATTGGGGGCTTTTCAAGCACATCTTCACCTGTCACTCCCAGACGGTGAAAAAGGCCAATCCGAGTGACGAGAGAACACAAGTGATTCAGATGTGTGGGGGTCTTGTGGTTCACCTGAGAGGAAAAAGCTCCTTTCCGACCATGATCTTACCCGACTCGGTCCGTGGATGGCAGTCGACCTGGTTCTACTGCAAAGACCAGCCGACGCCAGGGCAGTCGACTGGGCTCCCTCCTTTTTCCATGGAACGAGTGAGGAAGCCTTCCTCTTTGAAGGTGGTCCCGGAAGAGAAGGCGCAGGTTAAGGTGCTGCTCGAGTGTGTCGTGCAGCTTATCCGTGACGGGGTGACTGGCATGGACCTCTTGGAGGTCTTCCTCTGACGACGCATCCAGCTGCTTCAAGCTCAAGACCATCCGATGTGGTTGTATTCTGGCACTGAGGACACCACTCGGATCCACCCGGAGGAGATTGACGATGCCACGCTGGAGCGGTGGCTGGCGAACATCACAGGGAACAAAGACAACCCTCGAGGAGCCAGGAGGATTCCTCCACTCGACCAATCATACGAAGTAGACAAGGTCCAATTCTGCATTTCTGACTGTGATTCTGCTTTCTCCATTCTGTTTGCTTACAATCAGTCGGCTGACTTTTGTCTTGTTTGTTGTCTTCTAGGCCACGACTGAGATGTACTCAACACCCAACGGGGCACAAGAACAGGCCGAGGAGGGAGAGGCGAGTGGAGGTGAAAGTGAGGAGTGGCAATCTGATGGTGAGGGGGAAGAGGATGACGACGGATCCAGCAAAGAGGAGGAGGAGGAGGAAGTCGATCCTCCTCGTACGGAAAGGCGATCCAAGCTCATCCACGACCCCACGAGCGAGCGTGGCAAAGCGATTGCGCCCGTTGGGCAATCGTCAAAGTGCCCTCGGGCGGCTTCTCCGGCGCCGACTGAGAAAGCGCCAAAGCATCCACGAGCGGCGCCATCAAAGCCGCCGAAGGCCTTGCCCAAGATGAGAATGGCCATTCCCACTATCTTCGGGTAACAACAGAACTTGTGTTTTCTTGTTTAGCACGGACGAACTCTTGGTCGACTCATCGACTAACCGACTGGTTTCTGAAATCTGCAGTGCTGCTACCTCCGAGACCTCTGCCAAGAATGACGACCAGGAAATGGAAGACGCATCCACCTCCAACCTTGGTACGCTCTCTGTAGTTTCACTTTTGGTCGATTGGATTTTTGTTTCTAACTTTGGATTTTTCCTGCAGCTCCTTCTCATGTCATTGATCTCCCTGATAATGATGACGAGGTGCCACTGAGGGCGAGGAAGAATAAAAAGGCGCCGGCTGGCAAGACCACTCGGACTGCATCAGTGCCTGAGGCATCGGTTCAAGAAGGTGGCGATGTCACTTGGCATTCTGTGTCCTTCGCTGCGCCGCTGACGAGTGCCCGGCCTTCATCGTCGATTGCTGATCCGCCCTCCCTTTTCGCCACACACCACGTCCCAGAGGACCAAGCGGGTGCTGCTAAGGAGGCTATACGCCAGGCGGGGATCATGATGGAGTAGGTGAAGGCGATCCGGGAAGCCAGCCAAGCGGCTTGTGATGCTAGCTCAGCCCTTCAGAGCAATGTCCAGGTTAGTTGGTCACTGCTTGTTCTGTTAGGATATGCTATCTGAAGACTTTCTTTCCGAAGATCTTTGTATCTGTACACCTACTGGTGTGTCGATTGATTTTTTGGATTGGTGGGGGCACGCTGAGTGCACCCACTGGGTGTAGTCCCCGAGACTATGGTGGACTGCTGGCAGTCGACTGTAGTCTTTGTATTTTGAATTTCTTCATTCCAACTTCTTCACTCGGTCTGGTCGGACCATGTCGAATGGAATCTTGGAACCAGTGGGGGCACGCTGAGTGCACCCACTGGGTGTAGTCCCCGAGACTATGGTGGACTGCTGGCAGTCGACTGTAGTCTGAAGAACCTGTTTTTTTTTGGTAGATCATGATGAGACCAAGACTAACTGCTGGCAGTTAGCTATAGGGCTATAGTTTTAGGATCATAACCTCTTTTTCTCTTCTCGGCCGACTGATCGGACCAAGTCGGTAGAACCAGTGGGGGCACGCTGAGTGCATCCACTGGGTGTAGTCCCCGAGACTACTGTTGAATATTTTAATTCGACTGCAGTCTTAGAAATGCTACGGTTTTTCTCTTAGTTACTCGGAAGCAATCTCTCTTTGATATCTGTCGACTGATTCTTTGCAGAAATCTTGCGAACTTGTGGCTCGCTATACTGAGTTGGAAAACAAACATATCCAGCTCGACCTTGAATTGAAGCTTGTTCAGGAGAACTTTCAGAAGGCGAAGGACGAGGCAAAAGGTATGATTGGTGAGAACTTGACGACTGTCTTTATCTTTCTGCCCATTCCTGATTCTGATCTCATTGTCATTTTGCAGATAAAATGAAGGAGGCTCTGAATAAGAAGGACCATGACCTTGCCGAGGCGCAGAAGGCGGCTTTGGAAAAAACGAAGCTTGCGGAAGAAAAACTGGCTTCAGTCGGTAAACTTGAAGAGGAGAATGCCAATCTGAAAGCTGCTCTCGACGCGGACAATAAGGAGGTCAGTCGCCTGAAGAATGATAAGATAGCCCTGAGTGACAAGGCTAGTGAACTAGTGGGGAAGAAGAACGATCTGGAGGCTTATCTGGGAGGGCTCGCCAAGAAGTTATTCATCATGCTTGAGGGTAATCTCTTCTACCCGACTGACTTGTAACCACCGACTTATCATAGAACTGCTGGTTTATCTTTGAGTTGTGTTTACAAAATTCTGCCAAAACTTTGAGGAGGAGACCAGTCGAGTGGAGACAGACTTGGATCCCATTAATTCTCCTATGAAGGATGAAACTGCCATGAACGTGCTCCGACTGGAGTCTCGTGTTGCTGGTGTGGTTGACTACCTTGCTCGACTGAAGGTTGCGGCGTCGCGGGATCGACACGACACTCTGGCTGAGAGAGACGCTTCAAAATGACCTTGAGTCTCTAATGACTAGGTCAAGTGCAAGAATGGAAGAAGTCTTCTGCCAGGTGTGGTGCTGATGTTGCTCTGTCCCTGGTCCGTGTTCACTGCAAGGATGCACGAGAGGACAAGCTGGCGTCCCTCAAAGTGGCCAACACCAAGAAGCATGACTTCCAATCTTTCATGGAGACCTTCATTGCTGCTGCCACTCGGATTGCTGATGGAATCGACCTGGACCAGTTTGTCGCGCCTTCCAGTCCTCCACCCGAGGAGTAAGAAAAACTTCTATGCTTCGCCTTAAATTTGCCTCGGAATGCCGAGTGGTTTTGTAACCGATAAACTTTTACAAGCTTGATGCCTGAGCATTTTTGAACTCGTAGGATGTTATCTGAACTTGGCTTATCGTTGAATATGCTTGCATTTGCCTTCGAGCAAACTTTGTTCTTCACTCAGAATATACTTTAAGCTTGAGACGGAGCCCTGAGGTGGAGAATCCAGTCGGCCTGCTCTTCATCGCTCTTGCAGGTAAGGATGGAGCACAGATTGCAGTCGACCTGCGTCCTTGTAGGGCGCACGTTGTATTTGTGGCGTAGCTCTGAAGGAGAAGGTAGTAGTCGACCTGCACCTTGTCGTCCTTGCAGAGCGCACATTGTATTTGTGGCGGAGATCCGAAGGAGAAGGTAGCAGTTGACGTGCACCTCGTCGTCCTTGCAGAGCGCACATTGCATTTGTGGCGGAGCTCCGAAGGAGAAGGTAGCAGTCGACCTGCACCTCGTTGTCCTTGCAGAGCGCACATTGTATTTGTGGCGGAGCTCCGAAGGAGAAGGTAGCAGTCGACCTGCACCTTGCCGTCCTTGCGGATCGAAATGGATTTCATACTTAGGCGAGTACTGGACTGCAGCTAAGCCCCCGAGTGGGAGGTTTGCTCTCCACTCGGTAGGATTTTCAAGTACTTAGGTGTAATGCCCCGGGTTCGATGCGCCAGGTGTCTGCCAGTTATTCGCTGTTGTTGACATGTCATTTGTTTGCGTGTTGCATTTTGTCATGTCATCATGTGCATTTCATTTTGCATACGTGTTCGTCTCATGCATCCGAGCCTTTTCCCCGTTGTCCGTTTTGCAATTCGGCACTCCTATGCCCTCCGGCGTTCCCCTTTTGTCTCCTGTTGTGTGCGGGTGTTAAACTTTCTCGGAATGGACCGAGTCTTGCCAAGCGGCCTTGGTATAGCACCGGTAGACCGTCTGTCAAGTTTTGTGCCATTTGGAGTTCGTTTGATACTCCAACGGGTAACCGCGTAGCCCGAAACCCACCTTTCTCTTTGCAGCCCAACGCCCCTCCAAAGTGACCCAAAACACATCCTAACCTCCTCCATGCTCTCGGTCGTTCGATCACGATCGTGTTGGCGAAAACCGCTCCTTATTTGGACTCTCCTAACTCCCAGAATCTATAAATAACCCCCTCCCCCCGAAATTCGCGGATCAAACCCCCCCGTAACCCTAGATCCATCCCTTCCGCCGCCGGACATGTCCGCCGACGGCCGGACACGTCCAGCCGCCGCCCCAGCGAATCCGCCGCCGCCACGTGTCGTCGCCGCCTCCACCCACCGCGCGGGCCCGCTCGGCCCATCACGGGCCCACCGAGCCCATCCGGCGCCGCCCCGCGCCCGCACGTCGTGCCCCGCCGCCTCCGCTCCTCCCACCGGCGAGCTCCGCCGCCGGCTGTCCCGGATCTGACACCGCCCAGCGCCGGCCACCGCGGCCGCGGCGCCCCGTGCCCAGCGCCGGCCCGACTGCGCCCCGCGCCGGCCCAGGTCCCGCGCCGCCATGTGCCTCGTCCTGCCGCCTCGGTCGCTGCTCTCCGGCCATCGCAGCCCCTCGCCGGAGCCCCGAGCTCCGCCGGCGAGCTTCTGCGTCCTCCCTGGCGCCCGAGCCGCCGCCCCGCCTGGACGCCGCCGCCCTCCGCCGCGCCACCGCGCTGGTTCTTCGCCCCGTGCCCCGCGCGCCTCCCGCAGGTCCCCGCTGCCGACCTCCATCTCCAGCCATCTCCCTCCCCTTCTACTCCAACGAGGATGCCGGCAAACCTCGTGGAACGCGCCATGCCAGATCTGGATCTTGAGGTTGACCCTGATTTTTTTCACTGTCCCGAAATATTTTGCATGATCATGCCATGTCCATCGCATCATATCTCGGCATCCGTGGCTCCGTTTCATGTGTGTAATATGTCAAATTGTTTGCCTCAATGAGTACTTCATTTCATTCCATTGCATCATGTTCATTTGAGCTCATCTTGATGCCTGAATCACCGTTGCAAGAGTGTTATATGATGTTGTCTGCTGTCTGTTAACAGAACATGCACTTTTGTCATTTTTGCCATGATTGATGTGTGCATCTTATGTACTTGAGCCCTACATGTGTTTTGATCTATGTCATGTCTTATTAACAGAGGTGCTTACCATGTATTTTTGTGATCAATGTGGTGACTAGCACAAGCATATAAACTAGGCTTCGTGATGTTGCTGATTTTAGTCCCTGTTCTGCTGTTATTTTGATGCCATGTAAACATGATGCTACAGAGAGATCCATGCATATTTTGAGATACTTTAGTAAGGATGTTTTGAACATATGGTTATTCTCTATCCATTCATGCCCCTTCTTGCAATTATGGAGTAGTCTAACATGTCATTTTCGTGCTCTACGTTTGCTACAAAATGTTTCCTGGCAGATTCCTTACATGTTGTTCAATTTTGCCAAGGTTGTTGTAGGTGATCCTTGTATGGTATGAACTTGTTCTTGCCTTGGTTTGTTTCATAAACATGTCTTCTTGCTGATGCTATGCTTATCTTGTCATGCAATGACTTGTGGTGAGTGAATCGAGCTTGTTAAGTAGTGTACTTGTTGTTACTGTTTTGTTAGGCTGAATCTGTTATTTCGTGATGCCATGTAAACCTGATCCTACTAGTCATTCTATGCATAATCTGGAGATGTTCACTAAGGGTGTTTTGTTCTACATGTCATGCTCTATCCATCCATGCCCCTGGTTGCATTTATAGCCTGCTATAGCTTGTTGTAATCTTGCTCGCAAGTTGCTAAATAATGTTGCTGTCAGCCTGTTAACATTAAGTTCAGTTGTTGCCATGATTGTTGTTAGTGATCCATGTACCCTATGAACTTGCTCTTGCCATGCTTAGCTTCATAAATATGTCTTCTTACTATTGGTTGCCTTGCCATGCCATGTAATGCTCTGTGGTGAGTGGTTCAAGCTCACCAACATGCCTACTTATCGTTGTTCCTGCCATGTTTGAATCTGTCATATAACTTGCCATGTTTACATGGGTGCCATCATATTTTCTGATCCTTTTTGGCTTATAGTCAGTAAAGGACTTTTGTTCTATGCTTTTAGTAGATTCATGCCATGCCTTTGTTTGCCATGTTAAGTTCCTGTAACATGTTGTTTGATAGCTCTAAACATTGCAACCTGATGTTATTTTCTGCGAAGTCTGAATTGTTATTATTTGCAATCTTGCCATGTGTGTTTGAGCATGTTCTAGTGATTTCTGGAGATAGCTCAGTGCTCATGTTTTGTTATGCTTTACCTGTACATCATGCCCATGCCTTTTGTTTTCTTGTTGAGGTCCTGTAGCATGTTGTTTTGGTGCTTGCAATATGCCTAGTTGCTGTTTTGGACAGCTTGTCCTTTAAACTTGTTTCATGTGTGTGTGTCGAACCGTTGCTCCGTTTTGAATGTGCTTTATATGAAACTTGCTTAGAATTGCATGTAGCTTCATATTATCATGTTGAATCCATGTTTTGAGGTGTTTGCTTGATGTTTGGGTGCATTTTGCATCAATGCCATGTTTAACTTGTTTTGCTCATATCTTCTAGGCCGTAGCTCCGAATTAAATGAGCTTTATATGTAACTTGACTAGAATCTCGTGTAGATCATCTTTGTGCATCTTACCTTGCTGTTTAACAACTTGAACATAAGTTTTATTCAGATCTGGACCAACTTCGAAATATGCATATGAGGACTTACCGAATTGTTATATGTTGCTTCCGGCCTCATTTAAACTTACCTTGATGTGTTGCTCTTGTTTGCATCATCTCTTGCCATGAGTAGCTTCATGTAGTCTTGTCATGCATCATACTTGTTTGTGCATCATGCCTTGTTCATGTGTGGTGTGTTTACCATGTTGTGCGCTTCTCGATAGTTCCCGTTTCGTTGCGTTCGTGAGGATTCGTTCGTCTACGCTTGGTTCGTCTTCGTGGCTTCATCTTCTTCACGGACTCGTTCTTATTCCTTGCGGGATTTCAGGCAAGATAACCGCTACCCTGGATCTCACTACTATCATCGCTATGCTAGTTGTTTCGTTCTATCGCTATGCTGCGTTTCCTATCACTTGTTCTTCAAGCCTTCCCAAATTGTCCTGAACCTCTAACCTTTGACACCCTTCCCAGCAAACCATTGCTTGGCTATGTTACCGCTTTTGCTCAGCCCCTCTTATAGCGTTGCTAGTTGTAGGTGAAGTTGAAGATTGCTCCATGGTGGACAGGATTATGTTGGGATATCACAATATCTCTTATATTATTATTAATGCATCTATATACTTGGTAAAGGGTGGAAGACTCGGCCTTATGCCTAGTGTTTTGTTCCACTCTTGCCGCCCTAGTTTCCGTCATACCGGTGTTATGTTCCCGGATTTTGCGTTCCTTACGCGGTTGGGTGATTTATGGGACCCCCTTGACAGTTCGCTTTGAATAAAACTCCTCTAGCAAGGCCCAACCTTGGTTTTACCATTTGCCTCACCACCACCTATACCCTTCCCTTGGGTCGGCCAACCCAAGGGTCATCTTTATTTTAGCCCCCCCGTGCCAGTGCTTGTCTAAGTGTTGGTCCTTACCGAGTAGACTGCAGAGCCCCCTCAAGGAAACTCAAGGTCTGGTTTACTCGTAGGATGTCTCATCTGGTGTTGCCCTAAGAACGAGATATCTGCAGCTCCTATCGGGATTGTCGGCGCATCGGGCGGCTTTGCTGGTCTTGTTTTACCATTGTCGAAATGTCTTGTAAACCGGGATTCCGAGTCTGATCGGGTCTTCCTGGGAGAAGGTATATCCTTCGTTGATCGTGAGAGCTTATCATGGGCTAAGTTGGGACACCCCTGCAGGGTATAATCTTTCGAAAGTCGTGCCTGCGGTTATAGGCAGATGGGAATTTGTTAATGTCCGGTTGTAGATAACTTGACACCAGATCCGAATTAAAACGCATCAACCGCGTGTGTAGCCGTGATGGTCTCTTTTCGGCAGAGTCCGGGAAGTGAACACGGTCTTTGGGTTATGATTGACGTAAGTAGGAGTTCAGGATCACTTCTTGATCATTGCTAGCTTCACGACCGTTCCTTTGCTTCTCTTCTCGCTCTTATTTGCGTATGTTAGCCACCATATCATGCTTAGTCGCTGCTGCAACCTCACCACTTTACCCCTTCCATTCCCTTTAAGCTTTGCTAGTCTTGATACCCATGGTAATGGGATTGCTGAGTCCTCGTGGCTCACAGATTACTACAACAACAGTTGCAGGTACAGGTTATGTGATGATCATGACGCGAGAGCGATGTTACTTGTTTTGGAGTTCTTCTTCTGCTTCTTCTTCAATCAGGGGATAGGTTCCAGGTCGGCAGCCTGGGCTAGCAGGGTGGATGTCATTTGAGTTTATGTTTGTGTTTCATCCGTAGTCGGATGATGCTCTTATGTATGGTGATGTTGTATTCGAGTGGCATTGTATGCCTTATGTATGTATCCCTATCTATTATGTAATGTTGATGTAATGATATCCACCTTGCAAAAGCGTTTCAATATGCAGTTCTATCCTTGGTGGGACCTTCGAGTCTCTTTAGGATAGTATCGCATATTGGGCGTGACATTAGGCGAGTATTGGACTGCAGCTAAGCCCCCGAGTGGGAGGTTTGCTCTCCACTCGGTAGGATTTTCAAGTACTTAGGCAAGTACTCGACTGCAGCTAAGCCCCCGAGTGGGAGGTTCGCTCTCCACTCGGTAGGATTTTCAAATACTTAGGCGAGTACTGGACTGCAGCTAAGCCCCCGAGTGGGAGGTTCGCTTTCCACTCGGTAGGATTTCAAACACTTAGGCGAGTACTGGACTGTAGCTAAGCCCCCGAGTGGTAGGTTTGCTCTCCACTCGGTAGGATTTCAAGCATTTAGGCGAGTACTGGACTACAGCTAAGCCCCCGAGTGGGAGGTTCGCTCTCCACTCGGTAGGATTTTCAAATACTTAGGCGAGTACTGGACTGCAGCTAAGCCCCCAAGTGGGAGGTTTGCTCTCCACTCGGTAGGATTTCAAACACTTAGGCGAGTACTGGACTGCAGCTAAGCCCCGAGTGGGAGGTTTGCTTTCCACTTGGTAGGATTTCAAACACTTAGGCGAGTACTGGACTGCAGCTAAGCCCTCGAGTGGGAGGTTTGCTCTCCACTCGGTAGGATTTCGAACACTTAGGCGAGTACTGGACTGCAGCTAAGCCCCCGAGTGGGAGGTTTGCTCTCCACTCGGTAGGATTTCAAACACTTAGACGAGTACTGGACTACAGCTAAGCCCTCGAGTGAGAGGCTTGCTCGTCACTCGGTAGGATTTTAAACACTTAGGCGAGTACTGGACTGCAGCTAAGCCCCCGAGTGAGAGGCTTGCTTGTCATTCGGTAGGATTTTCAAACACTTAGGCGAAACGGATTCGCAGCTAAGCCCCCAAGTGAGAGGCTTGCTCGTCACTTGGTAGGATTTTCAAATACTTAGGCGAAACGGATTCGCAGCTAAGCCCCCGAGTGAGAGGCTTGCTCATCACTCGGTAGGAATTTTTTTTACAAACTTAGGCGAAACGGATTCGCAGCTAAGCCACCCACTGGGGGATTTCTCACATAAGCAAAAGCAACAACAATCAATGGGAAAATTATAACACTTTTGTCTTTGATAAACAAACTACATGAGTACTTTTTATTACTTCTCACCCGAGTGAGTACTTAAGTGTAAAAGGGGCGGAGAAGCTCTGCATTCCAAGCTCGTGGCTCATCAATCTGGCGACTGACATTGTAAAGATGGTATGCTCCATTGTGGAGGACTTTGGTGATGATGAAGGGGCCTTCCCAAGTAGGGGCGAGTTTGTGTGGCTTCTGTTGATCCACTCGGAGGACCAAGTCTCCCTCTTGGAAGGCTCGACTCTTCATGTTTCTGGCATGGAATCGACGTAAGTCCTGCTGATAGATGGTCGATTGGATCATGGCCATCTCTCTTTCTTCTTCTAGAAGGTCAACTGCGTCCTGCCGGGCTTGTTCTGCTTCATCTTCAGAGTAGAGCTCGACTCGGGGTGCATTGTGAAGCAGGTCACTTGGCAGAACTGCTTCAGCTCCATAGACCAGAAAGAATGGAGTTCTCCCAGTCGACCGATTAGGAGTAGTCCTCAATCCCCAAAGAACTGATGGAAGTTCATCGACCCATGCGCCTGCTGCGTGTTTGAGATCACGCATCAACCGGGGTTTTAGTCCTTTGAGAATTAGGTCGTTTGCTCTTTCTGTCTGTCCATTCGACTGGGGGTGAGCGACGGAAGCGTAGTCGACTCGCGTACCTTGAGAAGCGCAAAAGGCTTTGAATTGGTCGGAATCGAAGTTTGACCCATTATCAGTGATGATGCTATGCGGAACTCCATATCTGAATATCAACTCTCTGATGAAGCTGATAGCAGTGCCGGCATCAAGATTCTTGATAGGCTTGGCTTCGATCCACTTAGTGAACTTGTCGACTGCCACCAGTACATGGGTGAAGCCGCTCCTGCCAGTTCTCAGTGGTCCAACCATATCTAATCCCCAAACAGCGAAGGGCCAGACGATTGGAATGGTCTTCAAGGCTGAGGCGGGCTTGCGTGACATATTGGAATAGAACTGACATCCTTCACACTTGTCGACTATCTCTTTCGCCATTTCATTTTCTCTGGGCCAGTAAAACCCCGCTCGGTATGCTTTAGCCACAATAGTCCGAGAGGACGCATGATGGCCATAGGTCCCCGAGTGGATATCGTCGAGAATTATTCAACCTTCTTCTGGCGTTATACATTTCTGACTGGCTCCAGTCGCGCTTTCCCTATACAACTGTCCCCTTATCACAGTAAAGGCCTTGGATCGACGGACGATCTGCCAAGCCTCTTCTTCATTCTCTGGGAGTTCTTTCCTTAGGATATACGTGATATACGGCACTGTCCATTCGGGAGTGATAACCAAAACTTCCATGATCAGGTCGACCACAGCTGGGACCTCAACTTCAGTCGGATCTGTGGCACTTTTAGGCTGCGGGGCTTCTTCGGTGAAAGGATCCTCTTGAACTGATGGCGTGTGGATGTGTTCCAAAAACACATCACTGGGAATGGCTTCTCTCTTGGAACCTATTTTTGCCAAATCATCAGCTGCTTGATTTTTCAGTCGGGGTATATGATGAAGCTCTAACCCCTCAAATTTCTTCTCTAGCTTTCTCACTACAACCAGTCATGGTGGGCTTCTGACGTCCCACTCCTTCATCACTTGGTTAACCACCAAATCAGAGTCGCCATAGACCATGAGGCGACGGACGCCGAGTGAAATGGCCATGCGCAACCCATACAAAAGTGCTTCGTATTCTGCTTCATTATTGGAGGAATCAAAGTGAATTTGGAGCACATATCTGAGCTTATCTCCTCGGGGGGAAACCAACACTACCCCAACACCGGATCCATTCAGCATCTTAGAACCATCAAAGAACATGGTCCAATGCTCCGAGTGAACTTGAGTCGGCAGTTGCTGTTCGGTCCACTCGGCGATGAAATCTACTATTGCTTGGGACTTGATGGCTTTCTTTGCCTCAAACCTGATATCTAGGGGAACGACTTCAATCGCCCATTTTGCCACTCGACCGGTTGCATCTCTGTTGTGCAAAATCTCTGACAATGGAGCATTGCTGATGACTGTAATGGAATGGTCAGAGAAGTAATGAGCAACCTTCTTCGTGGTCATATAAATCCCATATACAAGCTTCTGATAATGAGGGTATCTTTGCTTTGATGGGGTCAAAACTTCGGAAATATAATACACTGGGCGCTGAACTTTAAAGGCTTTTCCTTCTTCTTCTCGCTCGATCGTAAGTACTATACTAACGACTTGTCCTGTGGCTGCAATGTAGAGCAGCAAAGGCTCTTTGCTGATCGGGGCAGCAAGCACCGGCTGGGTGGAAAGCAGGGTTTTTAGCTCTGTAAATGTTGCATCAGCTTCAGGAGTCCACTCGAACTTGTCTGACTTCTTCATCAGTCGGTAAAGAGGCAATGCCTTTTCACCGAGACGAGAGATGAATCAACTTAACGCGGCCAAGCAACCAGTAAGCTTCTAGACATCGTGCACACGCACATGATGTTTCGTTCGGAGTATAGTACCAACTTTTTCTGGATTGGTGTTGATTCCTCGTTCGGAAACGAGAAAACCGAGTAACTTTCCGCCAGGAACTCCGAATGTGCACTTTGATGGATTAAGCTTGATATCATACCTCCTGAGGTTGGCAAATGTCTCTGCAAGATCAGTCAACAGGTCGGAACCTTTCCGTGACTTGACCGCAATATCATCCATGTATGCTTCCACATTCCGACTAATTTGAGTGAGCAAACACTTCTGAATCATCCTCATGAACGTGGCTCCGGCATTCTTGAGGCCGAATGGCATGGTGACATAACAGAAGCACCCGAATGGGGTGATGAAAGCTGTTTTGATCTCATCGGGTCCATACAGACGGATCTGATGGTAACCAGAATAAGCGTCTAAGAAAGATAGGCGCTCACATCCCGCAGTCGAGTCGACTATTTGGTCGATGCAGGGGAGAGGAAAATGATCTTTCGGGCAGGCCCGATTGATATGTTTGAAGTCAATGCACATGCGAAGTGACTTGTCCTTCTTGGGGACCATGACAACATTGGCGAGCCACTCAGAGTGGTAAATCACTCGGATAAACTCTGCTGCTAAGAGCCGAGCCACCTCCTCGCCAATGGCCTTTCTTTTCTGGACTCGTAGACGATGCTCAGCCAGCCCCCTGGGAACACCCGGCATGTCAGAAGGTTTCCATGCGAAGATGTCCCATTTCTCACGGAGGAACTGGATGAGCTCTTCTTCCTATTTGGAGTCGAGCATTGTAGAGATATGAGTCGGAGCAGCATTGGGGTTGGTCGGGTGAATGTGAATCGTTTTCGTCTCACCAGACGACTGAAACGCTGATTCCATAGCGGGCTTCTTGGCTCGCAACAAATCACTCGGGTCTGCGGTTTTCTGTTATTCCTGCCACTCTTCCGCTGCCATCTGAGCATCGGCGATCTTTGAGCCTTTCTGAAAGCACTCTTCTGCCTTCTTCCGATTGCCAGTAATAGTGATCACACCTTTGGGGCCAAGCATCTTCAATTTGAGGTACACGTAACATGGTCGAGCCATAAAACATGCATAAGCTGACCTGCCCAAAATAGCGTGATAGGCACTCTGGAAATCCACAACTTCAAATGTCAACTTTTCTTTGCGGTAATTTTTGGAATCACCAAAAACCACATCAAGAGCAATCTGACCGAGTGACGCAGCCTTCTTTCCAGGAATGACTCCATAGAAACTCATGTTGCTGGTACTGAGTCTGGACATCAGAATGCCCATCCCCTTCAACGTCTCTGTGTATAGTATGTTCAGGCTACTGCCACCATCCATCAAAACTTTAGTCAAATGAGTGCCTTCGATGACTGGGTCAACCACTAGAGCTTGCCTCCCAGGGGTGGCTATGTGTGTCGGGTGATCAGACTGGTAGAATGTGATAGTAGTCTGAGACCATTTTAGATAACTGGGTGTCTCCGGAGCAACCATATTCACTTCTCGGTTGATAACTTTCAATCGACTTTTGCTTTCGACGTCAGCAAAAATCACCAAAGTGGAATTGACCTGGGGATATCTATCATCACTATCCTCCTTGTCCTCAACTTTTTCTGACTCCATTTCCTTATCTTTGGGTTGTTTCCCCTAGAATTGCTGGATCAAGAGCCGACACTATCGAGTGGTATGTTTCGGGTAAATGAATTTACCCTCCTCATCGTTTTTCGTGTGGATGTGGCACGACAAATCCATCACGTCATTTCCTTCCTTGCCTTTCACCTTTTTAGGGTTCCAAGACCCTTTGGGCTTCCTTTTAAACTTTCCTTGAGTCACGGCCAAGGCTTCTCCAGAAGCAGCTGGCTCGGCTTTCCGCTTCTACTTCCGACTGGAGTTCCCTCCTCCGGTTTCGTTGGTGACTAACTTGTGCTTGCCACTCCGGAGCCGATCCTCTTCTTCACCATTGGCATACTTGGTGGCTATCTCCATCATTCGACTCAGAGACATGTCTCCGGTTCGACCAAATTTCAGGTTTAGCTCTCTGTACTTAACGCCTTCCTTGAAGGCACAGACTGCTTGGTGATCAGACACATTCTCTACCATGTGATGCAATGTGATCCATCTCTGGATGTAATCTCTCAAAGTCTCATTCGACTTCTGCACACAAGATTGCAGCTCTGTCAGTCCTGTTGGTCGCTTGCCAGTTCCTTCAAACATTCTGACAAACACTCGGGAAAGATCTTCCCAAGTGTAAATGTTGTTGGGTGCTAACTGATTCAACCATGCTCTGGCCGAGCCCTCCAACATAAGAGGTAGATGTTTCATGGCCACCTCATCATTGCCGCCGCCAACCTAAACAGCCACTCAGTAGTCTTCAAGCCAAGTATCAGGCTTGGACTCACCAGTGAACTTACTGACTCCAGTCGCCAACCTAAAGTTGGGAGGAATCACCGCGGCCCTGATGGCTCTGCTGAAACACTTTGGTCCTGAGACATGCACTCTGCTGCTGGTGGGTACATCTCTGTCGTGACCCTCTCAGTGAGCTCTGTTCCTATCGACCAGACCTTGAATGATAATGGATCTCGCATCAAAGCCTGGTTCCTTGGGGTCGACCGGGATCCTTTGCCCAACACTGTGCTAGCATCTATCATCCTGTTGTCGAGGCGCGTACGATCCACCCCTTGGGGGAGGGGTGGGCACTCGACGTCGATCATCGCGATCGATTCGGTGATCATACTGCTCACGGTTCTTGTACTGATCGTGCCGGTCTCCACGCCCCTCACGCCTCGGGGGCGATCTGGGGCTATGAGCCGACTGGACTGTATTTGCAGCTACGGATCTGCTGTGAATCCTATTCCGCGACTGCGATACAGCTGAATTTTGATCTCCTACTGCCCGGAGTAAATCTCTGATCTGCAACAAGCCTCTGCCAGCCTCTGACTGGGAAGGCTGAATTGACTCTGCTATACGGGCCGCAGCTGCTAAATTCTGAATCGGAGTTTGATATACCTGAGTCGGTTGTGGAAAGAGTTAACGTCGACTGGAATCCGAAACCCATTGCCGCGCACGCTCGTCGAGTGCTCGCTGAAGGTTCTCCAGTCGAGCGTGCTCAGCCAAGTTGGCCAAGCGTGCGTCCTCTAAGGCACGAGCCTCGGGAGTTTCTCCAACGATAGGAGTATGAAGCGCATCCATGTTCCGGCGGCGAAGTTCTTCCCTTTGCAGCGAAGTGAGGGGTTCAGGGAGATACTCCTCGTTGGCATGCGATGGATCGCCTCCGCCGTCGCCTCCGTCGGCACCTGGAAAACCGGGAGGACCGCGTGGTCCATCGACCATTAGAACCTCCGCCGCTGGACCAGTACTGTCGCACTCGGATGCAGTCTCTCCGCGGACTGGGAGCGCGTTGATGTCGAGCGGAGCCTCCTGGAGCCAAGCAGAGTCGTCGGCGATGAACGTGAGCGCACCGAGACGGATCTCGCGGCCCTCAACCAAAACTCCGCCTGAAACCATGATGAAGGAGATCGAAAAAATTGCAACTTCTCCAGTAAGTCGCTAAGACACCTGCCCCACGGTGGGCGCCAACTGTCGTGGTTCTAAGTCTGATAGTAGTGTAGGGGGGGTACTAATGGAGAGGCAAGATCCTAGCTATGGAGTAGTTGTATACGGAAGAGATTTACGAGTTCAGGCCCTTCTCGGAGGAAGTAACAGCCCTACGTCTCAGAGCCCGGAGGCGGTCGATTGGATTATATGTGTATGAGTTATAGGGGTGCGAACCCTTTACACTGAGGAGGGGGTGGCTTATATAGAGTCCGCCAGACCCTTCCGGCCCTCAGTTATGCAGGGTTTAAGATACATTAAGATTGGGCATTACTGGTAACGCTACACATAAAGTGCTATGATGACCATAAAAGCTACTTAATGACCGACCGTTTGTGCGCAGAGTGACTTTAGATCTCCTGGGTGTCGAGTGGTTGGCTTCATGGTCGAGTGGTTGGCTTCATGGTCGAGTGTCTTCGAGTCTATCGAGTGGAACACTTCTGAGTCGATTGACAGGTGGTTTCTTCTAGAGATGTCCTTGGGTAGGGTAGTTTGGACAGGTCCATGACCCTACCCTAGGTACATAGCTTCATCATCTGCCGCTTTGTCAGCATGTAATTCATCAAACTTTTTCCACGCAACACCATCCGATGTGTGTACCATCATCAGATTCCCATCTGCATCTAGTTCGGTTCTTTTGCATGTTTTGTGCCATGTCATCTGTCTGTCCGTCTCTTCGACCATGAAAAGACGTTGAAGTCTTGGTACGATTGGCATATACCAAAGAACACTAACGAGGATTTTGGTCTGTGTCTTCTCACCCATATCGTTGTCTACCACAACATACCTGGAAGACTTGCAAATGGGACAACAGTTCAAGTCCGCATAGTCAAGCCTAAATAAGGCACATACTTTCTCACAGGCATGTATCTTCTCATAGGCCATCTTCAGTGCACGGAGGATTTTGTCCGACTGGTACATGTTTGCAAGCATTACATGGCCTTTGGGTAGAAAGCATCCAAATACTGTCATTATTGCGTCTTAGCATTCTCTGCCCAAGTTGAACTGAGCCTTCAAAGCCATTACTCATCCAACTGACAAATCTCAGTGTGCTCGTGGAGCGGACGTTTTGAGGACTCCAACATTTCATTGAAGGCCTTTGCAGATTCCTCCATCTCCTCGTTCGAATCCCGAGCATCATCATAGTCTCGCACCATGTTTTCCATCCCGGTACCATGCTCGTCGGTGCGATGACGATCCACCTCATCTCGGTCACGTTGGGCAGACTCACCATGATATGTCCACACCGTATAATCAGGCGTAAAACCACTCTTCTGCAGGTGTTTACCCATTTCAGCCTCTGTCCTCTTTTCCCAATAGCCGCACCAGAAACAGGGGCACCAGGTTTTCCTCTGGCCATTTGCAAATGCGGCTTGCACAAACCCCTTGGTTTTTGTGAACCATTTAGCGCTCCATTTTTTCTGACCAGTGTGACCGATGTACATCCACACACGATCACTCATCTTGACTTTTGGAGCTACTGGACACACAACAAACATATATATACATATACATATACATATATATATATATATATAATTCACCATGTATATATTCATCAGTTGATCTACTTTGTCAATTTTATTACGTCCATGCAACCTACACTCTAATAGGTAATGATAGGTCCTAATCCCACCCGAGTATGTGTAGATTGGGTTCATTTTCCCATGCTATGCTCTGGATCCGACGCAAAATTTCGGCAGCACCTCCCCGCTGTTCTCCTGATACACGTCTCTATAATAAATAGAGAGGATGTGTACCCGAAGAACAACAGGGGAGGCACTGACGAAATTTATGCGTCGGATCCGGAGTAAAGCATATGGGAAAACGAACCCAATCTACACATACTCGGGCTGTCCATAGATAGCGTTGGACAATTCGAAAGAATCATGGTTATAAATATGCAAATGCATGCATATTTATAACTATAACGCTTTCAAACGGGAGACACATATTGGTTAAGCATACTGATGATTCAAGACACATATATAGCTAGCTATCAAGTTTCATCAGCACAAACACCGGAACAGAGCAAATAATTAAGGGGGGAGGAGGACATGTCATTTGTGCTCACCCACGAACGAAGGGGCAGAGCTCGTCAAACGCACGGCGAGGTCGTCGAACACCAAACCTCGCAGCGATGAAACAACTGCACATTTAAATCTACCCGATCAACACAATTATATATGATGTTTTTCATAACAAAATCGAAAAATATATGACCTAACTCATAATTCACAAATATATGACCCCGTCGGCCTCTAGAAGGCCAAAGAGCACCTTTTCGGGAGGTTTCGGGGGTCGGGGTATCATGTCGATGTCGGGGTGTGGTGTCGGGGTCGGGGTCGGGATGCTGTTTCGGGGTCAGGTGTCGTGTCGGGGTCGGGGTGTCAGGGTGTGCTGTCGGGGTCGGGGTGTCGGGGTCAGGGGGTCGGGATGTCGGGGTGTGGTGTCGGGGTCGGGGTGTCGGGGTGTGGTGTCGGGGTCAGGGGGTCAGGGGGTCGGGGTGTCGGGGTGTCGTGTCGGGGTCGGGGTGTCGAGGTCAGGGGGTCGGGTGTTTCCTTCTATCCTTCTTCTTCTTTCTTTCTCTTCTTTACTTCTTTCTTTTCTTCTTCTTCTTCTTTC
Source organism: Triticum aestivum (assembly GCF_018294505.1). Taxonomy (NCBI): domain Eukaryota; kingdom Viridiplantae; phylum Streptophyta; class Magnoliopsida; order Poales; family Poaceae; genus Triticum; species Triticum aestivum. The sequence continues at coordinate 436,832,066 of NC_057801.1, forward strand.
ATCTTTTTTCTACTTCTTTTTTCTTTTCTTTTCTTCTTTTCTTCTTTTCTTCTTCTTCTACTTCTTTTCTTCTTCTTTTTTCATCTTTTTTCTACTTCTTTTACTTCTTTTCTTTTCTTCTTTTCTTCTTCTTCTACTTCTTCTACTTCTTTTCTTCTTCTTCTTCTTTTCTTCTACATATTATTTTTTCTTCTACTTCTTTTCTTCTTTTCTTCTTCTTCTTTTTTCATCTTTTTTCATCTAAAACCTATGCACTAACACTAACACTAACACATATCTAGCACTAAATCTAACACTAACAATTAAACAACAAAAAAAAGGAAAAATAGAAAAAAATACTCACCAGAGCCGATGGGGGCCGTGATTTCGCGGCGGCAGGGTGGCGGTGGCGACGGGGGCGGCAGGACTCCGGGGCGGTGGAGCTTAGGGGGGCGTTGAGGGGCGGCGCCGAGCCGGCAGGGAGGCAGGGGCGATGTGGCCGCAGTGGCATCGGGGGCGACGCTGGCGCCGAGATGGTGGGCGGGTGGGGGGGGGGGGGCGGCGGGGCGCCGGGGCAGTGGGACGATGGGGCGGCGACGTGGTGGCGCGCCGGGCGGCGGGATGGTGGGGCGACGGGCGTCGGCGGGTGGGGGGTGGTGGGGCGACGGGGCAAGCTGCGCGGGTGGCGGGGGCGGTGGCAGGTGGCGGGGACGGCGGCGGGGGCGGCGCGATGGGTGGATCTGGTGGCGGGGCGTCGGGGAGGAGAGAGGGAGAGAAACAGAGAGAGTAACGGGCGGGGGGGGGGGGCTCGTCCGTTAGTTAGGTTAGTTAGGTTAGCCTTTGCCGTCCGCCCCGAGTTTGTCGTCTGCTTTTTTTATCTTTGTCGTCTGCTGCAGACGGCAAAAGGGGAGACGTTAAATTTTTTCTAATCAGCTCGTTAGTGGGTGCCACCTCTCTCTTCGCTGTCAGCTAGCTGACGGCAAAGATTATTTGCCGCTCACCAGCAGAAGGCAAAGAAATGACAGATGGTAAAGACCTTCTTTGCCTTCTGCCAGTTGTTTGCCGTCTGCTTCTTGATAGCTAATGGCAAAGACCTTCTTTGCCGTCTGCTAGCAGACAATAAAGAACTGGCAGACGGCAAAATCCCTGATTTCAGTAGTGGCTTCGCATCAAGATATAGCTTATTGCTTCCATTTCATTCTATCTTTCCCGTTGCTTGAGTTGGTGTCATAGATCCAGAACCACTTTTTCATCCTGGATTTTGGAGACGGCGTTTATTTTTATTTTCCAGAAGTTGGCTTTTGGAAAAGTAGTTAATATTTTCCTTGGACAATGAAAAGTTGTTCCTTTTTAGGGCGAAAAGTTGTTCTTTTGTTTGAGATGAGCCCAGATAAGTTCTTAACTTGAAAAGGCAGGAGAAAGACCGAAGGGGTGGTCCTAGATGGTAGGAACGAAAGCCTATCATATTTAAATTACCACGGCTAATATGCCAGTCATGCTTGAATCAAAGATAATAATTATTTGGTCATGCTTAGGTGACTTTTTTCGCAAAAAATATAGACACCCGATCTTGTCGTCAGATTCGTGTAGGTTACAGGTATCGGATTATGAAAAAAAAAAGCCTAGAGTTGTGGACTAAGGGTTCGAGCCTCACCACCTCCTATTTAATTTGAGCATAGATCCTCCTATGCTGAACTCATTATTTTATTATGAGAAAAGAACATCATAAATTCAAAAAAAAAAACATCATGGGCGAGAAGTTGATCCTTGTACTCATCGCTTCTAAAGAAAATATCTGGTGGAAACCAAATTACAATGAAGATTTCGTAGAAACCACATTTACAAATTTATTAATCTTTTCATAGTTACAAAGGTGATGTTATATGAACATGTAAAATTTAGAGAAATGATAATTTGGGAGGTTAGGAGGTCCTAGGGAACGCCCCCGCAATCATTTGATCCAAATAATGCGGATGGCAAAAAGAATTAAAGATCACCATCATTTTTTCCGCTACATGGTAATTTTCACTTTCGATCATGGCAAGTCTTGCGGTCCAAAATTTAATGTTCAAACCAATATACATTTGGCAGGCAAAAAAAATTTATACGTGAATAATGATGTTGTACTTTTTATCACTGTTCCCTCATGAATTCTTTTGTATCTCCCAAAAGAATTTCTCTTTTTTTGTGATGGAAATTTATTTTACTGTGAACTTGAAAATTTACATGCCTGTGCAACATCACCTTTTTAACATATTGTACTTCGTGCAATTACACTCTTTTTTGTTTTGTTTTGCAATTTCACTCTCCTCTTGGGCAATTTCACATTTTTCTACAATTGCTATTTGCAAGGTTTTGTTGTTACCGAAGTGTTTTTAAATTTTGTTCTTATTTATTAGGCATGTTTTTTTTTTGCAATTACACTATTTTTCAAGATTGCACTTTTTGCACGCAGAATTGACATTACTTGTGTAACAACACTCTTCCATTTTACAATTGCACTTGTTGTTTATGTGGTAGTTTAATAAAATAATTATTTATTCTTAGTATTAATAAGGGGGTTGGTGAGTGTATGCAGAAACAAAGGAAGAAAAACGAAGATAATGACTGCGCTATATCCAAATCACATTCAACTGTGTTTTTTTCTTGAAAAAAATAGCCACATGTCTTACAGTTGTCTCATAATATTTTTTTTATTTGACCCCCCCCCTCTCTCTCCCTTGTCTTGTCACTCATTTGTTTCTCCTCTCGATGTCATCTCCATAGTGGCACTGCACCAACGCGGAAATCGCGATGACGTAGGCGACCTATGTTTGAGCCTAAGTCGCCGCCTCCGACACAAGCGAGATAGGAATAAGCCGAAGCCAGAGATGATGTAGCCAACCATGCCGCGGACATTGAAGGCGAGGCTGTGGTTGGAGTTCGGGTGGGAGGTGGCTACCCGACACTTGGAAGATGTGTGAGAGGAGGAGGGGGCTTAGAATAATGTCCCGGAGATGGGTGGTGTGGTGGTGCATGCAACAACGATGCCGACCACGGATAGCTAAAGTTGGTGGTGGGGTCGGTGTTGGTGGGTACGTCGTGGAGGGGAAGACATGGGTGGAGATGGCGAAGAAGAGTAGGAGTGATAACGTGAAGGAGAGGGGAAGGAAAGGGGCGAGCGACGCTAGGCTTTCCTCTTCCGGATGGTTCCGACCAAGGTAATGGCCTCTGCCAGCGCTAAAGTAGGAAGAACGAGGTGGTTAGAATCGTCCGCTTGAGACTAGCAATGTGACAGTAAGTAAATTATCATTGTCGGATATTTTGTTCCCTCCGGAAGTATAAGTATTGTTTTCTAAGATGCTCGTGTAGTGAAATTCTATATTTCGATGTTTTCATTCACAGTTATAATTTACGAAAAAAAACTACAAGCCAACACTACATTAACAACATGTAAAGAACACGGGTAGATTGATATAGTGAGATGTTTGGACTGTCAGGCTTGCTTTGGTTCACAGGTTCCTAAAGATGCATGAAAGGAAAAAAAAAGACAAGAATTGAATAGGATTGCATTTGTAAAATAGAGTATTGAAAAATGTAGGAATTTTACATGCTTGAGTGTTTGGGTTAAGGCATAGGAAAAACACAGTAATCCTAATAAACACAGTCAAATCAAAGACAAACTACATGAAAAGGTACAGTTAGCATGTTATTATGCCATCAAGGATTTGTCTCGTTCTTCGTGCATAGGAATTTGAAAAGGAGGTCAAAGTAGATTGTAAATTTTTTGCGTTTTTCTCTGAAACGGACCAAAAGAAATTTTCCTTTGCTATATTCCTTTGAACCAAAGGCTTAAACAATGTCATCATAGGAAACTTATTTCCTATGTGTTTTGTAAGAAGTTTAGGAAATAAGAAGTTTTCCTATGAATCAAAGGAGGTTAGTCTGTCATGTAGTAGCATGTGCGTCAAAATGCCCTCCACTTGTACCTGACCAGGTCAACTACTAAAACAAACAGGTTGGCACCACGGAGGCACACCACAACCGCACAAGGCCGAACCAGAGCTCAGATCGACCACTAAGGTCAGCACGCCCTGGCGATGTTCTCCGGCGACATGGCTGAGCGGTGGAGGGAGCTGCACGGCAGCGACCACTGGGATGGCCTGCTCGACCCGCTCGACGTCGACCTCCGGCGCTGCCTCATCAACTACGGCGAGATGATCATGGCGACGTACGAGGCGTTCATCGCCGAGCGTCGGTCCCCGAACGCCGGCATGTGCCGGTACCGGCGCGCCGACCTCTTCCGGCGCGTGGAGGTGTCCCACCCGGGCTGGTACGCGGTGACCCGGTACATCTACGCCACGGCCAGCGCCGACGTGCACGGCAAGGTGCTGCTCCGGCCGCTGTGCCGGAACGGGCGCGCAAGGGAGTGCAACTGGATGGGGTACGTGGCCGTGGCCACGGACGAGGGCGCGGCCGCACTCGGGCGCCGGGACATCGTCGTGGCGTGGCGCGGCACGCAGCGGGCGCTGGAGTGGGTGGCCGACCTCAAGCTCGCCTTCGCCTCGGCGGCCGGGATCCTCGGGGCGGAGGGCGCCGACGGGTCCGAACCGTCGGTGCACCGCGGGTACCTGTCGCTGTACACGTCCGCGGACGAAGGCTCGGAGCTGAGCAAGCAGAGCGCCAGGATGCAGGTACGTGTGCGTGCTCAGCTTCTTTCTCGACAAGTACGTATATATCCGCAGTTCAGTACCGTAGTAAACTGGCTGAACAGGTATTGACAGAGATTGCAAGGCTGATGGACAAATACAAGGACGAGCAGACCAGCATCACGGTGGTCGGCCACAGCCTGGGCGCCACTCTGGCCACGCTCAACGCAGTCGACATTGCCGCAAATTACTACAACAAATCCGCCCTCTGCACGGCCGAGAGCCGGGCGCCGGTCACCGCCGTCGTCTTCGGCAGCCCTCGCACCGGTGACCGCGACTTCCGTGACATCTTCCACCGCCTCCCAGATCTCCGGATGCTCCGTGTCCGGAACCGGCCGGACCGCATCCCGCTGTACCCGCCCATGGGCTATGCCGACGTCGGCGTGGAGCTGCTGATCGACACGCGCCGCTCGCCGTTCCTTAAGCCCCACGGCAACGAGTCGCAGTCGCACGACCTCGAGTGCCACCTGCACGGCATCGCCGGGTGGCAAGGGGAGCACGGGGAGTTCATGCTGGTGGTCGACCGGGACATCGCGCTGGTGAACAAGTTCGATGACTGCCTCACCGACGAGCACCCCGTGCCGGTGGGCTGGAAGGTGCACCACAACAAGAACATGGTGAAGGGGCCCGACGGGTGGTGGGTCTTGGAGGATCATGAATCTGACTACGAAGATGGAGGTGACAACTTGTAGGAGGTTAGGGGAAAAGCATATGATTTGGACGTTGGATGCTGTTTTGCCACTCCATGCCATGGCATCTCTGTTGCTACCTTAGGATCGTGATAACGTGTGCTCTTTTTCTTTATCAATTTCTTTATTTTCTTGATTTTTTAGTATTTGAACCAATTTCATTTCTTCCTCTCTAGTCATCTACTCCCTCAGTTCCAAAATAGATGACCCAACTTTATACTAACACTGACAGTTTTACTTCATTGAAACTGAAAAGCTAGATAGTTAAAAACACATAAGGGGGGAATGATAGAAATCAACCGGCTGATTACTCGTTGCGTCCGCCGGCGTCCATCAGCGTTCGATCCTATTTTATCGTGTGTATTGGAGTGTCCCACTTGTCTAACCACCATTCACATAAATTTTATCCTCCAGGCAGCCATCGTCTTCATCTTTTCCTGTAGGCACCTCCCGAATCAATCTCTCGTCCAACTCCGAGGGCACACTGCCTGTACTACTATGGCTGCAAGCAAGCCGCTCCTTGGGTGGTGTTGTTGCAAACCGTCATCACCATTGCAATCCCTTTCTTATCCCACCCCTCTCCTTCGTCTCTCCTATTCGGATAGGATCCACTTATGGTGGTGCCGCCATGGCCGGCGGAGATGTTGATACTGCAACTAGAGGTGCACCAGCAACCTCCTTCCGCTGGCAAGGCCAGGCATCGGTGCTGCAATCCCGGTTAGCGCTCACATGGCGATGTTGGCATATTGCCGCCAGCTAGGAGACACACAATTGTAGATGCGCCGCCGTCGGCTGCAAGCGGTCGATGATGTGGAGCTCGGGCAGGACCTCAACATCACCACTATTGCAGAAATATCATCAATGTTGCAGGAATACAATGATACATCAATGCAGGCGTGGTGACGCTTCTGCAACATAATCTCTGTTGCAAAAAAAAAAATCCGCAACAAGACTGTTGTTGCAAAAGAATCTGCAACAAGACCTCTGTTGCAACGATTTTTGCAACAAGACCTATGTTGCAAAAGATGAGGACGCTGCTGGGTCGTTAGATGCATCACGGCTTGCAGGCCGACGAATCTTTTAAAAATATCCATCGGCCGACACGTAGCAGGCCCCATTTTTTAACGGGCTAAAGTTTCTTTTTTAATGGGACTAGCGTAGAAGCCTGGCAGAAAAAAATACGAGGTGAAAGGCCCAACCGATGTGGCCCACTTAGATTGTGTTTTGAATTCCCCTAATTGAACAATAGCACTAGTTTTTCGGCGGGACTATGTGCGGCCTGTAGCGACTCCTGGCTACGTGCCCTGCAGGCAGTCGTTGTTGGGCCGCCCTAGTAACCATGTGGGCACATCATGCTGATTCACGCTTATGCCATGCATTTGTTTCTTTGCAGTTGTTTTGTTTCGTTTCTATTCTTTACTTTTTTACTATTATTTATATTTCGAAATATTATAATTATAAATATTACAAAAATAAGAAAATTCTAAAAAAAATAAAAAAATTGAACATTTATAGGAAAATGTTTCTTGGTCTATAGGAAAATGAACAATGTGAAGGAAACAAGTAAAAAAACGTTAATCATGTGGAAAAATATTAACCATGTGTATGAAAAATATTTTGACATTTACAAATGCTAAGCATTTCAAGAAAATTGTGCACGACATTGAAAAAATATTTATACAACGTAGAAAAAATGTTCACTTAATTCAAAGAAAAAAAAACAGTACACCCGAAACAATGTACGTTACATTTTAACAAATGTTGACGAGTTTCAAAAATGTATCGTGATATTTCAAGAAATGTTTGTACAATCTAAAAACTGGTTTCCATAGTTAAATTTCTTATATCATTCAAAAAATGTTCTAAGGTGTATTTGAAAAATGAGTAAGATGTCTTCATTTTTATTCAAAAAAATTGTTTTAAGAAAAATATAATAATGTATTTGAAGAATAGTAAATGTGTATAAAAAATGTTACTATATACGAAAAATGTAAATTGTGTTTGGAAAAAGTAGGCATGTGTTGAATTTTTTAGAAAATGAGAAAAAGAAAAAAGGGGAAAGAAAAAACAAAGAAAACAAAAAGAAAAAACCAACGAAAGCCAGAAAGAAACAAAAGAAACCGGAGAAAGGTAAATAGAACCGAATAAAAACCCCCAGTAAATAACAGAAGAAAAAAGCTACAGTAATGGGCCGGCCCACTGCCATTGCCGCGAGAGCCGACGCCAAGCTATATCTCGCAATAGGCGAGATGCCCAAGTTCGAAATCTTCTGAGCACTAGGTTGAGATTGTGTTAATCTGTTGTGAGATTGATTTTCATTTTGAAGGGGATTACAACAGGCAAAAGTTAGGTTGCACCGAGCAGTTTATTGTACCCATATCCTTACAACAAAGCAAAGACAAAAGCTAAAGACCAATAAAAAAACATGTACTTCCTCTGTAAAGAAATATAAGAGCATTTAGATCGCTACTTTATAAGAGCGTTTACATCACTAAAGTAGTGATCTAAATGCTCTTACATTTCTTTACAGAGGGAGTACATAATTACAAAGAGGAGGCTAATTGAGCTCTCAAGATTTCCCACTCTAGTAAAGGAATCTTGCAAAGGTTGCGATGGACATCTATTTGACCATTGAAGAAAGTGTTTGGAGCACCTTTTAATGGTGACATGAGGCTCTTCATCTTTATTCATGAGGACCCATCATAAGGCATAGGGCCAAACATTGTCAAGCATGTTTGTCCCCATAGACCGATGATAGAGGTGAAATTTGAGGGATCAATTTCAATTATCTCAAGAGCGTTGGACACCTGTTGGACCGAAGTGTAATGAAGAATATGTGGACATTTGTCTTAGGCTTGTTGTAGAAGGGGCATCCATCAACATCTTCAATTACCTGACGCAAGCGTTGGGCGGATGTGAATAGATTCGAAGTAAAAACAAGATGTGACAATGATTTGGTGATTAGTTACTCTAGATAGTGGCGGGGAAGGAATCATCTGGCTTCAACTCAAAGGGCCCTATATGCACCGACTTTGCATATTATTAGTTACCGCTCAATCTTGTTAACGCGCATATTTGAAACATGCAAGTTCGAAATCATAGAAGCCGATATAGAGCGAAGTCTAGCAAGTATTTTTTTTGAACCATGATGATGAGATTTTTTTTTACTTTGAATTAATAAAGTCATGAACCAACAAGTATAATGACCAACAACTTACCCAAAAACGACGAATACATAGTGGTTACAAACAACTCATGGGCTTTTAAACAAGCACAACAATAACAGGAATGAAATGCATCTTGCAACGCCGAGACTGACGTCCATCACCACCACAACACAAAAGAAGCCACACTGACTTTGGGCGAGGCACCACTATACTTGTGACATGATCTTATCCACACCGATTGGATGCACTTTAGCCTCTAGCAGTCTGTTTCCGTTGCTGAAGAGGACTCCTGCCCTCTCACCGTGGATCAAGTCACCGCATAGTCGACACGAACATAGGTTCATATCCTAGAACTAAGATGAGCCATCGACGACCATGTTGCTTGGGTAGGGGACAACTGAATGGCCCATCACACAGACTGAGCTCTACTTGAGACCACTATCACCGTGGACACCCCCACAAAGGATAAATAACCCCTCTAATGAAGCTACCAAACCTAAGAAGACATAGTGAAGGTGGTAGAATTGTATCACCACGGAAAAGAATCGGACTTGCAGTAGATCCAGGATCACGCCAATCCCGACACACCATTTTAGCCGTAGGAGAGGAACCTAAGAAGATCATGAAGCATAAGGGTTACTTAGGGCCCAAAGAAAATCATTAAGCAGACTACAAGGATGTCTACAGGAGGAAATCCTCCTAGGCACCAACTTGTATCTACATCCTCGGTGAGGTTTTGTGAGGATCCATAACTTTGGTGCAGAACACTCCTAGGGTTCACATGCTTGGACCTTGAGAGCACCACTTGTGAAGAAAAAATTACGCACACGCAAGATCTATCCATGGAGATACATAGCAACGAGAGGGGGAGGGTGTGTCTACATACCCTCGTAGACCGTAAGCGGAAGCGCTTAGTAACGCGGTTGATGTAGTCAAACTTCTTCGCGCTCCAACCGATCAAGTACCGAACGTACGACACCTCCGAGTTCTGCACACATTCAGCTTGGTGACGTCCTCCGCCTTCTTGATCCAGTGATACATCTCCAACGTATCTATAATCTTTGATTGTCCCATGCTACTCCCTCCACCCGGAAATACTTGTCGTAGAAATGACTAAAAATGAATGTATCTAGCACTAAAATACGTCTAGATACGTCCATTCCTCCAACAAGTATTTCCGCACGAAGGGAGTATTATATTGTCTATTTTGGATGTTTTATATGCATTCATATGCTATTTTATATTATTTTTAGGACTAACCTATTAACCTAGAGCCCAGTGTCAGTTTCTGCTTTTTCATTGTTTTTGAGTTTTACAGAAAAGGAATATCAAATGAAGTCCAAACGAGCTGAAAATTTACGATGATTTTTTATGTACTAGAAGAAGCCCATGGAGAATCAGAGTTGGGCCAGAAGAGTCCCAAGGCAACCACAAGGGTGGGAGGCACGCCCTACCCTCCTGGGTGTGCCCCTGGCTTGTGGGTCCCTCGGGAACCTCCCTAACGTGAAACCGATGCCAAAAAATCCTATAAATATAGAAACCTCTAGAAAGAAACCTAGACCGAAAGTTCCGCCGCCGCAAGCCTCTGTAGCCATGAAAAACAAATTGGGAGCCCGATCCGGCACCCTGCCGGAGGGGGAAATCATCACCGTAGACCATCTTCATTATCCCGGCGGTCTTCATGACGAGGGAGTAGTTCACCCTCGGGGATGAGGGTATGTATCAGTAGCTATTTGTTTGGTCTCTCTCTCTCTCTCTCTCTCTCTCTCTCTCTCTCTCTCTCTCTTGTGTTCTTGATTTGACACGATCTTGATGTACCACGAGCTTTGTTACTATAGTTGGATCATATGGTGTTTCTCCCCCTCTACCTTCTTGTGATGAATTGAGTCTTGCTCTTTGAGGTTTGTTATGTTGGATTGAGTATTGGATTTGAGAACACTTGATGTATGTCTTGCGATGGGATATCTGTGGTGACAATGGGATGTTCTATTGATTCACTTGATGTATGTTTTGGCACTCAACTCTCGGATTCCCGAGGTGACATTGGGGTAATTGATGTCTACTGCACAACCTTCTTCTTGTAGACGTTGTTGGGCCTGCAAGTGCACAGGTTTGTAGGACAGTAGCAAATTTCCCTCAAGTGGATGACCTAAGGTTTATCAATCCGTGGGAGGCGTAGGATGAAGATGGTCTCTCTCAAACAACCCTGCAACCAAATAACAAAGAGTCTCTTGTGTCCCCAACACACCCAATACAATGGCAAATTGTATAGGTGCACTAGTTTGGCGAAGAGATGGTGATACAAGTGCAATATGGATGGTAGATATAGGTATTTGTAATCTGAAAATATAAAAACAGCAAGGTAACTAATGATAAAAGTGAGCGTAAACGGCATTGCAATGATAGGAAACAAGGCATAGGGTTCATACTTTCACTAGTGCAAGTTCTCTCAACATTAATAACATAGATAGATCATATAACAATCCCTCAACATGCAACAAAGAGTCACTCCAACGCCACTAATAGCGGAGAACAAACGAAGAGATTATGGTAGGATACCGAACCACCTCAAAGTTATCCTTTCTATTCTATCTATTCAAGAGTTCGTAGTAAAATAACACGAAGCTATTCTTTCCGCTCAATCTATCATAGAGTTCATACTAGAATAACACATTAATACACAAATCAACCAAAACCCTAATGTCACCTAGATACTCCATTGTCACCTCAAGTATCCATGGGCATGGTTATATGATATGCATCACACAATCTCAGATTCATCTATTCAACCAACACAAAGTACTTCAAAGAGTGCCCCAAAGTTTCTATCGGAGAGTCAAGACGAAAACGTGTGCCAACCCATATGCATAGGTTCATGGGGGAACCCGCAAGTTGATCACCAAAACATACATCAAGTGGCACGTGATATCCCATTTTCACCACAGATAAACACGGCAAGACATACATCAAGTGTTCTCAAATCCTTAAAGACTCAATCCGACAAGATAACTTCAAAGGGAAAACTTAATCCATTACAAGAGAGTAGAGGGGGAGAGACATCATAAGATCCAACTATAATAGCAAAGCTCGCGATACATCAAGATCGTGCCATAGAGAGAACATGAGAGAGAGAGAGGGATCAAACACATAGCTATTGGTACATACCCCCATCCCCGAGGGTGAACTACTCCCTCCTCGTCATGGAGAGCACCGAGATGATGAAGATGGCCACCGGTGATGGGTTCCCCCTCCGGCAGGGTGCCGGAACGGGCTCCCGAGAGGTTTTTGGTGGCTACAGAGGCTTGCGGAGGTGGAACTCCCGATCTATCTTCTTATTCAATGTTTTTAGGGTACATAGGCTTATATAGGCGAAAGAAGTCGGTCGGGGGAGCCTCGAGGGGCCCACGAGAGGGTAGGGCGCGCCCAGGGGGTGGGTGCGCCCCCCTGTCTCGTGGTTTCCTCGATGCTCCCTTTACTTCAACTCCAAGTCTCCTGGGTCATAATCTTCCCAAAAATCACGATGCCGAAGGTTACATTCCGTTTGGACTCCGTTTGATATTCCTTTTATTCGAAATACTGAAAACAGGCAATAAAACAGCAATATGGGCTGGGCCTCCGGTTAACAGGTTAGTCCCAAAAATGATATAAATGTGTAAAATAAAGCCGATAAACATCCAAAAGGGGTAATATAATAGCATGGAACAATCAAAAATTATAGATACGTCGGAGATGTATCAAGCATCCCCAAGCTTAATTCCTGCTCGTCCTCGAGTAGGTAAATGATAAAAACAGAATTTTTGATGTGGAATGCTACCTAGCATAATTCTCTTTATTGTGGCATGAATGTTCAGATCCAAATGATTGAAAATAAAAGTTCATATTGACATAAGAAATAGTGATACTTCAAGCATATTAATCAAAGTAATCATGTCTTCTCAAAATAACATGGCTAAAGAAAGTTATCCCTACAAAATCATATAGTATGGTTGTTTCTCTATCTTCATCACACAATGTATTTAATCATGCACAACCCCGATGATAAGCCAAGCAATTGTTTCACACTTTAGTAATCTCAAACTTTTTCAACTTTCACGCAATACATGAGCGTGAGCCATGGACATAGCACTATATGTGGAATAGAATGGTGGTTGTGGAGAAGACAAAAAGGAGAAGATAGTCTCACATCAACTAGGCATATCAACGGGCTATGGAGATGCCCATTAATAGATATCTATGTGAGTGAGTAGGGATTGCCATGCAACGGATGCACTAGAGCTATAAATATATGAAAGCTCAACAAAAGAAACTAAGTGGGTGTGCATCCAACTTGCTTGCTCACGAAGACCTAGGGCATTTTGAGGAAGCCCATCATTGGAATATACAAGCCAAGTTCTATAATAAAAAATTCCCACCAGTATATGAAAGTGACAACATATGAGACTCTCTATCATGAAGATCATGGTGCTACTTTGAAGCACAAGTGTGGAAAAAGAGATAGTAGCATTGTCCCTTCTCTCTTTTTCTCTCATTTTTATTTTTTTTCCTTTTTCTTTTCTTTTTTTTCCTTTGGCCTTTCTTTTTTTTCTTTTTTTTCTTTTTTTTGTAAAGTCCGAAGTCTCATCCCGACTTGTGGGGGAATCATAGTCTTCATCATCCTTTCCTCACTAGGATAATGCTCTAATAATGAAGATCATCACACTTTTATGGATTTACAACTCAAAGCTAGAACAAGATATGACTCTATATGAATGCCTCCGGCGGTGTACCGGGATATGCAATGAATCAAGAGCGACATGTATGAAAATTATGAACGTGGCCTTGCCACAAATACAATGTCAACTACATAATCATGCAAAGAGCAATATGACAAAAGTAATGCGTGTCATATGAACGGAACGGTGGAAAGTTGCATGGCAATATATCTCGGAATGGCTATGGAAATGCCATAATAGGTAGGTATGGTGGCTGTTTTGAGGAAAGTATATGGTGGACGTATGGTACCGGCAAAAGTTGCGCGGCACAAGAGAGGCTAGCAATGGTGGAAGGGTGAGGGTGCGTATAATCCATGGACTCAACATTAGTCAAAAGAACTCATATACTTATTGCAAAAATCTAGAAGTCATCAAAAACCAAGCACTACACGCGTGCTCCTAGGGGGATATATTGTTAGGAAAAGACCACCGCTCGTCCCCGACCGCCACTCATAAGGAAGACAATCAATAAATAAAATTGTGCTCCAACTTCATCACAAAGCGGTTCACCATACGTGCAAGCTACAGGAATCACAAACCTCAACGCAAGCATTTTTCATAATCACCCAACTAGCATGACTTTAATATCACTACCTCCATATCTCAAAAAAATTATCAAGTATCAAATTGATCATGGCATCCAATTCAGTTTCTATGATAGTTTTTATTATACTCAACTTGGATGCTCATCATTCTAGGACCAAATTTGTGACCGTAGCAAATACCATGCTGTTCTAAAAGACTCTCAAAATAATATAAGTGAAGCATGAGAGATTAGCAATTTCTACAAAATATAACCACCACCGTTCTCTAAAAGATATAAGTGATGCACTAGAGCAAATGACAAACTACTCCGAAAGATATAAGTGAAGATCAATGAGTAGTCGAATAATTGTGCAACTATGTGAAGACTCTCTAACATTAAGGAATTTTAGATCTTGGTATTATATTCAAACAGCAAGCAAAGCAAAATAAAATTACATTGCAAGGATAGCACAACTCATGTGAAGAAGCAAAAACTTAGGCTCAACCGATACTAACCGATAGTTGTTGAAGAAGAAAGGTGGGATGCCTACCGGGGCATCCCCAAGCTTAGATGCTTGAGACTCTTGAAATATTATCTTGGGGTGCCTTGGGCATCCCCAAGCTTGAACTTTTGTGTCTCCTTAATTCCTCTCATATCATGGTTTCTCTTTTTATCAAAAGCTTCATCCACACCAAACTCAACAAGAACTCGTGAGATAGGTTAGTATAAACTAATGCAAAACCTTATCATTTTCTACTGTAACAAATCACTAAATTATTATTCAACATTGCATACTAAATGCCTCTGCATATTTAATACTCCTATCCTCAAATAGATCATTAAATAAGCAAACATATGCAAACAATGCAACCATAACAGCAATCTGCCAAATCAGTATAGTCTGTAAAGAATGCAAGAGTATCAATACTTCCCTAACTCCAAAAATTATGAGAAAAATACTAAGCTGTAGAAGATTTATCAGATCTCACTATTCAAAAAGTTTCAACATTACACCATTCTCTGAATTTTCTACGGAATTTTTGCAACAGCGGTAAACTTTCTGTTTTCAAATAGCAACATGTATACTAGCAAAATAAGCATGGTAAAGGCTATCCTTGACATTTTTATTGAAAGTAAAGATGCAAAATATTATTCTAAATAACAGCAAGCAATACTAACAAGATAGAATGACGCTCCAAGCAAAACACATATCATGTGGTGAATAAAAATATAGCTCCAAGTAAAGTTACCGATGAACGAAGACGAAAGAGGGGATGCCATCCGGGGCATCCCAAGCTTAGGATTTTGGTTGTCCTTGAATATTACCTTGGGGTGCCTTTGGCATCCTCAATCTTAGGCTCTTGCCACTTCTTATTCCATAGTCCATCGAATCTTTACCCAAAACTTGAAACTTCACAACACAAAACTCAACAAAAAACTCATAACCTCTGTTAGTATAAGAAAATAAAACCACCACCTAGGTACTATAATGAACTCATTCTAAATTCATATTGGTGTAATATCTACTGTATTCAACTTCTCTATGGTTCATACCGCTTAATACTAGCCATAGATGCATCAAAATAAACAAACAACACATGAAAAACAAAATCTGTCAAAAACAGAACAGTCTGTAGTAATCTGTATCAAATGTATACTTCTGGAATTCCAAAAATTCTACCAAATTAGGAAGTCCTAAGCAATTCGTGTACGAATCCATATCAAAAATAATCAGATCATAAGAACGTTTTTGTGAATTAACAAAACTAATTTACTAGGTGCAAAAGTTTTTGATTCTCAGTAGGATCAACACAACTATCACAGTAAGCTATCCTAAAGGTCTTACTTGGCACTTTATTGAAACAAAAGCTATAAAACATGATTACTACAGTAGCATAATCATGTGGACACACAAAAACAGTAAGGGTATTGGTTGTCTCCCAACAAGCGCTTTTCTTTAATGCCTTTCTAGCTAGGCATGATGATGACAATGATGCTCACATAAAAGATAAGAATTGAAACATAACTGGAGCATCATGAAGCATATGAATAGCACATTTAAGTCTAACCCAATTCCTATGCATAGGGATTTTATGAACAAACAACTTATGGGAACAATAATCAACTAGCATAGGAAGGCAAAACAAGCATAGCTTCAAGATTTTCAACACATAGAGAGGGAACTTGATATTATTCCAATTCCTACAAGCATATGTTCCTCCCTCATAATAATTTTCAGTAGCATGATGAATGAATTCAACAATATAACCAGCACCTAAAGCACTCTTTTCATGATCTACAAGCATAGAATTTTAATTACTATCCACATAAGCAAAATTCTTCTCATTCGTAATAGTGGGAGCAAACTCAACAAAATAATTATCATGTGAGGCATAATTCAATTGAAAACTAAAATCATGATGACAAGTTTCATGGTTAGAATTATTCCTAATATCATACAAGTCATCACAATAATCATCATAGATAGCAACTTTGTTCTCATAATCAATTGGAACCTCTTCCGAAATAGTGGAATCATCACTAAATAAAGTTGACACTCTTCCAAATCCACTTTCATATTCATCACAATAAGATTCAACATCCTCCAAAATAGTGGGATCACTACTTCCTAAAGTTGACACTCTTCTAAACCCACTTTCATCAATATAATCATCATAAATAGGAGGCATGCTTTCATCATAATAACTATTCTCATCAAAACTTGGGGGACTAAAAATATCATATTCATCAAACATAGCCTCCCCAAGCTTGTGGCTTTGCATATCATTAGCATCATGGATATTCAAAGAATTCATACTAACAACATTGCAATCATGTTCATCATACAAAGATCTAGTACCAAACATTCTAATGCATTCTTCCTCTAGCACTTGAGCACAATTTTCCTTTCCATCATACTCACGAAAGATATTAAAAAGATGAAACGTACGAGACAAACTCAAGTCCACTTTTTTTGTAGTTTTTCTTTTATAAACTAAACTGGTGATAAAACAAGAAACAAAAAGATTAGATTGCAAGATCTAAAGATACCTTCAAGCACTCACCTCACCGGCAACAGCGCCAGAAAAGAGCTTGATGTCTACTACACAACCTTCTTCTTGTAGACATTGTTCGGCCTGCAAGTGCGCAGGTTTGTAGGACAGTAGCAAATTTCCTCAAGTGGCTGACCTAAGGTTTATCAATCCGTGGAAGGCGTAGGATGAAGATGGTCTCTCTCAAACAACCCTGCAACCAAATAACAAAGAGTCTCTTGTGTCCCCAACACACCCAATACAATGGCAAATTGTATAGGTGCACTAGTTTGGCGAAGAGATGGTGATACAAGTGCACTATGGATGGTAGATATAGGTATTTGTAATCTGAAAATATAAAAACAGCAAGGTAACTAATGATAAAAGTGAGCGTAAACGGTATTGCAATGATAGGAAACAAGGCATAGGGTTCATCCTTTCACTAGTGCAAGTTCTCTCAACAATAATAACATAGATAGATCATATAACAATCCCTCAACATGCAACAAAGAGTCACTCCAAAGCCACTAATAGCGGAGAACAAACGAAGAGATTATGGTAGGGTACCGAAGCACCTCAAAGTTATCCTTTCTGTTCTATCTATTCAAGAGTTCGTAGTAAAATAACACGAAGCTATTCTTTCCGCTCAATCTATCATAGAGTTCATACTAGAATAACACCTTAAGACACAAATCAACCAAAACCCTAATGTCACCTAGATACTCCATTGTCACCTCAAGTATCCGTGGGCATGGTTATACGATATGAATCACACAATCTCAGATTCATCTATTCAACCAACACAAAGTACTTCAAAGAGTGCCCCAAAATTTCTACCGGAGAGTCAAGACGAAAACGCGTGCCAACCCCTATGCATAGGTTCATGGGCGGAACCCGCAAGTTGATCACCAAAACATACATCAAGTGGCACGTGATATCCCATTGTCACCATAGATAAACACGACAAGACATACATCAAGTGTTCTCAAATCCTTAAAGACTCAATCTGACAAGATAACTTCAAAGGGAAAACTCAATCCATTACAAGAGAGTAGAGGGGGAGAAACATCATAAGATCCAACTATAATAGCAAAGCTCGCGATACATCAAGATCATGCCATAGAGAGAACACGAGAGAGAGAGAGATCAAACACATAGCTACTGGTACATACCCTCAGCCCCGAGGGTGAACTACTCCCTCCTCGTCATGGAGAGTGCTGGGATGATGAAGATGGCCACCGGTGGTGGGTTCCCCCTCCGGCAGGGTGCCGGAACGGGCCCCCGAGAGGTTTTTGGTGGCTACAGAGGCTTGCGGAGGCGGAACTCCCGATCTATCTTCTTATTCGATATTTTTAGGGTACGTAGGCTTATATAGGCGAAAGAAGTCGGTCCGGGGAGCCTCAAGGGGCCCACGAGAGGGTAGGGCCCGCCCAGGGGGGTGGGCACGCCCCCTGTCTCGTGGCGTCCTCGATGCTCCCTTTATTTCAACTCCAAGTCTCCTGGGTCATAATCTTCCCAAAAATCACGCTGTCGAAGGTTTCATTCCGTTTGGACTCCGTTTGATATTCCTTTTCTTCGAAATACTGAAAACAGGCAATAAAATGGCAATATGGGTCGGGCCTCCGGTTAATAGGTTAGTCCCAAAAATGGTATAAATGTGTAAAATAAAGCCCATAAACATCCAAAAGGGGTAATATAATAGCATGGAACAATAAAAAATTATAGATACATTGGAGACGTATCAGTAACTATGCATAGGGGTTGATGCCTGTTTTTGTCCTACGTTCTTTGATAGAAACTTTGGAGTGATTCTTTATCGCACGTTGAGGGATTGCCATATGATTTAATTATGTTATCATTGTTGAGAGACTTTGCACTAGTGAAAGTATGAACCCTAGGCCTTGTTTCCAAGCATTGCAATACCGTTTTTGCTCACTTTTGTTACTTGCTACCTTACTGTTTTTATATTTTCAGATTACAAAAACCTATATCTACTATCCATATTACACTTGTATCACCATCTCTTCGCCGAACTAGTGCACCTATACAATTTACCATTGTATTGGGTGTGTTGAGGACACAAGAGACTCTTTGTTATTTGGTTGCAGGGTTGTTTGAGAGAGACCGTCTTCATCCTACACCTGCCATGGATTGATAAACCTTAGGTCATCCATTTGACGGAAATTTGTTACTGTCCTACGAAACTCTGCGCTTGGAGGCCCAACACGAGTCTACAAGAAGAAGGTTGCATAGTAGACATCATCCAGCAAGACGGCGAGGTAGTGGATGAGTTCTGACAGCACGACGGCGTGGTGATGGTGATAGTGAAGTGATCTCCGCAGGGTTTCGCCTAAGCACTACGAAAATATGACCGAGGGACAAAAAACTGTGGAGAGGGGCGCCACACGCTAGAATAATGTCGTGGGTTGTGTGGTGCCCCCTCCCTCACACACACACACACACACACACACACACACACACACACACACACACACACACATATATATATATATATATATATATATATAAGGCCCAATAACCTACCGGGGCTGCCCGGAACCCCTTCCGGTGACCCAATAAGTACCCGGTACCACCCGAAACACTTCTGGTGTCCAAATACCATCCTCCTATATATCAATCTTTACCTCTCTGCCATTTCAAGACTCCCCGTCATGTCCATGATCTCATCCGGGACTCCGAACAATCACCAAATCACATAACTCATATAATACTATATCGTTATCGAACGTTAAGCGTGCGGACCCTAAGGGTTCGAGAACTATGTAGACATGACCGAGACACCTCTCTGTTCAATAACCAATAGCGGAACCTGGATGCCCATATTGGCTCCTACATATCCAACGAAGATCTTTATCGGT
This sequence comes from Triticum aestivum, assembly GCF_018294505.1. NCBI lineage: Eukaryota > Viridiplantae > Streptophyta > Magnoliopsida > Poales > Poaceae > Triticum > Triticum aestivum. Next base: position 436,851,777 of record NC_057801.1, read on the forward strand.
CAAACAGTTATGACAACATACGTAATTCCCTTTGTCCATCAGTATGCTTGCCCGAGATTCGATCGTCGGTATGTCTATACCTAGTTCAATCTCGTCACCGGCAAGTATCTTTACTCGTTCCGTAATATAACATCTCGTAACTAACTCATTAGTCATTTGCTTGCTAGGCTTCTTATGATGTATATACCGAGAGGGCCCAGAGATACCTCTTCGATACTCGGAGTGACAAATCCTAATCTTGATCTATGCCAACTCAACAAACACCTTCGGAGATAATCTCGATCTATGCCAACTCAACAAACACCTTCGGAGATACCTGTAGAGAATCTTTATGATTACTCAGTTACGTTGTGACGTTTTATAGCACACAAGGTATTCCTTCGGTATCCGGGAGTTGCATAATCTCATAGTCGAAGGAATATGTATTTGACATGAAGAAAGCAATAGCAATAAACTGAACAATCAATATGCTAAGCTAACGGATGGGTCTTGTCCATCACATCATTCTCCTAATGATGTGACCCCGTTATCAAATGACAACACATGTCTATGGTTAGGAAACCTTAACCATCTTTGATCAACGAGCTAGTATAGTAGAGGCTCACTAGGGGCACGGTATTTGTTTGTTTATCCACACATGTATTTAAGTTTTCGGTCGATACAATTCTAGCATGAATAATAAACCTTTATCATGATTAAGGAAATATAAAATAACAACTTTATTATTGCCTCTAGGGCATATTTCCTTCATAAGCTATCGTGACTAGAGTTGAGATTGTAAGATGTCTTGAACTACCCCTAAGCCTCGCCTTAGAAAAGGGGATGAAGGCTAGGGTTACACGGTTTCACAACCGACCTCGAGTCCTACTCAGAATTCTTGACATGTCCATCAAGCATGACAAGCTTCTGAAACATGGTCTCTCGTGCACTGAGGGTCTGAGCCGTCTCTTGCCCCATTGGGCCCTGAGGTCGGCCTACCAGCTTCCTGGCAGTCAGGCCACCCCTGATACTATATACTATAGCGTCAGACTTTTAGCCTTTGCATCAATACACACCATGGTAATCGTGATGGACATGTTATGTTTCTTTTATCTACTGGTCGACATGTCTAGCTTATACAATGCTACATTTTTATCTGATTATCATGTCCTGTACGCACATCATCTTTTCCATTGATTTTTTATTAAACTTAATGAAAAATTGATCATATATTCAAATGGGAAACGTTTTACGTCGGACGACCGGCCGAACGTTGGGCCGGTCGCATGCCATTCGTTCGATCAGGCTAGATCGAACCGACCAGGCATTATGTGATAGAGCGTTGTTACACGCATCCCTCTGCGGGCCTCACGTTCCAAGTGATGACGGCCTTATCCCTTCCCGTTCCCAGTCTGCTAGCACATCTCTTCTATTATAGCGCATCTCTAACGAGCTCACACGTAGTTGCACCTCACATGGTTGACGAGATCCACCCAACCCACACCTCTTCCTCCTGCTTCTCTCGTTTTTTCTCCCCTCCACCTCCTTGCCATGAGCACCACTGCTCGAGGGGGGAAGACACGCGCCCTGCTTGATTCATGGGCGAGGTCACCTGCGTCGGGGGCTAGGACGCAATGGACCTCGTGGTCATGGCACACCCTTGTTTCTCAACCGACGAGGGCGCGTGCTACAACTGGCGAGCAGTCATGCTACAACCTGTGCCACGAATTGACGGGACCGGCTGGAAAGTTCTACAAGGGGCTGCACTTTTTGCTGGAACGGGGGTGCTGGATACTGGAACCGGCAAGTTGGATTGCTTGAACTGTTGGGGAACGTTGCAGAAAATAAATATTTTCTATGCTTCACCAAGATCAATCTATGGAGTCATCTAGCAACGAGAGAGAGGAGTGCATCTACATACCCTTGTAGATCGCGAGCGGAAGCGTTCAAGAGAACGGGGTTGAGGGAGTCGTACTCGTCGTGATCCAAATCACCGAAGGTCCTAGTGCTGAACGGACAACACCTCCGCGTTCAACACACGTACGATTGGGGAAGACGTCTCCTCCTTCTTGATCCAGCAAGGGGGAAGGAGAGGTTGATGGAGATCCAGCAGCACAACAGCGTCATGGTGGAAGTAGCGGCGATCTCGGCAGGGCTTCGCCAAGCTCAGCGAGAGGGAGAGGTGGTACGGGGAGAGAGGAAGGCGCCAGGGACTAGGGTGCGGCTGCCCTCCCCCCTCTTTATATAGGGGGCCTAGGGGGTGCGCCGGCCCCTAGAGATCCCATCTCAAGGGGGGCGGCGGCCTAGGGGGGGGGGACTTGCCCCCAAGTCAAGTGGGGCGCCCCCCACCCCTAGGGTTTCCAACCCTAGGCGCAGGGGAGGCCCAAGGGGGGCGCACCAGCCCACCAGGGGCTGGTTCCCTTCCCACTTCAGCCCATGTGGCCCTCCGGGATAGGTGGCCCCACCCGGTGGACCCCCAGGACCCTTCCGGTGGTCCCGGTACAATACCGGTGAACCCCGAAACTTTCCCGGTGGCCGAAACTGGACTTCCTATATACAATTCTTCACCTCCGGACCATTCCGGAACTCCTCGTGACATCCGGGATCTCATCCGGGACTGCGAACAACTTTTGAGTTACCGCATACTAATATCTCTACAACCCTAGCGTCACCGAACCTTAAGTGTGTAGACCCTACGGGTTCGGGAATCACGCAGACATGACCGAGACAGCTCTCCGGCCAATAACCAACATCGGGATCTGTATACCCATGTTGGCTCCCACATGTTCCACGATGATCTCATCGAATGAACCACGATGTCGAGGATTCAAGTAATCCCGTATACAATTCCCTTTGTCAATCGGTACGTTACTTGCCCGAGATTCGATCGTCGGTATCCCAATACCTCGTTCAATCTCGTTACCGGCAAGTCACTTTACTCGTACCGTAATGCATGATCCCGTGACCAAACACTTGGTCACATTGAGCTCATTATGATGATGCATTACCGAGTGGGCCCAGAGATACCTCTCCGTCATACGGAGTGACAAATCCCAGTCTCGATCCGTGTCAACCCAACAGATACTTTCGGGGATACCCGTAGTATACCTTTATAGTCACCCAGTTACGTTGTGACGTTTGGTACACCCAAAGCACTCCTACGGTATCCGGGAGTTACACGATCTCATGGTCTAAGGAAATGATACTTGACATTGGAAAAGCTCTAGCAAACGAACTACACGATCTTGTGCTATGCTTAGGATTGGGTCTTGTCCATCACATCATTCTCCTAATGATGTGATCCCGTTATCAATGACATCCAATGTCCATAGTCAGGAAACCATGACTATCTGTTGATCAACGAGCTAGTCAACTAGAGGCTCACTAGGGACATGTTGTGGTCTATGTATTCACACATGTATTACGATTTCCGGATAACACAATTATAGCATGAATAATAGACAATTATCATGAACAAGGAAATATAATAATAATCATTTTATTATTGCCTCTAGGGCATATTTCCAACAGTCTCCCACTTGCACTAGAGTCAATAATCTAGTTACATTGTGATGAATCGAACACCCATAGAGTTCTGGTGTTGATCATGTTTTGCTCGCGGAAGAGGTTTAGTCAACGGATCTGCGACATTCAGATCCGTATGCACTTTGCAAATATCTATGTCTCCATCTTGAACATTTTCACGAATGGAGTTGAAGCGACGCTTGATGTGCCTGGTCTTCTTGTGAAACCTGGGCTCCTTGGCAAGGGCAATAGCTCCAGTGTTGTCACAGAAGAGAGTGATCGGCCCCGACGCATTGGGTATGACTCCTAGGTCGGTGATGAACTCCTTCATCCATATTGCTTCATGCGCTGCCTCCGAGGCTGCCATGTACTCCGCTTCACATGTAGATCCCGCCACGACGCTTTGCTTGCAACTGCACCAGCTTACTGCCCCACCATTCAAAATATACACGTATCCGGTTTGTGACTTAGAGTCATCCAGATCTGTGTCGAAGCTAGCGTCGACGTAACCCTTTACGACGAGCTCTTCGTCACCTCCATAAACGAGAAACATATCCTTAGTCCTTTTCAGGTACTTCAGGATATTCTTGACCGCTGTCCAGTGTTCCATGCCGGGAGTACTTTGGTACCTTCCTACCAAACTTACGGCAAGGTTTACATCAGGTCTGGTACACAGCATGGCATACATAATACCCCCTATAGCCGAGGCATAAGGGATGACACTCATCTTTTCTCTATCTTCTGCCGTGGTCGGGCATTGAGCCGAGCTCAATTTCACACCTTGCAACACAGGCAAGAACCCCTTCTTGGACTGATCCATATTGAACTTCTTCAATATCTTATCAAGGTATGTGCTTTGTGAAAGACCTATGAGGCGTCTCGATCTATCCCTATAGATCTTGATGCCTAACATGTAAGCAGCTTCTCCAAGGTTCTTCATTGAAAAACACTTATTCAAGTAGGCCTTAATGCTGTCCAAAAGTTCTATATCATTTCCCATCAAAAGTATGTCATCTACATATAATATGAGAAATGCTACAGAGCTCCCACTCACTTTCTTGTAAACGCAGGCTTCTCCATAAGTCTGCATAAACCCAAACGCTTTGATCATCTCATCAAAGCGAATGTTCCAACTCCGAGATGCTTGCACCAGCCCATAAATGGATCGCTGGAGCTTGCATACCTTGTTAGCATTCTCAGGATCGACAAAACCTTCCGGCTGCATCATATACAGTTCTTCCTTAAGATAGCCGTTAAGGAATGCCGTTTTGACGTCCATTTGCCATATCTCATAATCATAGTATGCGGCAATTGCTAACATGATTCGGACGGACTTCAGCTTCGCTACGGGAGAGAAAGTCTCATCGTAGTCAACCCCTTGAACTTGCCGATAACCCTTAGCGACAAGTCGAGCTTTATAGATGGTAACATTACCATCCGCGTCCGTCTTCTTCTTAAAGATCCATTTGTTTTCTATCGCTCGCCGATCATCGGGCAAGTCTGTCAAAGTCCACACTTTGTTTTCATACATGGATCCTATCTCGGATTGCATGGCTTCAAGCCATTTGTTGGAATCTGGGCCCGCCATCGCTTCTTCATAGTTCGAAGGTTCACCGTTGTCTAACAACATGATTTCCAGGACAGGGTTGCCATACCACTCTGGTGTGGAACGTGTCCTTGTGGACCTACGAAGTTCAGTAGTAACTTGATCCGAAGTACCTTGATCATCATCATTAATTTCCTCTCCAGTCGGTGTAGGCACCACAGGAACATCTTCCTGAGCTGCGCTACTTACCGGTTCAAGAGGTAGTACTTCATCAAGTTCCACTTTCCTCCCACTTACTTCTTTCGAGAGAAACTCTTTCTCCAGAAAGGACCCGTTCTTGGCAACAAAGATCTTGCCTTCGGATCTGAGGTAGAAGGTATACCCAATGGTTTCCTTAGGGTATCCTATGAAGACGCATTTTTCCGACTTGGGTTCGAGCTTTTCAGGTTGAAGTTTCTTGACATAAGCATCGCATCCCCAAACTTTTAGAAACGACAGCTTAGGTTTCTTCCCAAACCATAATTCATACGGTGTCGTCTCAACGGATTTAGACGGTGCCCTATTTAAAGTGAATGTAGCTGTCTCTAAAGCGTATCCCCAAAATGATAGCGGTAAATCGGTAAGAGACATCATAGACCGCACCATATCCAATAAAGTGCGATTACGACGTTCGGACACACCGTTACGCTGAGGTGTTCCAGGCGGCGTGAGTTGTGAAACGATTCCACATTTCCTTAAGTGCGTACCAAATTCGTGACTTAAATATTCTCCTCCACGATCTGATCGTAAGAACTTTATTTTTCGGTCACGTTGATTCTCTACCTCATTCTGAAATTCCTTGAACTTTTCAAAGGTCTCAGACTTGTGTTTCATCAAGTAGACATACCCATATCTACTTAAGTCATCAGTGAGAGTGAGAACATAACGATAGCCACCGCGAGCCTCAACGCTCATTGGACCGCACACATCAGTATGTATAATTTCCAATAAGTTGGTTGCTCGCTCCATTGTTCCGGAGAACGGAGTCTTGGTCATTTTACCCATGAGGCATGGTTCGCACGTGTCAAATGATTCGAAATCAAGAGACTCCAAAAGTCCATCTGTATGGAGCTTCTTCATGCGTTTGACACCAATGTGACCAAGGCGGCAGTGCCACAGATATGTGGGACTATCATTATCAATCTTACATCTTTTGGTATTCACACTATGAATATGTGTAACATCACGTTCGAGATTCATTAAGAATAAACCATTGACCAGCGGGGCATGACCATAAAACATATCTCTCATATAAATAGAACAACCATTATTCTCGGATTTAAATGAGTAGCCATCTCGTATTAAACGAGATCCAGATACAATGTTCATGCTCAAAGCTGGCACTAAATAACAATTATTGAGGTTTAAAACTAATCCCGTAGGTAAATGTAGAGGTAGCGTGCCGACGGCGATCACATCGACCTTGGAACCATTCCCGACGCGCATCGTCACCTCGTCCTTCGCCAGTCTCCGCTTATTCCGCAGCTCCTGTTTTGAGTTACAAATATGAGCAACCGCACCGGTATCAAATACCCAGGAGCTACTACGAGTACTGGTAAGGTACACATCAATTACATGTATATCACATATACCTTTAGTGTTGCCGGCCTTCTTGTCCGCTAAGTATTTGGGGCAGTTCCGCTTCCAGTGACCCTTCCCTTTGCAATAAAAGCACTCAGTCTCAGGCTTGGGTCCATTCTTTGGCTTCTTCCCGGCAACTGGCTTACCGGGCGCGGCAACTCCCTTGCCGTCCTTCTTGAAGTTCTTCTTACCCTTGCCTTTCTTGAAACTAGTGGTTTTATTGACCATCAACACTTGATGTTCCTTTTTGATTTCCACCTCCGCTGATTTCAGCATTGAAAATACTTCAGGAATAGTTTTCACCATCCCCTGCATATTGTAGTTCATCACAAAGCTCTTGTAGCTAGGTGGGAGCGACTGAAGGATTCTGTCAATGACCGCCTCGTCCGGGAGGTTAATGTCCAGCTGGGACAAGCGGTTGTGCAACCCAGACATTTTGAGTATGTGCTCACTGACAGAACTATTTTCCTCCATCTTACAACTGTAGAACTTGTCGGAGACTTCATATCTCTCGACCCGGGCATGAGCTTGGAAAACCATTTTCAGCTCTTCGAACATCTCATATGCTCCGTGTTGCTCAAAACGCTTTTGGAGCCCCGGTTCTAAGCTGTAAAGCATGCCGCACTGAACGAGGGAGTAATCATCAGCACGTGACTGCCAAGCGTTCATAACGTCTTGGTTCTCTGGGATGGGTGCTTCACCTAGCGGTGCTTCTAGGACATATGCTTTCTTGGCAGCTATGAGGATGATCCTCAGGTTCCGGACCCAGTCCGTATAGTTGCTGCCATCATCTTTCAGCTTGGTTTTCTCTAGGAACGCGTTGAAGTTGAGGTTGACATGAGCGTTGGCCATTTGATCTACAAGACATTTTTTTTGCAAAGGTTTTTAGACTAAGTTCATGATAATTAAGTTCATCTAATCAAATTATTTAATGAACTCCCACTCATATTAGACATCCCTCTAGTCATCTAAGTGATACATGATCCGAGTCAACTAGGCCGTGTCCGATCATCACGTGAGACGGACTAGTCATCATCGGTGAACATCTCCATGTTGATCGTATCTTCCATACGACTCATGTTCGACCTTTTGGTCTCTTGTGTTCCGAGGCCATGTCTGTACATGCTAGGCTCGTCAAGTCAACCTAAGTGTCTTGCATATGTAAATCTGTCTTACACCCGTTGTATGTGGACGTTGGAATCTATCACACCCGATCATCACGTGGTGCTTCGAAACAACGAACTTTCGCAACGGCGCACAGTTAGGGGGAACACTTTCTTGAAATTATTATGAGGGATCATCTTATTTACTACCGTCGTTCTAAGCAAATAAGATGCAAAAACATGATAAACATCACATGCAATCAAATAGTGACATGATATGGCCAATATCATATTGCTCCTTTGATCTCCATCTTCGGGGCGCCATGATCATCTTCGTCACCGGCATGACACCATGATCTCCATCATCATGATCTCCATCATCGTGTCTCCATGAAGTTGTTCGCCAACTATTACTTCTACTACTATGGCTAACGGTTTAGCAATAAAGTAAAGTAATTACATGGCGTTTAATCATTGACACGCAGGTCATACAATAATTAAGACAACTCCTATGGCTCCTGCCGGTTGTCATACTCATCGACATGCAAGTCGTGATTCCTATTACAAGAACATGATCTCATACATCACATATATATCATTCATCACAACCTTTTGGCCATATCACATCACAAGGCATATGCTGCAAAAACAAGTTAGACGTCCTCTAATTGTTGTTGCATGTTTTTACGTGGCTGCAATAGGGTTCTAGCGTTTCTTACCTACGTAAAAGCCACAACGTGATATGCCAATTTCTATTTACCCTTCATAAGGACCCTTTTCATTGAATCCGATCTGACTAAAGTGGGAGAGACAGACAACCGCTAGCCACCTTATGCAACTAGTGCATGTCAGTCGGTGGAACCTGTCTCACGTAAGCGTACGTGTAAGGTCGGTCCGGGCCGCTTCATCCCACGATGCCGCCGAAACAAGATAAGACTAGTAGTGGCAAGAAAATTGACAACATCTACGCCCACAACAAGATTGTGTTCTACTCGTGCATAGAAACTACGCATAGACCTAGCTCATGATGCCACTGTTTGAGAACGTTGCAGAAAATAAAAAATTTCTACGCTTCACCAAGATCAATCTATGGAGTCATATAGCAACGAGAGAGAGGAGTGCATCTACATACCCTTGTAGATCGCGAGCGGAAGCGTTCATGAGAACGGGGTTGAGGGAGTCATACTCGTCGTGATCCAAATCACCGAAGATCCTAGTGCTGAACGGACAGCACCTCCGCGTTCAACACACGTACGGTTGGGGAAGACGTCTCCTCCTTCTTGATCCAGCAAGGGGGAAGGAGAGGTTGATGGAGATCCAGCAGCACAACGGCGTGGTGGTGGAAGTAGCGGCGATCTCGGCAGGGCTTCGCCAAGCTCAGCGAGAGGGAGAGGTGGTACGAGGGGAGAGGGAGGCGCCAGGGACTAGGGTGCGGCTGCCCTCCCTCCCCCCTCTTTATATAGGGGGCCTAGGGGGTGCGCCGGCCCCTAGAGATCCCATCTCAAGGGGGGCGGCGGCCTAGGGGGGGGGACTTGCCCCCCAAGTCAAGTGGGGCGCCCCCCCACCCCTAGGGTTTCCAACCCTAGGCGCAGGGGAGGCCCAAGGGGGGCGCACCAGCCCACCAGGGGCTGGTTCCCTTCCCACTTCAGCCCATGTGGCCCTTCGGGATAGGTGGCCCCACCCGGTGGACCCCCGGGACCCTTCCGGTGGTCCCGGTACAATACCGGTGACCCCGAAACTTTCCCGGTGGCCGAAACTGGACTTCCTATATACAATTCTTCACCTCCGGACCATTCCGGAACTCCTCGTGACGTCCGGGATCTCATCCGGGACTCCGAACAACTTTCGGGTTACCGCATACTAATATCTCTACAACCCTAGCGTCACCGAACCTTAAGTGTGTAGACCCTACGGGTTCGGGAATCACGCAGACATGACCGAGACAGCTCTCTGGCCAATAACCAACAGCGGGATCTGGATACCCATGTTGGCTCCCACATGTTCCACGATGATCTCATCGAATGAACCACGATGTCGAGGATTCAAGTAATCCCGTATACAATTCCCTTTGTCAATCGGTACGTTACTTGCCCGAGATTCGATCGTCGGTATCCCAATACCTCGTTCAATCTCGTTACCGGCAAGTCACTTTACTCGTACCGTAATGCATGATCCCGTGACCAAACACTTGGTCACATTGAGCTCATTATGATGATGCATTACCGAGTGGGCCCAGAGATACCTCTCCGTCATACGGAGTGACAAATCCCAGTCTCGATCCGTGTCAACCCAACAGATACTTTCGGGGATACCCGTATTATACCTTTATAGTCACCCAATTACGTTGTGACGTTTGGTACACCCAAAGCACTCCTACGGTATCCGGGAGTTACACGATCTCATGGTCTAAGAAAATGATACTTAACATTAGAAAAGCTCTAGCAAACGAACTACACGATCTTGTGCTATGCTTAGGATTGGGTCTTGTCCATCACATCATTCTTCTAATAATGTGATCCCGTTATCAACGACATCCAATGTTCATAGTCAGGAAACCATGACTATCTGTTGATCAACGAGCTAGTCAACTAGAGGCTCACTAGGGACATGTTGTGGTCTATGTATTCACCCATGTATTACGATTTCCGGATAATACAATTATAGCATGAATAAGAGACAATTATCATGAACAAGAAAATATAGTAATAATCATTTTATTATTGCCTCTAGGACATATTTCCAACATGAACCAGCGTTCATGACAACATTTTGTTGCAACTAGCTTCTTTGTTTTGCTGGGACCGGCCATAATTTTTGCTAAGATCCGGCGATGGCGAGCATTGGTTTTGCTGGAATCAATATTTTTTTTGCTGGAATCATACATTAGTTTTGTTATAACCATGCATTATTTGTGCTTTTTGTTTGACTAGCGCCATTGCTTTTACGGAATCATGTTTCGTTTTGCTGGGAACATGCCATTCTTGTGCTTGAACCACACCTTGATTTTGCTCCAACCGACGACTGCGGGATCGTTGTGCTGCCGCCGACGAGTCGACCGGTGTCATGGTAGAAGCATGCGCGGGAGACGGTGGTACGTGGGGGAGGAGGAGGCGCTGTGCGCCGTCAGCGCGGTGGACGGTGGAGCAGAGCTGTGCGTTGACGCAGTCGAGGGCTACCGTGCAGCTGCTACAAAACTGAATCAAGGGCTGCTAGGCGACCGGCCCAAAATTGGGCCGGTCGGCTGGCGCTTAAATTGCCCTTTTCAAATACACATTCCTCTGAGTTACCCACCGTAATCTATTTGGTTCACCGAATCAATGTCGAATTGAGTGAATTAACAACCTCCAGGCAAGTTCTATCGTCTGCGAACTGCTGCTCACCTTGCTCAAACACAGCCAATCTACCTTTTGCTGAAATCGACTGCGCACATGCCGTTCAAATCACGGAAGCGAACAAAATGACAAGTGAACGCCTGCCAATTTCGTTAAGACCCACACATTCCTGGACCTGGGCCACCCGGGCCACCATTTTGTGAACCTCTGCCGGGAAACAAACAAGATAGAAAGACCGAGCAAAGAGGTAGAGTCCACAGACAATCAATCGCCCTTGGACAACCCGATCTGCATCACGCTATCTGGCTGCCCATGTCCTCCTCGATTCACCCATGAAAATGAGATGGTGAACTGTGTTGTGCTCACTCTTTGCTCACGACCGTTGGGCATGCATGCTTGTCGACATGGGGAGGTAAAAAAACATAGTCTGTGATTGGCAATGCCAATGCACCATTTTTTTACGAGAAAACAGTGTTAATTGCTCGGTTAGTTTGGCGTTTCACAGGCATGCCTGTACGTATTTATGCTGGTATCCATCCATAGCAGTGTTGTCTACATCCTTGTTGATCGTGTCCTTGGGTCCTTGCAATCCTTGGACGGCAACCTGTCATTCATCATCCCCTGCACTTTCTTAATAATGTTCTATTTTATTAGTAAGTTTATTTTAGGTGCTAATATCCTTGTTGATCAGGTTTCAGGGCTACTATGTAACCAGACCCTCAAATCAACTACTCACAAATCCCCTCGCACAAAAATACATACAGATTAACCAGATCCCAATTTCAAATCATCCAATGAGAGCATGAGGGGAAGGAGGCGCGGGGAAGCCGGGGTGGAATACTTCTGTGTACAGACTGGAACACGGGGCATCTGGCATCTGCACAATCGCTAATCAGATTGGCAACAACCGGATCAGGGCCGGAGGACGAGCGAGACGACGGGTTGGGTCAGGAGGAGGTGGGAAGGAGGGAGACCTTGCAGGTGGCGTGTGGAGGTCAGGCGACGGCGACGCTTCCTGGCTGCTACATCCGCCTCGTCGCTTCCAAACTGATGGATAAGCGGGACAGGAACAGATGTACCCGCTAAGGATCTTCATGCTCGCCAAGTATTCCTCCTTTTCTGCTGGACGGAGTGGTGGCGCGACAGGGTTGGGAGCCTGGGAGGGATCTCGCCCGCCACGGACATCTCTAGATCGCAAAGGAAGCGATGCGGCACGGAGAGGACGTCGGGCGAAGGGGGAGGGGTGGTGTTTGATGTTTTTTACCTTGTGGTGTTTATTAGGGCTTCGTGCGAGATGACCCAATTAACCACAACCCCCCAATTTTGTCACGGGAGTAGCTGCCCACTCCAATAGCGAGAAGTACCGCGGAAGACTTTCGTTGGACGGTTGATAACGCTGAAAAACTATAGATCTGACGGTTGTGGACGCTAATGCCCTGGGATGGCTGGATTAGTGCTCAGTTTTAATGTATCTAAATATGCCTAATTTTTTTTGCGAATACGCACGATGCGTATCATTCCATTGTAGAAGGTAGAGAAATTACATGGGGCCGACCCTAGTATAACGTACGCTGGAAGGCGCATACGAGGACGCTTTCGGGCATATATGCCTTCATAATGGCTTCCCGAGCTCTCCGCAAACGCTCAACAGGAAACACCGGCTGCCCTGCCCACTTGGCCAAGCTAAGCTAGCTCATGCTCTTCTCATTTCCCTCTCTGTTTCTTCGGCCACTCTCACGGCTCACGCGCTGAGCGACCGGCCGGCAAATACGTGTGCCATCCTATGTGGTTCCTAGGAGGCCATTTCTCGCTGGCGCTCGCCGTGTCGCATGCTCTCCTGGTCCTGGGCCTTGGGAGCGGCAGCTCGGCGCTCAGCTGCTACTCGCGCATCTTCAGCTTCGGCGACTCCCTCACCGACACCGGCAACTACGTGCGCCTGACGGCGAAGAACCCAAGCCCGTACGGAGCGCCGCCGTACGGGACGACGTTCTTTGGCCATCCGACCGGCCGGGCGAGCGACGGCCGGCCTCGTCATCGACTTCATTGGTGAGCAAACTGCTTGCGTCTGTATTTCCTTAATTTCATTCGGCGTTTGCTTGGGAGCTTCTCAGCTATCTGTAATTGCGCGTGTGCGTGCTGCCGCCTTAACGGCACTAGTGTGCGTTCCGCAACGTGTGTCTTTCACGGAATTCCATCTTTCCCGTTGTCACGTACACGGTGGTATCAACTCCGGGAGTGTCGATCGCAAATTTGCATTCGCACTACTCCGGAAGTATATCCAACAAAAATCATGTTAGCTACTGTATTTCTGTAAGTAATATCAAAGGGAGATATAAAAAATGCTTTAAAAATGACAATATACATTTGACGTCAGATTCTTAGGGTTCAAAATCTAACGCCCTCAGGTGTATCATTTTTCTACAATATATGACAACTCTCACTTTAGAACATTACAAGTCCTTATACACAAGCACGACAAATTCCTATCCATATACTTCCTCCGTTTCTAAATATTTGTCTTTCTAGAGATTTTAACAAGTGACTACATACGAAGTAAAATGATTGAATCTACACTTTAAAATATGTCTATATACATCCGTATGTGATAGTCCATTTGAAATCCTAAAAAGACAAATATTTAGGAACGGCGGGAGTACATCATACTAACTTTCATTTACAACATATCAACCTTTTACACTCACACTCTTGTCTTGATTAAAATTTATTTTTGGTCTCTCTACTATTTGCTGATTTTGTTTTAATCAAAAAACTTGGACCCTAATAAATGACACACGTAAGGTATGAGCACATTGCAATTTCGAAAATTTTCAACAACAAATTTTGTGACGTGAGGATGCCAACTTTAGTTGTCAAGTATGACAACTTTCGTGCTTCATTTCATCTTTGATAAAAACTTACCGTGTGTCATTGGAATTTACCATCCTTGCGTGACTGGAATTGCCATCGAAAAGCGCCAGGTCCCCAGTGTCACCTACCTGACGTGTGTCGATTATCATTTGAGAAAAGCTTTAGATTCGAATTGGATTTGTAATCAACATTTCTCAAGAAAGAGAGAAAGAAAGAAAGAAAGATGATGGTTTAACAAACCATGCACGTCTGTAAAAAAAGAAAAGCAAAAAATGACATGTTAGATTCTTTTTGGGATCATGTGACTTTTTCTACAAGAAACTGGAAAAGTACATGAAAAAACAGAAAATGGACAAAAACAAACAAGAGATTTTGGATGAAAAAAAATATTCCAGGAAATTTACCAAATAATCCAGATTCATATAACACTTAGCGACGACTACAAGCACTGAAGCGAGCCGAAGGCACACCGCTGTCATCGCTCCTCCCTCACTAAAGTCGAGCAAAGCTTGTTGTAGTAGAGAGTCAGGAAGTCGTCGTTCTAAGACCCCATAGAACCATCGCATCAGAACAACAACCACCACCGACGAACAGACACATAGATCAGAAGGATCCGACTTGAAGACACACGAAAGTAGACAAACAAAAATCGGATCCAAGTAGATCCACCAAAGACAACCACCGACCAAATTCTGCGAGATCTGCCAGAGACACACCTCCACATGCCCTCTGGCGATGCTAGACGCACCACCGGAACGGGGGCTGGGCGGAGAGACACTTATTCCATCTTTAGAGTTGTAGTTGTCCGTCTTCCTGAGAAGGATACAAACCCTAACAAAACTAAAAGAAACATCTAAAAATAGAACTCTCCCGCCGGCATTTGCTGGAATCCACCACGCCTCCATTTCCCTAGGGCCGCGTGGGGCGAAACGGATCGGCAAAGGCGTCGGTGGAAGACAAAGGAACCCTAGCTTTTTTTTGAAGGAGGTGGCGGTTGGGTGTGCGTGCGACATGAATGGAAGTTAATACAAGTATAAAAGGTACAATGCCTCAGTATGTGCATTTTCTGTTGTCAAAATTAGAGGTTTCTACTGTAAAGATCATACCTTCTATGTTCTTTCTAAATAGCATAGATATGCTCTTGGCCTCTTAACCAACTAATGATGCACACAACCACATGTTTCTTACATAATTTGCAAAAACCAAGAAAGAACTTGATAAGCGAAAAAGGCATTAGGAGCAAATTATCATGGTACCATAGCCTAAATCCGGTCAAGCACTGGCATTACCCCCCCCCCCCCCCCGACCCACCCACCACCACCACCCCGAAAAAGAATATGAACAACATATGAGCGGGCGAAAACCACACAACAAGAGTGTAATGAAGAGAAAGCCTTTATAGAACCGCATGTAAGAAGGGTTATCACTTGCATCATTGTTATCCAACCAAACAAAGTGAGGTCAAAAGGGTTTTAACTAGAAAACATGTTTCAGTGCTACAAGACAATGCCTTCAAGAATTTAATGTCGCTAGAGTTGACACGATTCCCTGACTAACCAACGAACGCCGGTTCAATGTCTTTAACTCTAAGGATATCACCACAACATAACTCGATAGTTAGGACACAACCATGGATATATCATAGATGAGTCATTGTCGACATCATTATCTTCATCGCAACATGTCTACGTGTACAAATATGCAGAATCTGAATCGATTCTCATAAAGGATTTATATGCCTTATTTATCTAGACTGAGCACCACACATCAAAAGAGGAAGGATGATGTCCAGTGTCATAGCCCCCCTACTTGTCATGTTCTCCACCACTACAATCCACCATTGACGACTCGCACCCGCCTGGTCGATGGCTTCTACGCTAGCCTAGACTGCCATTAGCTGATCTAGACCAAACTAGGAAGTCACTACTCTATTTAGCCAAGCCACCTCCCTATCTATGTTGGCGTCTACCATTGATACATAAATAGAATGAATCTTATTAGGCCCATTAGAATGCCAAAAAACATTATGCAAGAAAAGGGCTTCCTCAAAATTGTCAATAGGAGACGTGTGGGGAAAAAGGACCCTTGTTGCAATGACCAAAACTTTTGTGGTGAGGAATAGGGGGTATTGATAGCTTGGGTTTCTACCAGTAATGCCCACTATAGGAACACAAGAGCTGCACATAGTTTTCCAACTTCCTTAATTCATCAGGCAAGAACGAAATAACTATCGCTAAATCATCACTAAGAACTATCTGACCTAAACACTATATTCGAGCAAGAACAAAGAAATGAAAGATCTTGATTAGATGGCTACTAATTGTCCATTGAGGGATACCTATACACCCTCATCTTTTTTTGTGTACAGATTATCTTGCTTTATGGTTTTTTGTTCAAAATAGAAAAATGCATCAAAACTGAACGTAACATAGATTAGTCAAGTATCCACTATTTTTTGGCCAAAAAGCACTAGATCATATTACCAGTAAAAATAACCCTTAAAAATAAAGAAATTACATTAAAGTCTCGTTTGCCATCCGTCTTCTTCTTGAATGGGCCGATGACATGCAACTGCAACGTAAGAGCCAACCTAATATTGTTGATCATTGACGAAAAATCATCAAGATCAGGTCCTACCAGATCACCTTGCCGAAAGAAGCCAAAGTAACTGAAAGAGTCGTAGGTCCAAGAGGTCGGCGTGAAACACCACAAGCCAACATTGAGATTCAACTTCATCCTTTCTCTCTCTCTTAAAAGCGATCGCCAGTCACAGAACATAATATACTCCATCATTGTGCTGCATACCATGTTAAAAAATGTAAGGGCATCTCTAACGCGGTCGATCAAAACACGCCTAAATGACTGGACCATGTAGTCCAGACACTTTTTGCCCTTCAATGTTGTGCACAAAAGGTCTATATGTCTGAATTCCCGTAGATCGAGACCAAACTTGGGGGAGCTTTCAGGTAGTCCGGACAATTTGCCCGGTCCACTGTCAGTTGGACCACATATCCTCACAACCCATATGTTTTTTTTAGGCCCGTCTGGTCAACCCTGTTATCCGGATTTAATGCCTTTTTTTTATGCATATGGTTGGATGATCGGCTTCTCTATTGCTGTCCACGGACAAGTGTGTTCGTTTTAAGGTACCGTGTTAGAGATGCCTTAAGACCCTTGCTCATGCACATGGCTTGTATGTACGTGCTTATACAAGCACAGTTACCCTCTTAATCAGGATATATACAGGACTATGGCCCTCTAAACTGTGCACGGTTGACGGCGACTACTTGCCAATTAAACTGTGCACGATACTGAAAAAAAAAAGGAACTTGCACGATGCTGCCAGACAGTCATGCATGGACCCGTCGCTTACCTACACGTTCCCGATCGAAAGGGCATTCAACGGTTTACGTACCTGCCTTAACTACCATACGGTTCATGCTGTACAATCATGCACAATGTAGTGTACCACTACCACTTACGATCGAGTCTTGCTTGGTGTTCATTCGTTGCAGCGCAGGAGCTTGGGCTGGCCAATGTGACGGCCATCCGGACGAGCACGGCACCGGCGGACTTCGAGCACGGCGCCAACTTCGCCATCATCTCGGCCACCGCCAACAACGGCTCCTTCTTCGCCGGCAAGGGGATGGACATCACCCCCTTCTCGCTCGACACGCAGATGATCTGGTTCAGGGCCCACATGCAGCAGCTCGCGCAGCAGAACAGTAAGTCTGGTTACTATAGTGTACTAGCAGCAGCATTTACCACACAGTCAATCTCTGACACCCTGTGGCATTTCCTAGTGGGCACCAACGTGCTAGCCGACGCGCTGGTGGCGCTGGGCGAGATCGGGGGCAACGACTACAACTTCGCCTTCGTCGAGAGGGTGCGGGCGTTCGTGCCGGCCGTCGTCGAGAAGCTGGCCGCGGCGGTGGAGGAGCTGATCGGGATGGGCGCGAGGGCGTTCATGGTGCCCGGGAACCTGCCCTTCGGGTGCGCTCCGCTGTACCTGCGGCGGTTCCGGAGCGCCAGGGCCGGGGACTACGACGCGCAGACGGGGTGCCTCGCCTGGTTCAACAGGTTCGCCGAGTACCACAACCGGGTCCTCACGGCGCGGCTCGACGCGCTCCGGCTCCGCCACCCGGACGTCACCATCGTCTACGCCGACTGGTACGGCGCCATGATGAGCATCTTCCAGGCCCCCGAAAGGCTAGGTACGTACGTACGTGTGCGCGCGACTGCCTCTTCTCCTTTTTTTGGCTCTTTGCGTTGTGATGGCGACATTGCACCAATCTCGTAGCTGTTGAGGACGTGGGCATAGCCCAGTGGTTGGGGGCGCATGATTGTAAACCCAACGACCAGAGTTCGATCCACGTCGGGGATGAATTTCTGGAATTCTCATGAGGGATGCTTCTTCTATATCAATAAACCGTGGGTGCTAGTGCCCATGGAGTTTCATTTTTTTTTTTCAATCTCGTAGCTGTTCCTTGGGTATACCTCTGTTTCTTGGGAAACACTGTGGGGCGAGTACAGAGTAACAGAGGGACGAGCACATGTAGTTACGCACTTGTGGCCAGATAAGGCAGCACCAACAGCAACAAGCACGTCGTGTGGTGCCCAGTTTGCTATAGTAGTTGGGCCTCCAGCCTTAGCTTTGCCAAAAGTCCAGATAACATCTCGGCCGGATCCTATTTGGCGCTTTAGGCGCCTGTTCTTATTGTTTTCACAAACCAAAGACCCCCCGGTCATTCGCACCCTGCGCTAACCAACCCACCTGCCTTACCTCATGTGCTTTTATACACTCTTTTCTTCTTATGTCTTTTTCCTTTCCTTTTTCTTTTTTGTTCAGAACGGTTTTGTTCCCTTTTTTTATTTCTTTTTTTCCTTTGCTCATTTGAGTGAACTATTTTTCAAAATCAATGACCTTTTTACAAAATCGTTGAACTTTTTTCTAAATTGATGAGGCTTTTTCAAAAAGATAAAAAAAAATCAAAATCGATGACCTTTTTTCCAATTCGTTGAATTTTTTTCCTAAGTCGATGAACTTTTTTCAAATGTGTGAACTATTTTTCACATGAATGAAACTTTTTTCAAATTTGAAAACCTTATATTCAAAATCGATGACCTTATTTCAAAATTGGTGAACCTTCTTTAAAAATTGATGAACTTTTTCCGAAATCCATGAACATTTTTGAATTTGTATACTTTTTTTGTTTTTTCATGTACATTTTTGAATTCACAATTTTTTTTCATTATCATTTTTTTCTTAAGTCAATGATTGACCAGTCAACAGCGAAACCAGGCAACACCGAACGCGACTCGACTAGCCAGTGAGCGCGCGTTTTGGGCCAGGCCCAGGAGCGTGCCTGCGTGGGCGCGAGAACCCCTAGTTGGCTCTAAAGGCGCTGACTATGAGCTCCCAACATCTCATAGTGCTTTATTCGCTTGCATTGACAACGTGGGCCGCCTTTTCTTGTCTTCATTTATTTGGGAAGACCATATACAAAAATAGGGCTCATAAGTATACTATCTAAAAAAACTAGATCATCGAAAGCGCACCGCGCTCATCCATGTTGATGTATATATTTGAGAAAAAACAGACATACATATATCTAATACACAATAAATAATTTGTATAGTGTATTATGTATGTTGTTGGGCATTGTTCAAACCTGTTGTTATAGGATGAGATATTTAAAGATATTATAGATAGTTTTTTTAGTTGGAGATATTATGGATAGTTTTCTTTTGAGGAATGCTATTAAGGCGGATTATATTGATTTGTGGAAAAAAGATAGTACATCGTCAGTCACCCAGTACATCAACTAAGAAATCAGGTGGGTCTGCGGAGCATCAACCACCATACTAGCATCACATGAGCTGCCATATTTGCTTCTCTAGGACAATGAGAAAAAAAAAGTAAAATTGCAAGATAAAAAAGTGCACTTTTCACATGTCGCCGCCGCAGATCCGATAGAGTTTTCCCCTTGCTGCATAGTCTCTACCACTTCCATGCAATCTGACTCAACAAGCAGTTTAGAGCATCCCATTTGACCAGCAAGAATCAATCCATTTAGGAGAGTCATAAGTCTGGATGGGATGTGCATTACATGATAGACCATAGCAAATAATGCATCATAAATATCGTGGAGTGATCTAAACGCTTTTATATTTCTTTACAGAGGGAGTAGCTCATAATAAGCACTTGGTAGCCGGTGTAATAACTCCACGTTCTAAACTTCTAAAACCTGGGTGGCGTATGAAAACGTGTTCAATGATTTGCGTAATCGAGCGACTATGAAAATGTCAACATATAAATCGCTAAAACAAGAATTTGGGTGCGCATAAAGATTTTTGTAGAAAATACAGCAATATAAAGTGAAAGTGCTCTTTTGATCCCGAGCACACATGCCCTCTCGTGAATTCAGAAGAAATAGTAAAAAATTTCAAAAACATCTAGCTTTTTTGTGATAAAAATTGATTACCAATTTAACTTCTTCCAAAATTTCTAATGAAAAGACATTCTTGGAGGCCTTGTTGCCGAGACCTACATGAATGGCATTTCATCACGATTTTTGTACGCTTGTGAAGAATTCATCAATGTTTATCACAAAAAGAAATTCTGTTTTTTAATTGTTTTCCTATTTATTTTTTATTTGACTGTTCATGGGGGTGAGCTCAGGATCAAAAACTCCATGTCGCATTAAGCGCTCCAGTCCTCATAAAGTTTCTATCATCCTTTTCGATGCACTGAAACGGCCATGGCTCCATAAACTTTCAGTACCAAAGAAAATGACTCAGATAATGAGAGAAGAATAAATCATGCTACATGATGGTGTACCTTAGTTGTCAACACTTAAACACTTTGTTCCAGTGGCAATCCATGTAAGTTGGCGAAGCTAATTTTCTTATCAATGATAAAAATTAACTAGACACTTGATTTTATGGAGCGAACATATGTATTCCATGAACTAAAATGGGAGAAGGTACACTAAAAGCGAAAGTGTCCTTCTGCTCCCGAGCTCAAATGAGCTCGATGAATAGTAAAATCAAAAAAAAATCTTAACTTTTTTATGAGAAACATTGACAAAAGTTCGAAGTGCTTACAAAAATTCGTCATGGATTCACATTACTATAAGGCGTGGCAAAAAAAAAAACCCCAGTGCTCCAAAATACATTCAAAGGTAGCATTTTTAGAGTATCGATTTTGTTCTTTTTGCCACGCCTTCTAGGAATGTGATTCCATGATAAATTTTTGCAAGCACTTCCAATGTTTCTAAAAAAAATCAGTTTATTTATTTATTTTTTACAGTTTAACTATTCACCCGAGCTCATCTGAGCTAGGGCTTAGAAACTCTGCGTCCCACTAAGAAGTGGTCATATTAGTTTTTGTAACTCACTTTAATAATTCAACCCATGCTTTACGAGATTGGCCCATGCCCCCGTGGAAGAAACCACCCTATCTGAAATGTTTGCATCACCGATTCAGCCGTCGCCGCTTTCCCATCCACTCACCTCTCCTCCACAAAATTAATGGTTGTAGCGTTGGTCGCTTATCTTTTCCCACCATGCTCTCCATCCACTCATGTCCCCTCTCCATGGTCATGGGTCTCGCGGACCTATGAAAATTGTGGCGCACGCACCGTCGTGGGGTCATCCTAATTGGCAAGAGGAGGGGATGTGTCGCGGGGACATTCTAATTGGCAACTCGGTACGTACATTTGTGGAATCAAAAGGCTAGCGAGTTCAAATTGTGCTGGGAGGTCATAGGTTGTTCATTTACTATTTTTTAATACAATAGAAACTTTTCAAGTGAAAATAATGTTAATCATGTTTCCTTATGAGATAGAAATAATAACCATGTTAAATGTTGGTGTGTTGTACGTTCAATATGGCAGCCTTCCTTCTCTCCACGCGGGCAGCAGACCCTTTTCCATCCTACGCTCATCCGATCTACTCCTAGCTAAGTCGATGTTGTCGCCATCAATATGGAGCCAGCTAAGGCTGAGCGTTTGTCGCTCACGCTACTATCTTCCCCTGTCTTGGTCCATTTTGCCTCAGGGGACTTCCGTCTTCTCCGCGTATATAGAGATTTTTCATGTAACGACACTTTTGATTCAATTATGAATGCCATCGAATAAAATGTCTTCAAACTTAATGAACGTGACCCACTACTTCAATACGCCAGGATTGTAGTAAAGATAAACAACATTGGGCCTACCCGCTTGTTCAATCGCCTCTCCCCCTTAGCCTCATATTGATGGCGACTCGTCGAACTCGTAGTCTCCGCCATGCCCTCGTGCGTGACGAAGGGCCATAGTTTTCCATGTCATTGCAAAAAACGACGCTGGTGGGTGTAGCCACTGGTTGACACCACCATGCTTGCACGTGCCCTGCTCATCTTGGATGGCAAAGAATCATTGGGTCCCATGTCTGCCTTTGCTGACGTGTGTCGGGCACCAATATGCTAGCGCGTGTCTGCTTTGTCATCTTTGGATAAAGCAAGTTCTCTCGTTTCCTCTAATAGGAATGCTCCTTCTCGCCGACCCATGGTGCTCTTCTGTTGATTGAGAACCCCCTCCAAAGTCAACTTGATTGAAACCCATGCGACGATGATCTAGTAACATGCTCGACTTCCCATTCCACTAGAGCCAATGAAGTGTTGTCCTCGTGCTAGGAACCCCATAGAGATAATGGCTTGATCCTTCTCGAACCCCATGGTCTTGCAGTGCTGGATATTCCCCTTGTCCTACCTTAATCCTGATCCATCTGGTGGGGCTTTATCAGTCCCTTAGTTATTGGTGGCCATTGGCTTGATCTTCCTCGAACCCCATCCCTCCTCCCCTCGATCATAACTTTGATCCTAAGCCATCTGGTGGGGCTCCAATGGTCCATGCGTTATAAGTTGTCAGTGATAAACCACCTACGAGCACTTGGAAGCCAACCTCAGATCCCGTGTCTCTAGAAGCTTCACTGTATCACCTGATGTCGGCCATCTCCATGACTATTTTGCCAGTGTTGCATGCCCCCATGTGGCCGACCGACCCCAACCGCGTCTATTGTGTTACTGCCGCAAGCCCCGTGTATTATGTGGGTCACCCCCAATCCGGTCTAGCTTGCTCCTGCCTAGCGGGTTTTATATACAAACCATTCTACAGTTTGCTTAGGCGTCGTTCCTTTTGCCTGTCCCCCACTGATGTTGGCAGGGTATCGAGGTTACAAATACGAGGTAGGCCCAAGTATACGAATGGCCCATCAGAGGCCCACGACTCGTATAAAATATGACCCAGAAGGCAATGGGCCAAGGGGCTCTATCGCCGGCCCATCAGATATAAGGAGGGTGGCATATGACCGCACTAAGTCCTAGCAGTCAGATATCAGGCTACCCAACTGTCGATCACCAAGCACTCGGCCGGAGATGAGCGGAGCAGTCGACTAGGCCATCAGTCGGCGGCTACCTAGGATACCTCTCAGGCACGATGTCATAATGGCGGCAGTTACCCAACGGTGGTATAATGTAGTTAAATATGGTAGTTACCAATAGTAAATGCCATGAAACAGTCGGCCACACCTGAGGCCGTGAATAGCATTATACCCGCCCATTATGTACTCCTACCTGGGGCACTCTATATAAGTCAGGAGGGAAGCCTTGGGTTGAAGGTTGAACAGACACCCATTGTACCCTACACCAAGAGCAAAAGAGCACCACATGAGTAGGGTATTACCTCCACCGCAGAGGGTCCGAACATGTATAATTACTTGGGTGTACTCCTAACTACACCGTTCATCAGATACGATTGCCTCTACATCCATACCCCTAGTATTGTCAAGACTATATCCACGACACGGGGACTACTACCATATTCCACCCCTCCCTGGAGTGGTCAGACTGCTAAGGCGTCGACCGAGGGCTCAACTCGAAGACAAAAGCTAAGAGAGTTCTACTCCTTCGCCAAGGACTCATTCAAGACGATTCCATGGTCAGTGAAGAGTTCCTTGCCACTTATGCTCATATTTTCCAATGATTGCTAGCCGAGGACATGATTCTTCCCATCGGCGATTTCTACAGTGTAGGAAGTACATGGGCAGCTAGGTTAATTTCGAGGTGACTCTTATCTAGTCAGGCCCACTTTGTTGAGATATGAATTGCGCACCCCCTCACCTGGATTGAAATCGTTCTATATGGATTGCAACCTTGAGATCATCTTTTGGGACGTGTGAGGCCTCAATTGTGGAGCCAAACGCGCCGATGTTTGGAGTGATATTTCTGTGTATTCTCTTATATTGCTTTTTGCATAAAACTAAGCTGGCTTTTATTCAATTAGCCATTGTTTCCAAAAATCTAGAACCCGCATTCAAGGATTTTTTCTTCCTCTCCGTGGATGCCACCAACAGTGGTATCCTGCTCGTGTGGCAACATTCAGATATTTCTATTAGAAACAACGACACAATCTTGCATTACGCTCGTTTCAAATCTTCCATGAAACAAGCATGACGAGGGAAGCGATCCCTTTTGTCATGCTACCAATGCGATTTTGTTCGTTGATGTTGGTCATTGAGGACCACCAACCCGCGGGGAGAAGGATGTTGTCCCATTCTTTTGCGTGCAGATCCACCATCGCGAGCCAAAGCTTGATTTGCTCCCAAATGCACATGGTGACACAATGTGAAAACATAGTATTTTTGTGTCGAATTACTCGGTACAATATTCTTAGAATAAACCCCTATATACAGTTTTTTTTTTTTCCTTGAGATATTGTGTGCTAAGTATTCTTTTTCTATCAATGAACTTAACATTTGAATTCGAAGAGATTTTCCATCCTTTTCAAAAAAATTGAATCTGGAGATCCGAGCACAACAGGCACCCTAACTGATGTCTATATCCTCGCAAAAAAATAATAATTCCTATATATGTTGTGACTGCAGGAATCACAAACGCCCTATTGTCGTGTTGCGGCAACCAGACAGTGCCGTGCGGTAAACCTGGATGCACCGTATGCGACGATCCATCCAAGTATGGCTCGTGGGACGGGACACACCCGACAGAGGCAGTGTACAAGGTGATCGCTGACGGTGTGCTGCACGGTCCGCACTCGTCCCCTCTTCCTCTCGCCAAGACTTGCCCTCCCAGCTGAGGAAACCTCCCCATGGTTTGCTGATTAGTAAAAAAATAGTCATTATTTCCGTAATTACGTAGGGATTTGTCATGCATGCGTGGAAAACCGTAACAGAGCGTCGGTTCAGAATGTAGGTGAGCTTAATATCCATACAGGTTTCGTGTACAAATGCAATGTGGTGTCTTAGCTCTTCTCCGCTGGATGTACAAGTTTGCACCATCATCGGTGAATGTGCATGCCTAGCCTAATTTGCTTGGGGTTTTCACCCTCATTTAGGGTGACGTAGCCAGGCTGTAAGACTATAAATAATATTTTTTTGCTGAGTTAGACGAAAGAGAAGAAAAGATAGAAAAGAAGCGGGTTACAAACTTACAAACCGACTGCAGCAGGAGGTTCAACACCCTTTGTGAGAGAAACAAGGGGACGTAACAGACTCTCGCGTCGCCCCCGCCCTGGGCGACTTGGGGGTTCTCCAACCCTAGGCGCCGCCCCCGCCCTCTCCTTCTCCCCTCCTCGCGCCGCCGCCAGGTGAAACCCGCGCGGCCGACGGCGGCGGCGGGGGGACTCCCTCTCCCGGCTCCCCTTCCTCTACGGGCGGCGGATCTAGGCGGCAGGCGGCAATGTCCTGCGGCGCTCGCAGTCAGGTGCGAGGTGGCAGGCCTCGGCGAGCGGTGGCGGGGCACACAACGGCGGGCCTCGGCAGGCGGTGGCGGCCGCTGGGATCGCGGCGGCGCTCCGGCATGTGCAGGCGGCGGTGGCCCCTGTGAACGGTCAGTAGCTCCCTCTCCGACCCGGACGATGCGGGAGGTGGCGGCGGCCCGACGTGGCCGTCGATCTGGACGCGTTGGGGCCAGCGGCTCACTAGTTTGCCGGAGCTCCAGGGGCAACATCGTTTCCGACTCGGTCTGCTTCGGTTTGTGCTAGCTTCGGTACATGGAGACTGTTGTCATCTCCCGGTGCTGGCTGCATGGATCTGGCGACTGGATCCTTGGTATAGTCTTCGACAGAGAAGGCGGTGGTCCGTGCACAAGAAGCGGATGGAGTTCTTTAAACATATCTGGGTGAAAACCAGCTCTTGGTTAGATGCCAGAGCCGGCGGTGGCGGCGCTCTACGGTGCCATTCCCTTCTTGAAGGTATCGCCGTGGAGAAGTTCTAGACTACTATCTACTACCTCCGGGGGAAATCCTAGATCGATAGATCAGAAGACGACGGTGCAATTGCGTCGTTTCTCACTTCGGGGCGTCTTTCTTGGAGATGTACGCGGGCTCGAGGGACAAGTGGATGACGTCTTTGGTGGAGTGGTGCTTCATCATACACATTGATGGTGACAGATCTCGATGGCATGGTGCTACCTCTTGAGCTTGCATTGCTTTTTCCCTTGAATAGAAAAGGGTGATGCAGCAAAGTAGCGTAAGTATTTTCCTCATTTTGAGAACCAAGGTATCAATCCAGTAGGAGACAACACACAAGTCACCTAGTACCTGCACAAACAATCAAGAACGTTGCAACCAACGCGATAAAGGGGTTTTCAATCCCTGTCACTTGCAAAAGTGAGTTCTAATAAAGATAGTAAGGTAAATATTTGGTATTTTTGTTGTATAGATTGGAAAGTAAAGATTGCAAAATAGTAAACGAGATGCGATATAATGGAAAAGAGATGTAATATAATAGGAAAGAGACTCGGGGGCCGTAGGTTTCACTAGTGGCTTCTCTCGAGATAGCATGTATTACGCTGGGTGAACAAATTACTGCCGAGCAATTGATAGAAAAGCGCATAATTATGAAGATATCTAAGGCAATGGTCATGAATATAGGCATCACGTCCGTGTCAAGTAGACCGAAATGATTCTCCATTTACTACTATTACTCCACACGTCGACCGCTATCCAACATGCATCTAGAGTATTAAGTTCATAAGAACGGAGTAACGCATTAAGCAAGATGACATCATGTAGAGAGATTAACTCAAGCAATATGATATAAACCCCATCTTTTTATCCTCGATGGCAACAATACAATGCATGCCTTGCTGCCCCTACTGTCACTAGAAAAGGACACCGCAAGATTGAACCCAAAGCTAACCACTTCTCCCATTGCAAGAAAGATCAATATAGTAGGCCAAACTAAATCGATAATTCGAAGAGACTTGCAAAGCTATCAAATTATGCATATAAGAATTCAGAAAAGAACCAAATAATATTCATAGATAATCAGATCATAAATCCACAATTCATCGGATGTCGGCAACCACACCGCAAAAGAATTTTACATCAAATAGATATCCAAGAACATCAAGGAGAACTTTGTATTGAGAATCAAAGAGAGAGAAGAAGCCATCTAGCTAATAACTATGGACCCGAAGGTCTGTAGTAAACTACTCACGCTTCATCGGAGAGGCAATGGTGTTGATGTAGAAGCCCTTTGTGATTGATTCCCCCTCCGACAGATCGCCAGAAAAGGCCCCAAGATGGGATCTCACGGGTACAGAAGGTTGCGGCGGTGGAAAAGTGGTTTCGTGGCTCTCCCTGATGTTTCTAGGGTATAAGAGTATATATAGGCGAAAGAAGTACGTCGGTGGAGCTACGAGGGGCCCATGAGGGTGGGGGAACGCCTACCCCCCGGGCACGCCCTCCTGCCTCGTGGCCTCCTTGTGGCATTCCAGACTTCAACTCCAAGTTTTCTGGTTTGCTTTCGGTCCAAGAAAGATCATCGCGAAGGTTTCATTCCGTTTGGACTCCGTTTGGTATTCTTTTTCTGCAAAACTCTAAAATAGGCAAAAAACAGAAACTTGCACTAGGGCTCCGGTTAATAGGTTAGTCCCAAAAATAATATAAAAGAGAATATTAAAGACCATTAAACATCCAAAACATATAATATAATAGCATGGAACAATAAAAAATTATAGATACGTTGGAGACGTATCACATGGCGCCCTGGGGATTAGGCGTCTGATGTGCGATGATGGACTCGCAAAGGAGGGTGATGTTGTCTGGCGTCGTGGTGGCGTTGACGGCAGCTAGACCAGGCAAGGTGGATGCAGCAATACAATGATAACCCACAAGTGTAGGGGATCGCAACAACTTTCGAGGGTAGAGTATTCAACCCAAATTTATTGACTCGACACAAGGAAAGCCAAAGTATTAGCAGTTGAGTTGTCAATTCAACCACACCTGGATAACTTAGTATCTGCAGCAAAGTATTTAGTAGCAAAGTGGTATGATAGTAAAGGTAACAGTGGCAAAATTAAAGAATAGTTTTGTAGTAGTTGTAACAGTAGCAACAGAAAAGTAAATAAGCGAAACACAAGATGTGAAAAGCTCGTAGGCATTGGATCAGTGATGGATAATTATGTCGGATGCAATTCCTCATGTAATAGCTATAACATAGGGTGACACAGAACTAGCTCCAGTTCATCAATGTAATGTAGGCATGTATTCGACTATAGTCATACGTGCTTATGGAAAAGAACTTGCATGGCATCTTTTGTCCTATCCTCCCGTGGCAGCGGGGTCCTAGTGGAAACTAAGGGATATTAAGGCCTCCTTTTAATAGAGAACCGGAACAAGGCATTAGCACATAGTGAATATATGAACTCCTCAAACTATGGTCATCACCGAGAAGTATCCCGATTATTGTCACTTCGGAGTTGTTGGATCATAACACATAATAGGTGACTATAGACTTGCAAGATAGGATCAAGAACACACATATATTCATGAAAACATAATAGGTTCAGACCTGAAATCATGGCACTCGGGCCCTAGTGACAAGCATTAAGCATAGCAAAGTCATAGCAACATCAATCTCAGAAAATAGTGGATACTAGGGATCAAACCCTAACAAAACTAACTTGATTACATGGTAAATCTCATCCAACCCATCACCGTCCAGCAAGCCTACATGGAATTACTCACGCACAGCGGTGTGCATCATGAAATTGGTGATGGAGGATGGTTGATGATGTCGACGGCGACGAATCCCCCTCTCCGGAGCCCGGAATGGACTCCAGATCAGCCCTCCAGAGAGAGATTAGGGCTTGGTGGCGGCTCTGCATCATAAAACGTGATGAAACTTTCTCTCTGATTTTTTTCTCCGCGAAACGGAATATATGGAGTTGGAGTTGAGGTCGGTGGAGCATCAGGGGGCCCACGAGACAGGGGGGCGCGCCCCCACCCTCGTGGACAGGGTGTGGCCCCCTGGTCTTGATTCTTTCGCCAGTATTTTTTATATTTTCCAAAAGTTGTCTCCGTAGATTTTCAGGTCATTCTGAGAACTTTTGTTTTCTACACATAAAACAACATCATGGCAGTTCTGCTGAAAACAACGTCAATCCGGGTTAGTTTCATTCAAATCATGTAAGTTAGAGTCCAAAACAAGGGCAAAAGTGTTTGGAAAAGTAGATACGTTGGAGACGTATTAACTCCGCCAAGCTTAAACCTTTGCTTGTCCTCAAGAAATTCTGTTGATAAACTGAAAATGATAAAGAAAAACTTTTACAAACTCTGTTTGCTCTTGTTGTTGTAAACATGTAAAGCCAACATTCAAGCAGCAAATATTATGAACTAACCATACTCACAATAACACTTAGGTCTCACAATTACTCATATCAATGGCATAATCAGCTAGCGAGCGATAATAATAAAACTCAGATGACAAACTTTCTCAAAACAATCATAACATGATATAACAAAATGGTATCTCGCTAGCCCTTTCTGAGACCGCAAAACATAAATGCAGAGCACCTTTAAAGATCAAGGACTGAGTAAACATTGTAATTCATGGTAAAAGAGATCCAGTTAAGTCATACTCAATATAAATCAATAATAATGAATGCAAATGACAGTGTGCTCTCCAGCGGGTGCTTTTTAATAAGAGGATGATGACTCAACATAAAAATAAATAGATAGGCCCTTCGCAAAGGGAAGCAGGGATTGTAGAGGTGCCAGAGCTCGATTTTAAAATAGAGATTGAATAACATTTTGAGCGGCATACTTTCACTGTCAACGCAACAACTATGAGATGGCGATATCTTCCATACTACATGCATTATAAGCAATTCCCAAACAGAATGGTAAAAGTTTATACTCCCCCACCACCAACAAGCATCAATCCATGGCTTGCTCGAAACAACGAGTGCCTCCAACTAGCAACATCCATGGGGGAGTTTTGTTTAATTATATTGATTTGCCTTGATCTTTTTGAATCATGGGACTGTTCATCCCGGTTACCGGCCCTTTCTCGTGAATGAGGAGCGGAGTCCACTCCTCTTGAGAATAACCCACCTAGCATGGAAGATATAGACAACCCTAGTTGAAACATGAGCTGCTCGAGCATACAAAAAAGAATTTCATTTGAAGGTTTGGAGTTTGGCACATACAAATTTACTTGGAACGACAGGTAATTACCGCATATAGGAAGGTATGGTGGACTCATATGGAACAACTTTGGGTTTAAGGAGTTTGGATGCACAAGCAGTATTCCCGCTTAGTACAGGTGAAGGCTAGCAAAAGACTGGGAAGCGAACAACTGAGAGAGCGACAACAGTCGTGAACATGCATTAAAATTAATTCACACCGAGTACAAGCATGAGTAGTATATAATCCACCATGAACATAAATATCGTGAAGGCTATGTTGATTTGTTTCAACTACATGCGTGAACATGTACCAAGTCGAGTCACTCAATTCATTCAAAGGAGGATATCATCCCATCATACCACATCACAATCATTTTAATAGCATGACGACATGCAAGGCAAACCATTACAACTCATAGCTAATGAAGCATGGCACAAGCAACTATAATCTCTAAATGTCATTGCAAATATATTTACTTCATAATAAGTTGAATCAGGAATGATGAACTCATCATATTTACAAAAACAAGAGAGGTCGAGTTCATACCAACTTCTCTCATCTCAATCGGTCCATCATATATCGTCATTATTGCCTTTCACTTGCACGACCGAACGATGTGTATAATAGTAATAGTGCACGTGCATTGGACTAAGCTGGAATCTGCAAGCATTCAACTCAAGAGAGAAGACAAGTAATATGGGCTCCAAATTAAATCAACAATCATGCATATGAGAGCCACTAAACATTTTCGATATGGTCTTCTACTCTCGACCCCCAAAGAAAAGAAAATAAAACTATTTACACGAGAAAGCTCCCAACAAGTAAGAAGAAGAACGAGAAATCTTTTTGGGTTTTCATTTTAAGTCTACTACAAGCATGGGAATTAAACTAACTAATTGTTTGGTTTTTCTTAAGGTTTATCAAACACACAGGAAGAAAACTAGAAAAAGAAATTTAAACTAGCATGGATAATACAATGAAAGAGTATGAGCACCGACGACTAGAATAGTGTGTGAACATGAATGTAAAGTCGGTGAGAAATACGTACTCCCCCAAGCTTAGGCTTTTGCCTAAGTTGGTCTAAGTCCAAGGGTAGCCTGGCTGATATCCGTAGTTGTAACTGGGGTCGTACTGAGATGCAGCAGCAAATGCCTCCTGAGTTGCGGCATGTTGGCGAGCCGCTTCCACTCTACCCTTGTGTTCAGCTGCTTCCTCCCTGGTAACAACATATCTTCCTTTTGCCTGGTAATTAAAAAGGAAAGGAGCAAGAAGAGTAACATGGACAAAGCTATATCTGTCAAAGATTAGTCGATACTGGAGGAATTGTTCATTCCTCCTAAGAAAATGATGTTTAAACATAGCGTCATAATCTAAATAAGCAGGAGGCAACACCATACCCCCCTCTCTTGGGGCTATACCAAGATATTAGCCACACAGGTTGCATAAATTCCTCCAAATAAATCTCCAGCACTACCATTGTTATGCAACCTACGTGCAACTGTTGCCCCCAAGTTATAATCTTTATAACCTAACACAGCACTCTTGAGGACACAAAGATCAGGGACACACATATGACATGCTTCATCTTTACCGTTAATGCATCTACCAATGAAGAGAGCAAAATAATGTATAGCGGGAAAGTGAATGCTCCCTATGGTAGCTTGTGCTATATCCCTAGATTCTCCCACAGTAACACTAGCAAGAAAGTCTCTAAATTTAGATTTGTGGGGATCATTAACATTGCCCCACTGTGGAAGTTTGCAAGCAGTTGTAAAATCCTCTAAGTCCATGGTATAAGATCTATCATATATCAAATAGGACACTCTGAGAATTACGTGAACATTTATATTTAAACCTTCTCACAAATGAATCAGTCAATAGATAGTACTGAGGACACTTATATTGTAAGAAGCCCTCAAGATCGGCATTGCACACATATGCGTCAAATTCCTCCTTAAAGCCTGCCTTGACCATAAAATCATCTGATGGCCACTCACAAGCTTGCACTTCTGCGTCCCTCGGTAGTTCATCGTCTTGCTCACGCATAGCAAGTCTGGGTCCCTTCTTTATTGAGGAACCACCTTGATACATTCTCCTAGACATATTTCTTTTTCTGAAAAATTTCTGAAATTTTAGTAACTTCAAAATAAAAGTGAATAAAACTAAAAAGATTGGTAGCAACTACTCCTACAAGTGCCTAGAGCCTATATCATGCATTAGAATTACTTGGGACCTCATAAATTTGACATGCAAGCTCAAGAATAGGGTCACCTATGCAGCAAAAATTTGCAATGAATAAAGCACTAGAACAAAAACTAATTGGACCAATGGAGGAGTCACATACCAAGCAACAGTCTCCCAAAGCAGTTTTGCGAATGGAGCTTTGAGCAAGGAGATCGAAAATCGTAGCAAAACGAGCTAGAACTCGTGCTTGAGTTGGATGGGGATTTTTTTGGGAAGAAGATGGAGTGTGTGGGTGCTGGCATAAGTGGAGGGGGGCCACCGTAGGCCCACAAGACAGGGGGCGCGCCCAGGGGGTGTGGGCGCGCCCTCCACCCTCGTGGCCAGGTGCTTGCCCCTCCTGCAGTGTTTTCAGTGCCTAAAATCCTCAAATATTCCATAAAAAATCATACTAAATTTGCAGGGCATTTGGAGCACTTTTATTTTTGGGTTATTTATTTATTGCACGGATAATTCAGAAAATAGACGGATAATACTATTTTTGCTTTATTTATTCTAAATAACAGAATGTAAAAAGAGGGTACAGAAGGTTGTGCCTTCTAGTTTCATCCATCTCATGATCATCAAAATGAATCCACTAACAAGGTTGATCAAGTCTTGTTAACAAACTCATTCCGAATAACACAGAACTGGAGAAATTTCAAATAACACTAAGTTACCTCAACGGGATATGAACATCCCCAATAATAAGAATATCATATTTTTTCTTGACAGTAGGAAGAGGAAATTCAAAACCTCTAATAATAATAGTCAGAACTTTTCCAATAGAATTGATGCTATGAACTTGAGATTGTTTCCTCGGAAAGTGTACCATATGCTCATTACCATTAACATGAAAAGTGACATTGCCTTTGTTGCAATCAATAACAGCCCCTGCAGTATTCAAAAAGGGTCTACCAAGGATAATCGACATACTATCGTCCTCGCGAATATCTAGAATAACAAAGTCCATTAAGATAGTGACATTTGCAACCACAACAGGCACATCCTCACAAATACCGACAGGTATGGCAGTTGATTTATCGTCCATTTGCAAAGATATTTCCGTAGGTGTCAACTTATTCAATTCAAGTCTATGATATAAAGAGAGAGGCATAACACTAACACCAGCTCCAAGATCACATAAAGTAGTTTTAACATAATCTCTTTTAATGGAGTACGGTATAGTAGGTACCCTAGATCTCCAAGTTTCTTTGGTATTCCACCCTTAAAAGTATAATTAGCAAGCATGATGGAGATTTCAGCTTCCGGTATCTTTCTTTTATTTGTAATGATATCCTTCATATACTTAGCATAGGGATTTAATTTAAGCATGTCCGTCAAGCGCATACATAAGAAGATAGGTCTAATCATTTCAGCAAAGCGCTCAAAATCCTCATCATCCTTTGTCTTGGATGGTTTAGGAGGAAAGGGCATGGGTTCCTGAACCCATGGTTCTCTTTCTCTACCGTGCTTCCTAGCAACAAAGTCTCTCATCATAACGTTGATTCTTTGATTGTGGGTTATCAAGATCAACAACAGGTTCAATTTCTACTTTATTATTTTTGCTAGGTTGAGCATCAACGTGATCATTATCATTAACATTATCACTAGGTTCATGTTCATCACCTGATTGAGTTTTAGCATCAGAAATAGAAATATCATTGGGATTCTCAGGTGTGTCTACAACAGGTTCACTAGAAGCATGCAAAGTCCTATCGTTTTTCGTTTTCTTCTTTTTGGAAGAACTAGGTGCCTCTAAATTATTTCTTTGAGAATCCTGCTCGATTATCCTAGGGTGGCCTTCAGGATACAAAGGTTCCTGAGTCATTCTACCAGTTCTACTAGCCACTCTAACCGCAAAGTCATTTTTATTATTTAATTCATCAAGCAAATCATTTTGAGCTTTAAGTACTTGCTCAGCTTGAGTAGCAACAATAGAAGCATATTTGCTAATGAGTTTAAGTTCACCTTTAACTCTAGCCATATAATCACTCAAGCGTCCTATCTCGAAAGCATTATTCTTTAATTCTCTACCAACATAAGCATTCAAACTTTCTTGTCTAGCCATAAAGTCATCAAATTCATCTAAGCATGGGCTATGAAATTTAGTAGACGGGATTTCAACTTTATCATATCTATAGAGAGAATTTACCTTTACTACCTGTGTCGGGTTATCAAGACAATGCGGTTCTTCAACAGGCGGTATATTAAGACCATGTATTTCTTCAATAGGAGGTAAATTCTTAACATCTTCAGGTTTTATACATTTTTATTTCAATGATTTCTTTGCCTCTTGCATATCTTCAGGACTGAGAAATAAAACACCTCTCTTCTTCGGAGTGGGTTTAGGAATAGGCTCAGGAGTTGGCTCAATTGGTTCAGGAATTGCCTCAGGAATTGGCTCAGGAAGAGTCCAATTATTTTCATTAGTCAACATATTATTCAATAGTAATTCAGCTTCGTCGACTGTTCTTTCCCTGAAAACACAACCAACACAACTATCCAAGTAGTCCTTGGAAGCATCGGTTAGTCCATTATAAAAGATACCAAGTATTTCATTTTTCTTAAGAGGATGACCATGCAAAGCATTAAGTAATCAGAGAAGCCTCCCCCAAGCTTGTGAGAGACTCTCTTCTTTGATTTGCACAAAATTATATATTTCTCGCAAGGCAGCTTGTTTCTTATGAGCAGGGAAATATTTAGCAGAGAAGTAATAAATCATATCCTGGGGACTACGCACACAACTAGGAGCAAGAGAATTAAACCAAGTCTTAGCATCACCTTTTAATGAGAACGGAAATATATGAAGGATATAATAATAGCGAGACTTCTCATCATGAGTAAACAGGGTGGTTATATCATTCAACTTGGTAGGATGTGCCATGACAGTTTCAGATTCAAGGCCATAAAAAGGATCAGATTCTACTAAAGTAATTATTTCAGGATCAACAGAGAATTCATAATCCTTATCAGTAACACAGATAGGTGAAGTAGCAAAAGCAGGGTCAGGTTTTATTCTAGCATTAAGAGATTGCTGCTTCCATTTAGCTAATAATTTCTTAAGATCATATTTATCTTTGCAAGCAAAAATAGCTCTAGCAGCTTCCTCTTCCATAACATAACCCTCAGGAACAACAGGTAATTCATAATCAGGGGGAGAACTTTCATCATCACTATCATCAATAATAGCATCTTCAATAATTTCATTCTCTCTAACCCTAGAAAGTTGTTCATCAAGAAATTCACGTAATGGCAAAGTAGTATCACACACAGAAGTAGTTTCATCATAAGTATCATGCATAGCAGAAGTGGCATCATCAATAACATGCGACATATCAGAATTCATAGCAGTAGCAGGTTTAGGTGTCGCAAGCTTAGTCAAAACAGAAGGAGAATTTAGTGCAGAGCTAGATGGCAGTTCCTTACCTCCCCTCGTAGTTGAGGGAAAAATCTTGCTTCTTTCGTCTTTCAAGTTCCTCATAGTGATCAACAGATATAAATTCCAAGTGACTCAAAGAATAGAGCTATGCTCCCCGGCAACGGCGCCAGAAATTAGTCTTGATAACACACAAGTGTAGGGGATCGCAACAGCTTTCGAGGGTAGAGTATTCAACCCAAATTTATTGATTCGACACAAGGGGAGCCAAAGAATATTCTTAAGTATTAGCAGTTGAGTTGTGAATTCAACTACACCTGGATAACTTAGTATCTGTAGCAAAGTATTTAGTAGCAAAGTAGTATGATAGTAAAGGTAACAGTGGCAAAAGTAAAGATAATAATTTTGTAGTAGTTGTAACAGTAGCAACAGAAAAGTAAATAAGCGAACACAAGATGTGAAAAGCTCATAGGCACTGGATCAGTGATGGATAATTATGTCAGATGTGATTCCTCATGTAATAGCTATAACATAGCTGACAAAGAACTAGCTCCAGTTCATCAATGTAATGTAGGCATGTATTTCGAATATAGTCATACGTGCTTATGGAAAAGAACTTGCATGACATCTTTTGTCCTACCCTCCCGTGGCAGCGGGGTCCTAGTGGAAACTAAGGGATATTAAGGCCTCCTATTAATAGAGAACCGGAACAAAGAATTAGCACATAGTGAGTACATGAACTCCTCAAACTATGGTCATCACCGAGAAGTATCCCGATTATTGTCACTTCGGGGTTGTCGGATCTGAAAGTGCTAGTATCGACTAGAGGGGGGGGGGGTGAATAGGCAATTTTTAGGAAAGTCTTCAAAACATGATAGTTTCGAAGACAAACAGTAGAAATGACCTTATTGATATGCAGCGGAAGATAAACTACAATAAGCAAACCATAGTCAAGTATGCAATGATGTGAAAGTACATGACTGATAGCAGCTAGGTAGTAAGGATCAGGATGGAAGATAGTATGAAGCCAATCAACATTAGTAGTCAAGCAATGAAGTCAAACAGGTATGACAGATAGACAATGACTTCACGAAGACAAACTTAAGTAAAGGAAGGGAGAGGATAGAACCAGTCACTTGTTGAAGACACAGGATTTGTTGGACCAGTTCCAGTTGCTGTGACAACTGTACGTCTGGTTAGGGGGGCTGAGATTTAACTCAGAAGATCGTGTCTTCACCTTATTCCCCTTGAGCTAAGGACACACAGTCCTCGCCCAATCACTCTGGTAAGTCTTCAAGGTAGACTTCCGAACCTTCACATACTTCGTTCACCGGCAATCCACAATGACTCTTGGATGCTCAGAATGCGACGCCTAACCGGCTGGAGGATTCACAGTCCTCAAGTGTAATAAGTCTTTCAGGTCACACAGACAGAAAGACTTCAGTGATGCCTAACACTCTTTGGCTCTGGGTGTTTGGGCTTGGTCCTCGCAAGGATTTCTCTCTCTCAAAGGCTTCGAGGTGGGTTGCTCTCAAACGACAAAAGCCGTGCACTAACTCTGAGCAGCCACCAATTTATGGTGTAGGGGGTGGGCTATTTATAGCCACTGGGCAACCCGACCTGATATGTCCGAAATGACCCTGGGTCACTAAGGAACTGACACGTGTTCCAACGGTCAGATTTCAAACACACACGGCAACTTTACTTGGGCTACAAGCAAAGCTGACTCATCCAGCTCTGGATAAGATTTGCTCTCATTGTCTTCGCTCGAAGACATAGGATTTGGGTTGAGCATCACTTCAGTCATTCTGACTTAGTTCACTTGGACCCCACTTAACAGTACGGTGGTTCCTATGACTCAACAAAGAAGAAAAGGAAACAACGAAACACACAGTCTTCGCGCTCCATAGTCTTCACTCAATGTCTTCTCATGTCATAGTCTTCAATATGAATATCTTCACATACCACCATTGTCTTCAATGTCTTCATACATTTTTAGGGGTCATCTCCGGTAGGTAAACCGA
This sequence comes from Triticum aestivum, assembly GCF_018294505.1. Classification (NCBI taxonomy): domain Eukaryota; kingdom Viridiplantae; phylum Streptophyta; class Magnoliopsida; order Poales; family Poaceae; genus Triticum; species Triticum aestivum. The sequence continues at coordinate 436,889,848 of NC_057801.1, forward strand.
ATCAATGAGGGACACTACCTGCGTTATCCTGCAATTCTCACAAACGCATTAGTCCCTCAACCAACTTTGTCGTCAATACTCCAAAACCAACTAGGGGTGGCACTAGATGCACTTACAATCTCCCCCTTTTTGGTGATTGATGACAAACTGGTTGAAGTTTTCAACGGGGATAAAGTATGTGAAATTGTAAAGGATAGGGTATTGTCTTCATAAGTAGCAAGGGCTCTCCCTGAAGATGTGCATATAAGTAATTTGCTTTTGGAATGCAAATGCACATGGCAGGTTGTACTTGTGGAGATCCTCTTCAACTTATGAAGATAATTCATCATGCATGAAACAATATAGCAAGTAGAATGACATGCATAATGAAAAATGGACGTCTGCAGAATGATCTAAGTGCGGAAGTTATCATCGCATCACAGTAAAGCAAATAAGTAGCAGACGACCATCGAGTTTAAGTGTTACAACTCAAAGAACCAAATGTTTCAAAAGCAAGAGTTGTGAGCATGAGGCAAAATATAAAGCAACCGCCCATATGAACCCGCTTGAAGACTATCAAACTCATATGCTTCTCCCCCTTTTGTCAGCAAGGACCAAAAAGGTTTGAAGACATAGAGCATCTACTCGTCCTCATGAGTAGGTGAAGCAGCAGGGTTGTCGTTGTTGCTTGGCAGTGCAGATGTACTTGGTGCAGTGTCGATGCGTGCAGAAGTAGGAGGCGGTGAAGTAGCATCATCTTCATCATCGATCACTCTGGCATTCACAGTTGCTGTGAAGGAAGAATAGTCAGAGTCTTCAAGGGATGGAGTTCGACGTAGGACAATTGTCCGTGGAGGAGTGGAGTCAAACTTGAATCTTTCAGTGAAGCCATCGTCTTGAAGATCTGCTTCAGCACTAAGCAGCGTCAAACTCTTCCATGATCGTCGGCAAGTCTCATGAGCAACAAATGCATTCTTGGTGGCAAGATTTTGAATGCGATTGACGTCCACCAAGAGGCTTTGCATCTGTCTCTTGAGCCAATAAATGATGCTTATCTTGTTTCTGATGAAGTGCCACAAGAAGTTCTCGGTCATTTAGAACACAAGAGCGCTTCTTAGGCCTTTGAGCAATGGTGCTTTCAGTGGCTTCAGTTTGCGCACGATGAGGCAGACGACTATTTCCAGCCATTGGATAGATATGTGTTACTGCTTGGACGCCTTCGATGGGTTGAGTGAAGCTTTGGTGCTCGACATTCTGAAGACAAAGAGGCTTCTTGGCAGGGTCAGAGTATATGGCTTCAACTGACATATCAAGCTCTGGTAAAAAGATCAGATGATTGCAAGAAGAGGGCTGATAGTTGACAGAGGAGTGTCGCTTGATGAGGCGCATGACCCATGGAGCATAGAACTTCAGACCAAAAAGGTCAGATCCAGACGCAGCAAGTTGCCTGATGAAGAATTCTTGGGAATTGAAGCTGATTCCATTGAGGATGTAAAAGACTAAAGTCTTCATGGCTCCTTCAAGCTTGGCCGTTGATGAATGTCCTTTGATAGGCCATAGAGTTCTCCTAATGATATGATATATTGTGCGCGACAGATACTCAAGGTCATCAACAAAGAACTCCGTTGGGTATTTAGCGTCAGATGGCAAAGGCTTCATCATGCTCAACATCTGGCTCATATTGGGTTCAGGCTTATGGAAGATGCTCTCTAGTGCATTGCGATGTAGTTGACAGTCAGGTTCATAGAGCTCTCCGGGAGTGGATAGGCCAGTAAGCTCAATGACATCAAGAGCTTTGGCTTCATGATGAACATTTCCAGTCATCCACTCGAGAACCCATGTCTTGATGTCTCTGTTGTAGCCGCGAATGTGGAGGGTAGCATAGAATTGAAGCAAAAGTTCTTCATTCCAGTGTTCTTTGTCTGTCACAAAGCTGAGCAGACCGGCATCACGAAAACAGTCAAGTGCTTCTTCTAAGCACGGCAGTCCAGCAATGGCTTCAGTGTCGAGGCGCATATGAGGGAAAATGCGCCCTTGATCATACAGAATGTAGGAGTAATAGCTTCGCTGCTGATAACTCCAGAACCGATCAGATGATATCCTTGGCTTTGAGTAGGGGTTCTTGGCGCTGTCAAAGAAGGTATTGTGGCTGTTGAAGCCATTTGCATTGAAGGACCCTGTAGAATTAGCAGTACCTGGGAACCTTGGTAGTCTTGGCTTTGGTTTCTGGACCTGAGGCCTATGCTCAACATGATAATCAAATTGAGGTCCAGAGGCAGTAGGCGGAGGGACCAGAATGGGCCATCGGACAGTGGTTAGCTGACCATGATTGTATGCTTGCTCAATTGTATAGGGCCTTGGTGGCGGAACAGGAGCAGTGGCAGCAGCGGAGGCTTCAGGCTGCACAACAGGTGCTTCGGGAGAAGTTGCCTCATTGGCTTCAGGCACACTGGTTGGTGCAAGCTCCACATTAGCTTCAGCCATGACTACGTCATTGGCTTCACTTGCATTGATGGTGGCAGCTTCAGGATTTTCAACCTCCACTTGACGAGCTGGAGGGTCAGGCACTGACACGTTCACATCAGGAACAACTTCTTCGATAACTGGGGGAGTAGGGACACGTACGTCTTCTTGTCTTTCATCGGCTGATGCAGCCGGATTGTCTTCAGCAGCTTGGGCTTCAGACGCGGAGACATTCTCAGTTGGAGTGGCTTCAGGAAACACTTGACGTGCAACAGGTTGGTGATGCACTTCTCCTTCTGGAACGCTCAAAAGAGGGACTTGAGGCCTTTGTCCTTTGCGAAGCCTGCGAAATGCTGGCAACGCCTTTGGAGATGGAGTTGGTTGGGCCTCAAAGTCTTCTTCTTCTTCTTGCACGGGTGGTGTAACTTGTTGTTGTTGTTGGGGAGTACTTGGGGAGTCTTGTTGCTATGGGTGATCATCCCATGATGCATCCTGAGCAATTGGCGTCAGAGGACGACCAATGCTGATGAGTTTGCTGTTCGTGAGAACAGGCGATGATACCACATTGTGTTCGATCTGAGGAAGAACTTCATCATCTTCAACATTGTCATCTTGACCAATGTCTTCAACAGCGATGGGTTCAGCTGCTGGGATATCTTCAGCTTCATGAGCCTCTGTGGGAGCAGGCTCATGAACTATCATCCGTCTTTCTTGATGTTCAGACGCAGGGCGAACCACTGAGATAGGTTCAACAAACAAGGGCTCTGTGGGAGCAGCCCTATTCTTCTTGGTTTTGCGCTTCTTCTTGGAGGGAGCAGCATCAGAGGCTTCAGTATGTTTCCTCTTTCTGGCTTCAGCCTCGGCAGCCCTTGTCTTCTTCTGTTCTGAAGCGGTTGACAGAACCTTTGGCTTCGAGCCAGTCATGCTGCTTGGGAAGATAATGCGAGGTGCTTCCTGCCCTGAAGGTGCAGGTGGAGCAGTTGATGGCTTCTTCTTCTTTGCAGCCATCCTGGGGTCAATGCCAGGACGACCAAGAGACTTGCGCTTCTCAGCCTCATTGTAGGCAAGCACACATTTGTCAGCCAAACTCTTCATGCGCTCGCGAGAGCCTTGGGCTTCTTGGCGCTTCTTGAGAAAGGCTTCTTTAAGCTCATGCAGCATGACCTTGAAGTTTCTGACATATTGCACACTGAGCTTCACCACATGCTTCTTGAACTGAGCCTTCTCATAATCAATTTTGTTTTTCAGCTCAACGATGCGCTGAGCGAGAGCTAGCTCAGAAGCAATGGCGCCATTGAAGGAGATGCTGAGGCCAATGGGAAGCTGCAGATCTTCAAAGCTGAGATTTGGGGTGTCAAACCACTCATCAATGAAGTTATGGATGATTGCCACATCAAATAGAGGCAAGTTGTTGAAGATCTCTGCTTCTTCCTTGCTCTTGATCAGTTGCTCAAGGGCATCATCTGCAAGATCTTCATCGCTGGACAGATCAATGGGTTCTTCGCGCAGAATAGCAGCAGGAGTCAAGGTTTTATCAATATGCCTGACGATTTGCTTTTTCTTCTCCGTCTTCTTGGAGATACGTGAGTGATCTTCAGACTGCACACTGTCTTCAGGAGGTGCAGTGGCCAGTGGCTTCGCACGTGAAGATTTTGGAGGTGCAGCTAATCTTGAAGCCTTTGGCTTCTTTTGCTTCTGCGGCTTTGGAGGAGGAGCTGGGGCTTCATCAGTGTCAGCATCATGATCAGAATGATCTACTCTGGCACCCTGGACCAAGATGTAGGTGATGAGCCTGTCAAGGTTGGAGAAGGGGCCGATGACATTGGGTTCTGCATCACGTGAGCCTCAGCACGGGGAGCAGAGGGACCAGGGTTGAAGTCTAATCCCAATGACTTCTTGTTTTCCTTGGCCGAAGCCTTTGCGTGCTGGAAGTTGCGCTTGAAGAGAGTATCATCACGACACTAGAGTAATGATGAGGGATTGGCATTCTCAGGCTGAGGTCCACGGACCATGCAGGGATAGAAACCCTGTGCAATAGCTTCAGCTCTGTTCTTGGGTTGAAGACCTCGATAGAGAATATCACCCCAAGGACTCTTGATAGCATTCTTCTCTGCATATTCCTTGGTCACGAACTTGTACTTGAACCATTCTTCAGCCCAATAGCGTTGAATCCATTGGATTCGTGTCTTGCGCTGATGATAATTCTCTTCAGGATCAGTCTTGTAAAGTTCTGCGAGGTCATTAGGCAGATCTTTTGATGTTCCCCCTCTACGCTGTCTGCCACCCTTCCTTACTGATTTCTCTGCAGCCATGAAGTTCAAACTGAATGGCTTCAATATGTTCAAAGGCTTCAGAGACTTACGCTTGCTGGTCAAGCAGGAACTGGCTTCGGGAGAATTAATGTGATGCTGTAAGTATTCTGCAAACGAATGCAGACTATGAGAACCAAGGGATTCTCCCACGGACATGTACCTGTGACAACATTAGAGATGCGAGGGAAGGGGAAGAGGTCATATGAATTCTCAGAAGATTTTGAAGATAAATCAGCTTGAAGACATTGACCTCATGATGCGAAGACATTCACTTATATGTTGTGAGTTGGTTCCAGATTTGTACGAATCCGTGAATAAGTACAAGTGAGGAATCAAACTAGATATGAAATTTAAGTGAATAGACTTGGCAGTTTGAGATGCAGACAGAATAGATCTAACACTGTGTAGGCAGAAACCAGTTTTGGTAAATAGGATGAATCTTGAAGATCAAAAAGGTGGTAAAAATAGAGTTATAATTACCGCACGAAGAACTGCTAGATGAGATGAATAGGAGACCGAGCAGTTCAGTCCACCATGCCCTAACTTGGCGACGGAGGACACCTACGGCGACGGCGGAGAGGACAATGTCCGCGGCCGACGTGAGGACGGCGTCGGAGAAGTCGCGGCAGCTAAGCGCTTCGTCGCCGGCATTGTCGAGAGCTAGCGGTGGCGCTAGGCTTTTGACGAGGTGGAGAGGTGGAAGAAGGATTTCTTTACCGCAGGGGACAAGTATTTATAAGGTGGTGTGCGGCACAGCGCAATTACGCTGGTGCCCTTGGCAGTTCACATCTGAGGGGCACGTGGCAAGCATGCAACATACTCAGAGTTGTCCCACGTTCCCACGCCCGCCAGGCATGTCGGATGGTTGTTCCGGCTTCTCCGGATTTCAACAATAAAGATGAGTTATTTAAAACAGACTTAATGTTTGTCTCTGTGCCTTCTGCTGACTAGGACGCAGAGAAGACATTCGACAGTTTCAATAGAATGCATATGATTTGGACAGATAGAGTTTGAGATTGAAAGCATAGAGAGGTTAGGGTCCGATCACATTCACTTAGATCAAAAGATTCAACTAGAAGACATAGCTATAAGTGAATGCTGTAGAGGACAGAACACTAGTATATATTTATCAGAAGGCAATCAAATCATCATAGTGAAGAAAATCATGAAGATAAATTGAACTCAAGACAAACCAAATGCGAAGTCATCGCCAAAATAACGCCATGGGTGAAACACTTCAAACAGAGAAATTTGGTGGTGGCGTTACCCACCGTATAGGAAGTATTAGACCCAGACACGGCGCACAATTATCGTGGCGCTCCGAAGTCAAATTTCATGTTAATGTATTCACACTCAGAGTGTAAGTCTTCATTGATTGAAGATATACATTACTTCGTGTGTTGCACATCTAAGTCATCAACATGCATAAGTGTTAGGATGTGTGCCTGATCACAGGACATTAGAGGATTCCAAGATATTTAGCTCACACCGTAACTTGCAAAACATTTTCTCATCCAAGGGCTTTGTGAAGATATCTGCCAGTTGCTCTTCAGTGTTGACATGAATGATGTCGATATCTTTCTTCATGACATGATCTCTGAGAAAGTGATGACGAATTTCAATGTGCTTTGTCTTCGAGTGCTGGACTGGATTGTTGGCTATCTTGATGGCACTTTCGTTGTCGCAGAAGAGAGGTACTTGTTTCAGATTGATGCCATAGTCCTTGAGAGTTTGCTTCATCCATAGAAGCTGAGCACAACATGATCCAGCAGCAATGTATTCAGATTCAGTAGTTGAGAGTGATACACAATTCTGCTTCTTTGAAGACCAACAGACAAGTGATCGACCCAGAAAGTGACATGTGCCTGATGTAGACTTGCGATCCACCTTGTCACCAGCATAATCAGCATCCGAGAATCCAACCAAATCAAATTTTGAGCCCTTGGGATACCATAATCCGAGTGTTGGGGTGTAAGCCAAATATCGAAGAATTTGCTTCACAGCTAAGTGATGCGATTCCTTTGGTGCCGCTTGGAATCGAGCACACATGCAAACACTAATCATAATATCTGGCCTAGATGCACATAGATAAAGTAAAGAACCAATCATGGAGCGGTATACCTTTTGATCGAACTCTTTACCATTGTCGTCGGGACCAAGATGGTGTTTGGCTGGCATTGGCGTCGTGTAACCTTTGCAGTCTTCCATTCCAAACTTCTTCAGACAATCTTTGAGGTATTTTTCTTGAGATATGAAGATGCCATTTCTTTGCTGACGAATTTGAAGACCAAGGAAGAACTTCAGCTCACCCATCATGGACATCTGATATTGCTCTTGCATCATGTATCCAAACTCATCAGTATACTTCTGGTTGGTGCAGCCGAAGATTATGTCATCCACATATATTTGGCACACAAACAGTTCACCATCATATGTCTTCATGAAGAGTGTGGGATCGAGGGATCCAGGTTTGAAGCCTTTGCTCTTCAGGAAGTCTTTGATCGTATCATACCATGTGCGAGGAGCTTGTTTGAGGCCATACAATGCTTTGTTTAGCTTGTACACCATATTAGGATGTTTTGGATCTTCAAAGCCAGGTGTTTGAGCGACATATACTTCTTCTTCAATCTTGCCATTGACAAATGCACTCTTCACATCCATTTGATATAGCAAGATGTTGTGATGATTAGCGTAGGCTAGCAGTATGTGAATAGCTTCAAGCCTAGCCACAGGAGCAAATGTTTCATCGAAGTCGATTCCTTCTACTTGAGTATATCCTTGAGCCACAAGACGTGCTTTGTTTCTGACGACTTGACCATGCTCATCTTGCTTGTTTCGATATATCCATTTTGTGCCAATAATGTTATGCTTGCAAGGGTCAGGTCGCTTGACAAGTTCCCAAACATTGTTTAGCTTGAACTGTTGAAGTTCTTCTTGCATAGCTTGAATCCATTCAGGTTCCATAAAGGCTTCAACAACTTTCTTGGGTTCTGATATTGACACAAATGAAAAGTGCCCACAAAAATTTGCTAACTATGTTGCTCTTGAGCGAGTAAGTGGACCAGGTGCATTGATGTTGTCAATTATCTTCTCAATTTGTACTTCATTTGCAACACGAGGATGAACAGGACGAAGACTTTGCTCTTGCTAATCATTGTCATCATTGGGAGGATTGTCTTCTGTCTGAGCATAGTCTTCAGGTTGGTTAGGTGCAGAAATGATGAGTTCCTCTTCAGGCTGTGCTTCAGAAGGCATGATTTCACCAGTTCCCATCAGCTTGATAGATTCGCTGGGAGGAGCTTCATCTAGTGTACTTGGCAGGAGTTCTCTTTGTGAACCATTGGTTTCATCAAATCTCACATCCACAGTTTCGACGATTTTGTAGAGATAGAGGTTGAAGACTCTGTAGGAGTGCGAGTCCTTTCCATAGCCAAGCATGAAGCCTTCGTGAGCTTTAGGTGAAAATTTTGACTTGTGATGGGGGTCCTTGATCCAGCATCTAGCTCCAAATACTCTGAAGTAGCTTACATTTGGCTTCTTGCCAGTGAGGAGCTCATAGGAAGTTTTGTTCAGAAGCTTATGGATGTAAACATGGTTGATGATGTGACATGCTGTATCAATAGCTTCAGGCCAGAACTTTCTTGGTGTCTTGTACTCATCGAGCATTGTTCGAGCCATCTCAATGAGAGTTCTGTTCTTGCGCTCAACGATGCCATTTTGCTGAGGTGTGTATGGAGTAGAGAACTCATGAGTGATTCCCATTGTATCCAGATAAAGATCAAGTCCGGTGTTCTTGAATTCAGTGCCATTGTCACTTCTGATATGCTTGATCTTCACACCATAATTGTTCATTGCTCGATTGGCGAAGCTCTGAAGACATCTTGCACTTCAGTCTTGTAGAGAATTATATGCACCCATGTGTATCTTGAGTAGTCATCAACAATGACGAAGCCATAGAGACAAGCAATTGTTGTGAGGGTGGAGTAGTGAGTAGGTCCAAATAAGTCCATGTGTAACATCTCGAAGGGTTGAGATGTTGTCATGATTGTTTTCGAGGGGTGCTTTGCCCTAGTCATCTTTCCAGCTTTGCAGGCACCACACGAATGATCCTTCTTGAACTTGACATCCTCGATGCCTATGACATGCTTCTTCTTGACGAGTGAGTGTAAGTTCCTCATGCCAGCATGCCCCAGCCTTCGATGCCAGAGCCAACATTCTGAAGCTTTTGTGAGAAGACATACGACAAGCTCTGGACCTGCTGAGAAATCTACCATGTATAGATCATCTTTTCGATACCCTTCAAAGACTAGAGACTTGTCAGATTCCATTAGTACAAGGCAGCGATATTTTCCGAATAGCACGATCATGTTCAAGTCACAAAGCATTGAGACAGACATTAAGTTGAAACCAAGGGATTCAACAAGCATCACTTTATCCATGTGTTGATCCTTTGAGATTGCAACTCTACCTAGACCCAATACCTTGCTTTTACCAGTGTCAGCAAATGTGATGTGACTTTTGTTGGATGGACATAAGGTTGAGTCCATGAGAAGACTTCGATCACCAGTCATATGATTTGTCCATCCACTGTCCATAATCCATTCTGAAGCTTTTGGTGACATGCCCTACAGTGCAGTTAGGAGGATAGGCTTCACAAAGAGTGTTGTGAAGCATATGCATTTGACACATATAGGGATTGTCACAGCTTAGATCAAGGTTAGGACACATAGCATGACTGGTAAGCGACACAGATGTGACGTATATAGTAAGACATTTTATCATGCGTCCTCAATGTGTTTTAGGCCCCCAGCAATAGCATCGGACGCCTTTGATGGCAGGCTGGAGACCTTTTTCTGCAAAAGAAAGTTAATTCTTCTTCGCCACCCACATTTTCAGGGGTGGCTTGGAAGCAATGAGTCTAAGTGCAGCATCTGAGAATTTCCGCTTTGGAGCCCTAGCAAATAGCCTTGCAGGAGATGAACGATACTCATATGAATAAGCAGAAAAGTTCTTAGTTCTATGAACATAGCGGTTCGAAGACACACGCTCATATTCATAAGTCTGAGTATAATTTCCCTGCAAAACATTGACGTTAGGGTGACTCAGGTGAGTCCTGTATCTGTATGAAGCCTTTGGGCTATATGAAGCTATAGGTCTGGGTTTTGTCTTCTTCCTGGGTGGTGTCATGACGACATTCACAGGAAGATTCTCAATGTACTGCTTAGGTACCCAGATCTTCTTCATAGGTGGTCCATTCCTGCAGTTAGTACCAATATACCTGGCAAACACTTCACCATTCTGATTCTTGAACAGCTTATAGTTTGCATCAAAGGATTCATCAATGATAATAGGATTAGCACATGTAAAGCCAGATAAAGTGGATGGATCTACTGAAGGTTCCTTTGCAGCAACCCATGTGGTTTTGGGGTACTGCTCAGGCTTCCAGTATGAGCCATCAACATTCATTTTCCTCTCGAACCCAACACCCTCTTTCCTAGGGTTTTGGTTCAGAATCTGCTTTTTGAGGACATCGCAGAGTGTCTGATGTCCCTTCAGACTTTTGTACATTCCTGTTTCAAGCAATGTCTTCAACCTAGCATTTTCATCAGCAATACTAGTGGTATCCTCCGTAGAGGGGTTAGTAGCCACATCAGTAGGTGAAGACAATGAAACAGTAGCAGCAGTGGAACATTCAGCAACAGATGTAGCGTTATCACGCTCAATGCATTTTAGACATGGTGGTTCAAAACCATCCTGAGCGGGACTGATCTATTGAGCGCGAAGTGACTCATTCTCTTTTTGAAGATCTTCATGAGCCACTCTCAATTTCTCAAGCTCTTGCTTCCTTTGAAGATAATCATAGGAGAGCTTTTCATAAGTAGTTGAGAGTGTTTCATGACGACTTTCAAGTTCTTGGTACTTAGCATGAATATTTTTTATATCTTCAACTAAGGACTGTGAATGTGTCATTTCCGCGTCCAACAGGTCATCGCTTTTGTCTAAAAGTTTTTGATAATGTTCCATAGCCTTTTGTTGTTCAGTTGCAATTCTAGCAAATGTTTTGTAGCTGGGTTTGGATTCACAATCAGAGTCATCTTCATGTTTGAAAGTAAGCATCACGTGATTTTGCCTTGCCACCACGTGCCATGAAGCAGTAGGTGGGAGTTGGATCGTCTTCGTCATCAGCTTCAGTGTTGGTGTGGAAGTCATTGTCTTTAGCGTTGAAGATGGACTTGGCAACATAAGCTGTGGCTAGAGCCAGACTTGCAGGGTCGGACTCCTCTCCAGACTCCACCTCCGCCTCCTCAAAAGCAGACTCCTCCTCTGAATCCATTTCCTTGCCAACAAAGGTACGAGCCTTGCCAAATGAGCTCTTCTTGTGTGATGAAGACTTGGAAGAAGACTTTGAGGATTTCTTCTTCTTCTTGTCATCAGAATCATATTCCTTTCTCTTCTTCTTCTTCTTCTTCTTCTCATTGTCCCACTGTGGACACTCAGATATGTAGTGACCAGGTTTCTTGCACTTGTGGCAGGTTCTCTTCTTGTGGTCATGGGTGGAAGCTTCATCATTCCTTGAGCTGGATCGTGAAGACTTTCTGAAGCCTTTCTTCTTGGTGAATTTCTAGAACTTCTTCACAAGCATAGCAAGTTCCTTTCCAATGTCTTCAGGATCATCAGAACTGCGGTCAGATTCTTCTTCAGATGAGGAAACAACTTTTGCCTTCAAAGCACGAGTTTGGCCATAGTTTGGACCATAGATATCTCTTTTCTCAGAAAGCTGGAACTCATGTGTGTTGAGCCTCTCAAGTATATCAGATGGATCGAGTGTCTTGAAGTTAGGAAGTTCTTGTATCATGAGGGCAAGGGTGTTAAAGGAGCTGTCAAGTGATCTCAGTAGTGTCTTGACGATTTCATGCTTGGTAATCTCAGTTGCACCAAGAGCTTGAAGCTCATTTGTGATGTCAGTGAGGCGATCGAATGTGAGCTAGACATTTTCATTGTCGTTTCTCTTGAAGCGGTTGAAGAGGTTGCGAAGAACACTGATCCTTTGATCTCTCTGGGTTGAGACGCCTTCGTTGACCTTGGATAGCCAGTCCCAGACTAGCTTCGACGTTTCCAGAGCACTCACATGGCCATACTGTCCTTTGGTCAGATGACCACAAATAATGTTCTTGGCAGTAGAGTCCAGTTGAATGAACTTCTTGACATCAGCCGGGGTGACACCTTCACCAGTTTTGGGAACGCCGTTCTTGACGACATACCAGAGGTCGACATCAATGGCTTCAAGATGCATATGCATCTTATTCTTCCAGTAGGGATATCCAGTTCCATCGAACACGGGGCAAGCAGCGGAGACTTTGATTATCCCTGCAGTCGACATAGCTAAAACTCCAGGTGGTTAAACCGAATCACAAAGAACAAGGGAGTACCTTGCTCTGATACCAATTGAAAGTGCTAGTATCGACTAGAGGGGGGGTGAATAGGCGATTTTTAGGAAAGTCTTCAAAACATGATAGTTTCGAAGACAAACAGTAGAAATGACCTAATTGATATGCAGCAGAAGATAAACTACAATAAGCAAACCATAGTCAAGTATGCAATGATGTGAAAGTACATGACTGATAGCAGCTAGGTAGTAAGGATCAGGATGGAAGATAGTATGAAGCCAATTAACATTAGTAGTCAAGCAATGAAGTCAAACAGGTATGACAGATAGTCAATGACTTCACGAAGACAAACTTAAGTAAAGGAAGGGAGAGGATAGAACCAGTCACTTGTTGAAGACACAGGATTTGTTGGACCAGTTCCAGTTGCTGTGACAACTGTACGTCTGGTTAGGGAGACTGAGATTTAACTCAAAAGATCGTGTCTTCATCTTATTCCCCTTGAGCTAAGGACACACAGTCCTCGCCAATCACTCTGGTAAGTCTTCAAGGTAGACTTCCGAACCTTCACATACTTCGTTCACCGGCAATCCACAATGACTTTTGGATGCTCAGAACGCGACGCCTAACCGGCTGGAGGATTCACAGTCCTCAAGTGTAATAAGTCTTTAGGTCACACAGATAGAAAGACTTCAGTGATGCCTAACACTCTTTGGCTCTGGGTATTTGGGCTTGGTCCTCGCAAGGATTTCTCTCTCTCAAAGGCTTCGAGGTGGGTTGCTCTCAAACGACAAAAGCCGTGCACTAACTCTAAGCAGCCACCAATTTATGGTGTAGGGGATGGGCTATTTATAGCCACTGGGCAACCCAACCTGATATGTCCGAAATGACCCTGGGTCACTAAGGAACTGACACGTGTTCCAACGGTCAGTTTTCAAACACACACGGCAACTTTACTTGGGCTACAAGCAAAGCTGACTCATCCAGCTCTGGATAAGATTTTCTCTCATTGTCTTCGCTCGAAGACATAGGATTTGGGTTGAGTACCACTTCAGTCACTCTGACTTAGTTCACTTGGACCCCACTTAACAGTACGGTGGTTCCTATGACTCAACAAAGAAGAAAAGGAAACAGCGAAACGACACAGTCTTCACGCTCCATAGTCTTCACTCAATGTCTTCTCATGTCATAGTCTTCAATATGAATATCTTCACATACCACCATTGTCTTCAATGTCTTCACACATTTTTAGGGGTCATCTCCGGTAGGTAAACCGAATCAATGAGGGACACTACCTGCATTATCCTGCAATTCTCACAAACGCATTAGTCCCTCAACCAACTTTGTCGTCAATACTCCAAAACCAACTAGGGGTGGCACTAGATGCACTTACAGGATCATAACACATAATAGGTGACTATAGACTTGCAAGATAGGATCAAGAACACACATATATTCATGAAAACATAATAGGTTCAGATCTGAAATCATGGCACTCGGGCCCTAGTGACAAGCATTAAGCATAGCAAAGTCATAGCAACACAAATCTCAGAACATAGTGGATACTAGGGATCAAACCCTAACAAAACTAACTTGATTACATGGTAAATCTCATCCAACGCATCACCGTCCAGCAAGCCTACGATGGAATTACTCACGCACGACGGTGAGCATCATGAAATTGGTTATGGAGGATGGTTGATGATGACGACGGCGATGAATCCCCCTCTCCGAAGCCCCGAACGGACTCCAGATCAGCCCTCCCGATAGAGATTAGGGCTTGGCGGCGGCTCCATATCGTAAAACACGATGAAACTTTCTCTCTCATTTTTTTCTCCACGAAATGGAATATATGGAGTTGGAGTTGAGGTCGGTGTAGCATCAGGGGGCCCACGAGACAGGGGGCGCGCCCAGGGGGAGGGCGCGCCCCCAACCCTCGTGGATAGGGTGTGGGCCCCCTGGTCTTGATTCTTTCGCCGGTATTTTTTATATTTTCCAAAACTTGTCTCCGTGGATTTTCAGGTCATTCCGAGAACTTTTGTTTTATACACATAAAACAACATCATGGCAGTTCTGCTGAAAACAGCGTCAGTCCGGGTTATTTTCATTCAAATCATGCAAGTTAGAGTCCAAAACAAGGGCAGACGTGTTTGGAAAAGTAGAAATGTTGGAGACGTATCGTACAACTCTGAAGATGGATTGGTGGCAGGTGGCAGCGGCGGCCTCTGAGTGTGCGCCAGACCGGTGGGTGCCCCATACCCGGTAGGCGTCCTGGTTGGGGCCTCAGGTCTTAGATGTTAGGTTTGACTATGAGGTCTGTTTGGTATTAGGCCCAGACTATCAACATCCCTTCATCAATTGGATAGGAGTAGCGAGTGATGTTGTCTAGATAGTGGCTTTAGTCTTACTGTTGTATTACTTTGTAAGGTCTTGTAAGAATAATTTATAAAGTGGCTGCATACATCGTCCAGATGTAGAGGCCGGTGGTCTTCCTCCTTTTCTAAAAAAATATCAATGATATAACATCCTAGTATGACTAACCATTGTATGAGTGAGCTATAAGGTTGGCTATAAGTGACATGGCAAATTCATATAGCCCACTGTTGGCTATACGATTAACCATGCTCTTAGGAAAACTCCAATCGTGAGACCCATTTCGTCTGGATGTGTCCGTTTGGATTTGCGCAGGCAAAAACCACTGCCCAGTGCAAAGACCCTTTTCATCTGCATGTCCATTTTTCTCCATTCATGTCCAAAATTTGGGTTAGATTTGAGTCGAATTGGACGTTTCCCGCTGCCCGTCCGTGTCCATGCTACTTCTTGAGCTTGCGTTGGTTTTTCCTTTAAGAGGAAATGGTGATGCAACAAAGTAGAGATAAGTATTTCCTTCAGTTTGAGAAACAAGGTATCAATCCAGTAGGAGGTACAAGCAAGTCTCCAATCTATGCACATGCACAAACAATCAAACACTTGCACCCAATGCGCTAAAGGGGTTGTAAATCCCTTCACGGTCACTTGCATGGATGATATCTGATAGAGATAGGTATAAATGATTACTAAAATGTAAAACAAAGTAAAAAACAAATAAATTGTAGCAAGGTATTTTTCGGTTTTTTGATTTAAAGATCTGAAAATATATGGTGGAAAATAGATCCGCGGGCCATAGGTTTCACTAGAGGCTTCTCTCTGGAAAGAAAGCATACAGTGGGTGAACAAATTACTGTCGAGCAATTGATAGAAAAGCACAAAGTTATGACGATATCCAAGGCAATGATTATGAATATAGGCATCACATCTGTGTCAAGTAGACCGAAAAGATTATGCATCTACTACTATTACTCCACACATCGACCGCTATCCAGCATGCATATAAAGTATTAAGTTCATAAGAACGGAGTAACGCCTTAGGTAAGATGACATGATGTAGAAGGATAAACTCAAGCAATATGATGAAAACCTCATCTTTTTACCTTTGATGGCAACAATACAGGCCTCGCTACCCCTACTATGTCACTGGGTGAGGACACCACAAGATTGAACCCAAAACTAAGCACCTCTCCCATTGCAAGAAGAGCCAATCTAGTTGGCCAAATCAAATTGATAATTCGAAGAGAAATACAAAAATATCAAATCATGCATATAAGAATTCAAAGAAGATTCAAATAATATTCATAGATAATCTGATCATACATCCACAATTCATCGGATCTCGACAAACACACCGCAAAAGAATATTACATCGGATAGATCTCCAAGAACATCAAGGAGAACATTGTATTGAAGATAAAAGAGAGAGAAGAATCCATCTAGCTACTAGCTATGGACCCGTAGGTCCGAGGTAAAGTACTCACGCTTCATCGGAAGGGCAATATAGTTGATGTAGAAGCCCTCCGTGATCGAACCCGCCTCCGGCAGGATGCCGGAAAAGGCCCCTAGATGGGACCTCATGGGTACAGAAGGTTACGGCGGCGGAAAAGTATTTTGGTGGAAGCTTCTGGTCGTTTGGTAATATTTCAGAATTTATAGGCCAAGAATTAGGGTTAGAGGAGCTCCGAGGGGCCCACAAGCCCTCAGGGCGCGCCCCTGAGGCTTGTGGCCGCCTCGGGACTCCTGTGACTTCATCTCCAAGTCCTATGTGTGTCTTCTGGTCCAAGAAAAATCATCGCGAAAGTTTTTTTACGTTTGATATTCCTTTTTTGTAAAACTCAAAAACAAGGAAAAAACAGAAACTGGCACTGGGCTCTAGGTTAATAGGTTCGTCCCAAAAATAATATAAAATAGCATATAAAGCATCCAAAACAGATAATATAATAGCATGGAATAATAAAAAATTATAGATACATTGGGGACGTATCAAACATCCCCAAGCTTAATTCCTACTCGTCCTCGAGTAGGTAAATGATAAAAACAGAATTTTTGATGCGGAATGCTACCTAACATATGTAATTTTCTTTATTGTGTCATGAATATTCAGATCCATAAGATTCAAAACAAAAGTTTAATCTTGACATAAGAACAATAATACTTCAAGCATACTAATAAAGCAATTGTGTCTTCTCAAAATAACATGACCGAAGAAAGTTATCCCTACAAAATCATATAGTCTGGCTATGCCTTATCTTCATCACACAAAGTATTAAATCATGCACAACCCCGATGACAAGCCAAGCAATTGTTTCATACTTTTGATTTTCTCAAACTTTTTCAACTTTCACAGAATACATAAGCATGAGCCATGGATATAACACTATAGGTGGAATAGAATATGGTGGTTGTGGAGAAGACAAAAATAAGGAGATAGTCTCACATCAACTAGGCGTATCAATGGGCTATGAAGATGCCCATCAATAGATATCAATGTTAGTGAGTAGGGATTGCCATGCAATGGATGCACTAGAGCTCTAAGTGTATGAAAGCTCAAAAAGAAACTAAGTGGGTGTGCATCCAACTTGCTTGCTTACGAAGACCTAGGGTAATTTGAGGAAGCCCATCATTGGAATATACAAGCCAAGTTCTATAATGAAAAATTCCCACTAATATATGAAAGTGACAAAATAGGAGACTCTCTATCATGAAGATCATGGTGCTACTTTGAAACACAAGTGTGGTAATGGATAGTAGCATTGTCCCTTCTCTCTTTTTTTATTTTGGGCTCTTTGGCCTCTTTTTTGGGCTTCTTCTGGCCTATTTTATTTTTTGTAAAGTCCGGAGACTCATCCCAACTTGTCAAGGAATCATAGCTTCCATCATCCTTTCCTCACATGGGACAATGCTCTAATAATGATGATCATCACACTTTTATTTACTTACAACACAAGAATTACAACTCGATTCTAGAACAAAATATGACTCTATATGAATGCCTCATGTATATGAGAACAATATGACAATGATGGTGCGTGTCATAATAAACGGAATGGTGGAAGTTGCATGGCAATATATCTCGGCTATGGAAATTCCATAATAGGTAGGTATGGTGGTTGTTTTGAGAAAGGGTATATGGTAGGTGTAATGCACCGGCGAAAGTTGCGCGGTACTAGAGAGGCTAGCAATGTTGGAAGGGTGAGAGTGCGTATAATCCATGGACTCAACATTAGTTATAAAGAACTCACATAGTTATTACAAAATTCTATTAGCTATCGAAACAAAGTACTACACGCATGATCCTAGGGGGGTAGATTGGTAGGAAACTACCATTGCTTGTCCCCGACCACCACTCATAAGGAAGACAATCAATAAATAAATCATGCTCCGACTTCATCACATAATGGTTCATCATGCATGCATGCTACGGGAATCACAAACTTTAACACAAGTATTTCTACCAATCCACAATTACTCACTAGCATGACTCTAAGATCACCATCTTTATATCTCAAAACAATATGCAAGGAATCAAACTTCTCATAGTATTCAACGCTATTATATGAAAGTTTTTATTATATCCCTCTTGGATGCCCATCATATTAGGACTAAATTCATATCCTAAGAAAATTACCATGCTGTTTAGAGACTCCCAAAATAATACAAGTGAAGCATGAGAGTTCAACAATTTCTATAAAATAAAGCCACCGCCGTGCTCTAAAAACATATAAGTAAAGCACTAGAGCAAATTCTCTAGCTCAAAAGATATAAGTGAAGCACAATGAGTATTCTAATAAATCATGATTTATGATGTCCCTCTCAAAAGGTGTGTACAGCAAGCATGCTTGTGGAAAACTAAAAATCCAATACTCATATCATACAAGACGCTCCAAGCAAAACACATCATGTGGTGAATAAAAATATAGCCTCAAGTAAATTTACCGATAGATTGAAGACGAAAGAGAGGATGCCATCTAGGGATTCCCCAAGCTTAGATGCTTGGTTGTCCTTGAGTATTACCTTGGGGTGCCTTGGGCATCCCCAAGCTTAGGCTATTG
Organism: Triticum aestivum; assembly: GCF_018294505.1. Taxonomy (NCBI): domain Eukaryota; kingdom Viridiplantae; phylum Streptophyta; class Magnoliopsida; order Poales; family Poaceae; genus Triticum; species Triticum aestivum. Next base: position 436,908,409 of record NC_057801.1, read on the forward strand.
CCACTCCTTATTCCATAGTCCATCAAATCTCTACCCAAAACTTGAAAACTTCACAACACAAAACTCAACAGAAAACTCATGAGATCTGGTAGTATACGGAAATAAATCATCACTTTTGGCACTGTTGTTAACTCATTCTTTATTTATATTGGTGTAATATCTACTTTATTCCAACTTTTCCATGGTTCATACCACCCGATACTACCCATAGATTCATCAAAATAAGCAAACAACACATAGAAAACAGAATATGTCAAAAACAGAATAGTCCGTAGCAATCTGAAAACTTCGTATACTTCTGTAACTCCAAAAATTCTGAAAAATTAGGACAACCTGAGAAATTTGTATATCAATCTTGTGTAAAGAATTCAAATCAAAAGCACTCTTCTGTGATACTCTAATTTTTTTTATTGGGCGCAAAAGTTTCTGTTTTTCAGCAAGATCAAATCAACTATCACCATAAGCCATCCCAAAGGTCTTACTTGGCTCAAACACTAATTAAGACACCAAAACACAATTACTACAGAGGTAGTAGTGTGTATTTATTTAAATATAGAACCAAAAACAAAAAACATAAAAATAAAATTGGGTTGCCTCCCAACAAGCGCTATTGTTTAATGCCCCTAGCTAGGCATAAAACATAGATCTAGGTATTGTCATATTTGGTATGCAATACATAAGTATCCCTCATAATAGATTCATATGGAAATTTAATTTTTTTTTCTTGGAAAATGTTCCATGCCCTTCCTAACAGAAACTGAAATATAATGTTTTCTTCTTTCATATCAATAATTGCACCAATCATTCTAAGGAAAGGTCTAACAAGAATAATAGGACATGTACGTAGGATTGCAATCTATATCAAGCACAATGAAATCTACAGGCACATAATTCCTATTTGCAACAATAAGAACATCATTAATCCTTCCCATATGTTTCTTAATAGTGGAATCCGCTAGGTGCAAATTTAAAGAACAATCATCAAATTCAGGAAACCTAACACATCACATAAAGTTTTTGGAATTGTGAAAACGCTAGCACCCAAATCACACAAAGCATGGCACTCATAATCTTTCATTTTAATCTTAATATTAGGTTCCTACTCATCATAAAGCTTTCTAGGGATTGAAACTTCCAACTCAAGTTTTTCTTCAAAAGATTTCATCATAGTATCAATGATATGTTAAGTAAAAGCCTTATTTTGATTATAAGCACGAGGAGAATTCAACATGGATTGCAACAAGGAAATATAATCTATCAAAGAACAATTATCATAATTAAAGTCCTTGAAATCCAAAAGAGTGGGTTCATCGCTACTTAAAGTTTTGACCTCTCCAATCCCACTTTTATCAAATTTTGCATTAAGATCTATAAACTCCGAATCATTGGTACACATTCTAGCTAAAGTTGACTCATCTCCCGTCCCATCTTTATTAATATTTAATATTAGGAAACAAAGATTCAATAGGAGTCACACCAATCACTTTAAGATCTTCATCATTATTATCACAAAGAAATAGAAAAACATGCTTTTACAAACCAATCTCGCTTAGCACGCGTCTTAGCGGTTCTTTCTTTACACTCATCAATAGAAATTTTAATAGCCTTTATAGATTCATTAATATCATGCTTGGGTGGCATAGATCTAATCTTCAAAGAATCAATCTCAAGATAAATTATATCGACGTTCCTAGCCAAATCATCAATCTTAAGCAATTTTTCTTCAACCATAGCATTGAAATTCTTTTGACTTTATAAAATCTTTAATATTGTTCACAAGATCAGAGGGCATCTTATTATAATTTCCATAAGAATTGTTATAGGAATTACCATAATTATTAGAGGGATTACTAGGAAACGACCTAGGATTAAAATTTCCTCTATACGCGTTTTGTTCCTACCAACAAAATTCACATCCATAGATTCATTAGTATTCTTAATCAAAGAAGACAAAGGCATATTATTAGGATCAATAGGTTCACTCTTACTATCAAATAATTTCATTAATTCATCCATCTTTCCACTCAAAGTATTAATTTCTTCAATTGCATGCACTTTTTTATTAGTGGAAACATTGTTGAGGAAATTGTTAACTGGTAGCTGCTCGGTTGGCTTGCGAGTAGGGGATTAATAGGCTAATCGGCTACTTGGTGACCCTACGAGTAGGAGTTAATCGGCAAGTTAACTGGTTAACCGGACGAATTCCTGAACAGGGAGTGGAAGATCTTTCGATATGCCATTGAGAGTAATTTGCCATAATATTATATAGGAGTTTAGTAGCTTCTCCTAATGTGATTTCCATGAAATTACCACCCGCGATGGAATCCAAAATATTTCTAGATGCAAAATTCAACCCCTCATAATTTTTTTGTATAATCTTCCATAAACTTAAACCATGAGTAGGGCAATTTCTTATCATCAATTTCATCCTCTCCAAAGATTGTGCAATATATTCGTGATAAAGTTGCTTAAAATTCAATATATCGTTCCTAAGGGAGATGATCTTAGCGGGAGGAAAATACTTGGAAATGAAAGCATCACTTATTCCCTGAATCAATACTATTTTTAGGCAATGATAAAAACCGAGTTTTAGCACGGTCTCGTCGAGAGAACGGAAATAGCTTTAATTTAGTAATATCATTATGCACGTCTTTTTTCTTTTGTATATCACACAACTCAGCGAAAGTGTTTAGATGGGATGCGACATCTTCACTAGGAAGGCCAGAAAATTAATCTTTCATAACAAGATTTAGCAAAGCAGAATTAATATCACAAGATTCCGCACTAGTGGCGGGAGCAATTGGAGTACTAATAAAATCATTATTATTAGTATCGAAAAAGTCACATACCTTGGTATTTCTCTTGAGTCATGGTGACAACGCAAGCAATCTAGCACACAAGCAACCAAAAAGCAATGAAAAGACGAACGAAAGAAGGGCGAATAAAAAGGAAAATCTTTTTGTGTTTTTCTGAAAATGTTTTAGAAGTGGGGGAGAGGAAAACGAGAGGCAAATGGTAGATAATGTAATGCAAGAGACGAGCATTTATGATGGGTAGTTGGTAGACTTCATGTAGAACCTCCTTGGCAACGATGCTAGAAATTCTTCCTGCTACTTCTTGAGCTTGCGTTGATTTTTGCCTTGAATAGGAAAGGGTGATGCAGCAAAGTAGAGATAATTATTTCCCTCAGTTTGAGAACCAAGATATCAATCTAGTAGGAGGTACAAGCAAGTCTCCAATCTAAGCACCTGCACAAACAATCAAACACTTGGACCCAACGCGATAAAAGGGTTGTCAATCCCTTCACGGTCACTTGCAAAGATGAGATCTGATAGAGATAGATATAAAAGATTACTAAAACGTAAAATAAAGTAAAAAACAAATAAATTGCAGCAAGGTATTTTTGGGTTTTTGGTTTATAGATCTGAAAATATTTGGTGGAAAATAGATCCGATGGCCATAGCTTTCACTAGAGGCTTCTCTCTTGAAAGAAAGCATACGGTGAGTGAACAAATTACTGTCGAGAAATTGATAGAAAAGCGCAAAGTTATGACGATATCCAAGGCAATGATTATGAATATAGGAATCACATCCGTGTGAAGTAGACTGAAACGATTCTGCATCTACTACTATTACTCCACACATCGACCGCTATCCAGCATGCATCTAGAGTATTAAGTTCATAAGAATGGAGAAATGCCTTAGGTAAGATGACATGATGTAGAGGGATAAATTCAAGCAATATGATGAAAACCCCATCTTTTTACCTTTGATGGCAACAATACAATACGTGCCTCGCTACCCCTACTATGTCGCTGGGTGAGGACACCGCAAGATTGAACCCAAAACTAAGCACCTCTCTCATTGCAAGAAGAACCAATCTAGTTGGCCAAATCAAACCGATAATTCAAATAGAAATATAAAGATATGAAATCATGCATATAAGAATTCAGAGAAGATTCAAATAATATTCATACATAATCTGATCATAAATCCACAATTCATTGGTCTCAACAAACACACCGCAAAAGAATATTACATCGAATAGATCTCCAAAAACATCGAGGAGAACATTGTATTGAAGATCAAAGAGAGAGAAGAAGACACCTAGCTACTAGCTATGGACCCATAGGTCTGAGGTAGACTACTCATGCTTCATCGGAAGGGCAACATAGTTGATGTAGAAGCCCTTCGTGATCGAAACCGCCTCCGGGAGGATGCCAGAAAAGGCCCCGAGATGGGATCTCACGGGTACATAAGGTTACAGCGGTTGAAAAGTATTTTGTTGGATGCTTCTAGTCGTTTGGGAACATTTCAGAATTTATAGGCCAAAAATTAGGGTTAGAGGAGCTCCTGGGGGCCCACAAGCCCTCAGGGCGCGCCCCTGAGGCTTGTGGCCACCTTGGGTCTCCTCTAGCTTAATCTTCAAGTCCTACATGTGTCTTCTGGTCCAAGAAAAATCATCACGAAAGTTTTATTCTGTTGGGGATATAACTATTAGGTATGACTTGCCCAGGGGAGGCCGGGTTATACCTATGGCAATTCATCATATGAAGCCCACGAGGATATTGAAGTTGGCGGTTCAAGATAAGGGCCCAAGGCCCAAGGGAGACTTAAGGCCCGTAGAAATAAACCTCCTTATGTATAAGACTTGTATTGTTAGGCATGTATAGATAGTCACCGAGCCGGACACGTTGTCTATGAGCCGGCCGGGACTCCGAGAGCCGCTGGGTGTCAACCTGTGTATATAAAGGGATGACCCGGTGGAGGTTCAGGGCAAGAAACAACAGATCGAAAGCTAGGTCAAGCGGATTCGCTCCTGGTAATCGAGACATAAGCAATACCACTTCAAACTAGATTAGGCCTTTACCTTCACCACAAGGGGCCGAACCAGTATAAACTCCTGTGTCCTTTGTCCCATTTAACCCCTTTAAGCTAACCTAGTTGTGATGGTCCATGACTAAGTCCTTTTGCTAGGACATCTGCCGTGACTATTCCATAACAGTTGGCACCCACCGTGGGGCCAGCGCACGGTGGTTTCGAGTTCTTAAAGGGAAGCTTCGAAGGGCTCAAGGGATACACTGTGGGCCGGATGACTAAGAGTCGTCGCGGCAAGCTCTACATCGACGATGCAGGCTGGGGCCCCGAGGCCGGCTCAATTGAGTACGGGTACCGGGTCCCCTTCGGCGGAATTCACGTCTTCATTGGCAAGATCGGCGAGCCGGGCCCTGAGCCGGACATCTGCACCGACATCAGCGAGACGGTTCAGCGTGCGAGACCCGCCGCGCTCAGCCAACTATGAAGCGTGCCTTTGTGGGATTCATCCATGGAGAGGAATTTGATGAAGGGTCAATGTCTGGCGGTGAGACGGCCATCTATTCTAATGGTGAGTCGTCCACGAGCGAGACCACTTCTTTGTACCAATTGCAAGACGGCGGGCTTGGGGGTTGTTCCGATGGCGACAGTATTCCGGACCTCTATGAGCCGCCTAACCGGGTTGCAATCTTCATGGCTTGTACGCAGCCCGGGCAAAATTCTTCAACCGCAGCAGCGATAACTTCCAGGTCAGCAGCGGTGACGGCAGTTGGGGCAGGAGGCCCTATGCGCCCGCCGGCTCAGGTGTTGACGGAGTTGCTGGATAGACTCACAGCCTTGTTAACAGCAGAAGTTAACCCGGCAAATCAAGCTCAGCATAGCGCAGAAGTTGCAAAGTTGAGTGATGAGGTAGCGCAAGCCAAGGAGAACCTGGTGGAGGAGGACGTCAGAATGGCCGCAGAACAAGCTGCCCTGGATGCTCAGGCCAAACGGATTTAGTCAGAGGCTTTTCGGCTTACAATGGATCAAAACGCTTCGAATGAAATCATGAGGAGGAGGCACCGGTCTCGTCTACCTCCGGTTTACGAGGCGAGAAACCTCTTTTGCACTCCTGGAGCGAGGACCAGTAACCCACCGGAGATAAACCGGGCTGCAGCACCCGGAGTTGGGACACCGGTTCAACCACGCACGACGGAACCCCCTCATCTGAATACCGCTCCGCCACAACATGTACCAACACCGCCGGGTCATTATTCCAATCCTTTGGAGAACATGATTGCTGTGACAGCACAATTTGCGGCTCTCCCGATGGATGGCGACTCTCCAGCGGCGGTTGAAACACGAAGGGTCAGAGAACTTCTTCAGACAGCATTGGCGTAGCAGGAGGCATATTCTTACAGTCGAGATAGGATTCACTCGACCCCTCGCCCAAGGCGGAGTTATAGCAGGCACATGGACTCACTAGCCGTTTCAAGCAATGCACAACGCCATAACCAGCCGCGTGGGCATGACCCGACGCATGATGGAGCGCATAACTTGGTCGATCAGGACAAAGTGCGTCAAGAGGCTGAGAAGGCGGCTTAGTGGGCGGCTCACCAGCCCCTTCCGGTTTACCCAATGACTTCGGTAGAGGCAGGCGCAACCTCTAGATCCACAGGTGTACCCTGTTTGGTGCCAGCTCTGCGTAATGAGTGCTTGCCCAAGGATTTCAAACGACCTCACAAGGTGCCTAATTACACAACTGGCTTACCCCCTGAGGCGTGGATTTAAAGTTATGAGATGGCCATGGAACTGTTGGAGGTCAGTGACGCTGCGTGTGCTAAGTACTTCACCATGATGCTGGATGGAATGGCCCGTACTTGGTTAAAAGGGGTGCCAGCTAATTCCATCGGGTCATGGGCTGAGCTAAAGGCCCAGTTTATTCAGAACTTTAAAGACACATGCAAACATCCCATGTCGATTGTGGACTTGGCTACGTGCGCCCAAGAGGAGGGTGAATCAATGACCTCAAAGCTATCATACATTCATCCAATAACATGAATGCCAGTTTAGTCTTAATGTTGGAGAAAAATTACCGTTTTTGCCTCTTAAGCAGAAGCTGGGGCGGCTCAAGCACGATTGTAATGATATGGGGCAGCTAATGGCGGCTCTAATCAAATATGCCGACTCTGATAGTACCAAGGACCCCGAGTCTGATGATGACAAGCCGGGAAAGGGAAAGAAGAATTGCAGCGCCAAGGGTCCGCAGCATAACCCGACGAATCAGGGGGGCAACGGTAAACACAAGGCTAATGATAACTCGAAGTTTGTGGCTAACACCAATACACAGAGCAATAATCAGCGTCGTAAGGGAAGGCCGCCTCCTCGGACCGGTGGATCAGGTCCTACTCTTGAGCAGTTGCTGAATGAGCCCTATCCAAAGCATGGCACGCAGAGGAAACCGGCTACTCACCTTTGCAAAGATTGTTCAATTATGAGGGCTTTCAAAAATTCTAACTCGTTTCACAACAATCATGGGCCGGGCGGCAGCTCAGGTTCCGGTGGTGGCGGTTCTCATGGCCCAGGCTATGGAGGTGGCGGTTCTAATTCTGGCTTCCAGGGCCACCGACACCATCAAGGTAATCAGGGTGGTTATAATCAAGGTGATCACGGTGGTTATAATCAAGGTAATCAGGGTGGTTACAATCAGCAATCCGGCCAAGGGAATCAACAACAACAGTCTGGATATCAAAGTCAACCGAAGCAGTTGAATAGCGGGCAGTATCACGTTTTCACCATGAGTCTGTGCAAGCGGGACCAGAAGCTTCACAAGAGGGCTATGAACGCCGTTGAGCCGGGAGTTCCCCAATACTTGCGATGGTCTGAGCAGCCCATTATGTGGAGCCGAGGGGATCACCCGCCCCGGGTTGATAATCTGGATCACTTAGCTTTGGTTGCGGCGCCTCAGGTTGGCAGATACAAATTTACTAAGGTGCTCATGGACGGAGGTAGCAGCATTAATATCCTTTATTATGATATTTTTTGCCGCATGGGATTAACTGATAAAAATCTTAAGACGTCCAATACTGTTTTCCATGGAGTGGTGCCTGGTAAGTCAGTGTACCCTGTAGGCAAGATTGAGCTGGAAGTGTCTTTTGGAGATGAGTATGATTCCAGAGCCGAGAAGTTAACCTTTGAGGTGGTCAAGATCAAAAGCTTGTACCATGCTCTGTTCGGCCGGCCGGCTTATGCCAAGTTCATGGCACGACCTTGTTATGTTTATTTACAGCTCAAGATGCCGGGTTACAAAGGGACCATTACAGTGCATGGGAGCCGGAAAATAGCTTTGGAGTGTGAAGAGGGTGATGCTGCTTACGATTAGTCTGCCTGCGCAACAGAGCAGCTGAAGTTCGATAAAGATAATGTCGATCCGGCTGATATGACATGTCTGAAAAAGCCTACTACAGAGCATGATCTGGTGCTGAAGTTTAAATCGGCCGATGACACTAAACTGGTTGATTTTGTTCCTAGCGACTCATCCAAGCAGTTCAGTATCAGTGCTAACCTGGATCCAAAATAGGAAAGCGCGCTCATCGAGTTCATCCGTGAGAACCAGGACATCTTTGCATGGAAACCTTCTGACATGCCAGGTGTACCGAGGGAACTCGCTGAGCACACTCTTAACATTGATCCGAAGTTTAAGCCGGTCAAGTAATTCCTTCATCGCTTCAATGAGGAGAGGCGCAAGGCCATTGGTGAAGAAGTGGCCCGTATCTTGGCGGTTGGGTTCATTGTTGAAGTATTTCATCCTGAGTGGTTGGCTAACCCGGTGCTGGTGCTTAAGAAAAATCGCACTTGGCGTATGTGTGTAGATTACACAAACTTAAATAAAGTTTGTCCGGCTGATCCTTTTGCTCTCTCTCGTATTGATCAAATCATTGATGCTACGACGGTTTGTGAGTGTTTGAATTTTTTGGATGCTTATTCTGGTTATCATCAGATTAAGATGGCAGTTAAGGACCAGGAGAAGACAACTTTCATCACTCCCTTTCGAGCCTTCTGCTATGTGTCTATGCCTTTCGGGCTTAAGAGTGCACAGGTGACTTACCAGCGGTGTTTGCAAAACTGTCTCCACAGTCATATTGAGCGCAATGTTCATACTTATGTGGATGATATCATGGTGAAATCCAGGGAGAAGGAAACTTTGATAGATGATTTGAAGGATACGTTCGACAATCTCCGGGTCTACAAGATGATGCTTACCCTGACCAAGTGCATTTTTGGTGTGCCAGCAGGCAAGCTTTTGGGTTTTCTGGTTTCTAACAGAGGCATTGAGGCTAACCTGGAGAAGATCAAGGCCATTACCTCCCTGGCCAAGCCGGCGTGTATTAATGATGTTCAGCGTCTGGCAGGTCATATTGTTGCCTTATGCCAGTTCATAAGCCGGTTGGGTGAGAAGGCCATCCCACTGTACCAGATGCTGAAGAAAATAGATGACTTTGCCTGGAGTGATGCTGCTAATGACGCATTTGAGGCTTTGAAGAGACAGCTCGCTGAGCCGCCAGCACTTGCTGCTCCCATTGATAAGAAGCCATTGTTATTATATGTGGCTACTAACGCCCGGGCCGTCAATGTAGCCATTGTGGTGGAACGAAAAGAGGCTGGCAAGGAATACCAGGTTCAGTGGCCAGTTTACTATATCAGTGAGGTACTTATTGAGTCCAAGCAGAGGTATCCACACTGGCAGAAGCTCGTTTATGGGGTATTCATGGCCAGCCGGAAGCTTAAACAATATTTTGTGGGTCATCCCATCACCGTGGTCAGTTTTTCTCCCTTAGGGGATATTATTCAAAACAGAGAAGCCACAAGGTGGGTAGCCAAGTGGGCCATTGAGCTGGGGCCTCATGGTTTGAAGTATATGCCTCGCACTACCATCAAGTCTCATTTTGATGCCTAAAGAGAAGCCAAGTAACACATATTGGACTATTCACTTTGATGGGTCTAGGCAATTGGAGGGCTCGGGGGCTGGAGTTGTCTTAGCTTCCCCTCGAGGTGACAAGTTTTGTTATGTTCTAAGGTTGATGTTTCCCTATACTAACAATGCAGCTGAGTATGAAGCCTTGATCCATGGTTTTCGGATGGCTAAGGAGATGAACTTAAGCCGGGTGAGATGTTTCGGCGACTCAGACTTGGTGGCTCAGCAAGTCTCAGGCACATGGGATTCTAAGGATCCACTCATGGCGGCTTATCGCTGCGAAGTTGATGCTATTGCTGGGCACTTCAAGGATTATCAAGTGGAACACATTGATCGCAGGAAAAAAGAGGCGGCTGATGCCTTAAGCCGGTTAGGGTCTCAGCATAAGCCGGTGCCACCTAACACTTTCTTAGATGTTCTGCATAACCCTTCTGTCAAATTGCATATAGAGGAAGATTTGGCTATTCCTGACCCGGAGGCACAATTGGTGGCGGCTCTTCACGCTATCCCAGATTGGACAACACCATATTTGGCTTATATGACCCGGGATGCGTTACCTGAGGATGAAACTTTGGCCAGATAGATAACCCGGTGGTCTAAATCAATGACAATTGCCAATGGCGAGTTACACCATCGTAGTGTCACTAGGGCGGTTCAGCGTTGCATCTCTCATGAGGAGGGTCATGAGATTCTTCGTGAGATTCATGAAGGAGATTGTGGTCATCATGCCGGCTCAAAGTCCCTTGTGGCCAAAGCTTTTCGTCATGGATTTTATTGGCTGACGGCTCATGTTGATGCAGAGCATTTGGTCAGTAAATGTGATGGTTGTCAGAAATTTTCACGATGAGCTCACGTGCCGGCTCAACAATTGAGGATGATTCCAATTACTTGGCCGTTTGCTGTCTGGGGGCTTGATATGGTTGGGCCTTTTAAAAGGTCCAAGGATAAAAATACCCACCTTTTGGTGGCGGTTGACAAATTCACAAAGTGGGTCGAAGCAGAGCCGGTCAGTAAGTGTGATGCGGCAATGGCGGTTCAATTCATTAAAAAAGCGATTTTTCGCTTTGGCTTTCCCCACAGCATGATAATGGCACTAACCATTCCAAGGGTGCCATGAAAGAGTTTTGTCAACGTGAGCATATTCGACTTGACATGTAGTCAGTAGCTCACCCCCAATCCAATGGTCAAGCTGAAAGAGCCAATCAAGAAATTTTGAGAGGCATCAAGCCCCGACTTTTGGTTCCTTTGCAAAGGACGGAGGGTTGTCGGGTGGAGGAGTTACCTTCAGTAATATGGAGTATTAATACTACCCCCAACAGATCTACGGGTTACACGCCTTTCTTCATGGTATACGGAGCAGAGACGGTTCTCCCTAGTGACATCCATCACGACTCACCCCGTGTGGCGGCTTACGTTGAGGCTGATAATGAACAAGCACGTCAAGACTCGCTTGACCTATTTGATGAGATGCAAGACCTTGCGGCAGCCCGCTCGACGAGTTACCAACAAGATCTGCGCCGTTACCACAGCCGTCGGGTTAAGTCCAGAACCTTTCAAGAAGGTGATCTGGTGCTCCGTCTCATCCAGGATCAAACTGACATGCACAAATTATCCCCACCTTGGGAAGGACCCTTTGTGGTTAGCAAGAACTTGAACAATGGGTCATACTACCTGATGTCTACTACACAACCTTCTTCTTGTAGATGTTGTTGGGCCTCCAAGTGCAGAGGTTTGTAGGAGAGTAGCAAATTTCCCTCAAGTGGATGACCTAAGGTTTATCAATCCGTGGGAGGCGTAGGTTGAAGATGGTATCTCTCAAGCAACCCTGCAACCAAACAACAAAGAGTCTCTTGTGTCCCCAACACACCCAATACAATGGTAAATTGTATAGGTGCACAAGTTTGGCGAAGAGATGGTGATACAAGTGCAATATGGCTGGTAGATATGGGTTTTTGTAATCTGAAAATATAAAAACAGCAAGGTAACTAATGATAAAAGTGAGCGTAAACGGTATTGCAATGCTAGGAAACAAGGACTAGGGTTCATACTTTCACTAGTGAAAGTTCTCTCAACAATAATAACATAACTGGATCATATAACTATCTCTCAACATGCAACAAAGAGTCACTCCAAAGTCACTAATAGCGGAGAACAAAAGAAGAGATTATTGTAGGGTACGAAACCACCTCAAAGTTATCCTTTCTGATTGATCTATTCAAGAGTCTGTAGTAAAATAACACGAAGCTATTCTTTCTGTTTGATCTATCATAGAGTTCGTACTAGAATAACACCTTAAGACACAAATCAACCAAAACCCTAATGTCACCTAGATACTCCAATATCACCTCAAGTATCCATGGGCATGATTACACGATATGCATCACACAATCTTAGATTCATCTATTCAAACCAACACAAAGTTCTTCAAAGAGTGCCCCAAAGTTTCTACCCGAGAGTCAAGACGAAAACGTGTGCCAACCCCTATGCATAGGTTCATTGAACCCGCAAGTTGATCACCAAAACATACATCAAGTAGATCACGTGAATATCCCATTGTCACCACAGATAAGCACGGCAAGACATACATCAAGTGTTCTCAAATCCTTAAAGACTCAATCCGATAAGATAACTTCAAAGGGAAAACTCAATCCATTACAAGAGAGTAGAGGGGGAGAAACATCATAAGATCCAACTATAATATCAATGCTCGCGATACATCAAGATCATATCACCTCAAGAACACGAGAGAGAGAGAGAGAGATCGAACACATAGCTACTGGTACATACCCTCAGCCCCGAGAGTGAACTACTCCCTCCTCGTCATGGAGAGCGTCGGCATGATGAAGATGGCCACCGGTGATGGATTCCCCCTCCGGCAGGGTGCCGGAACGGGCTCCCGAGAGGTTTTTGGTGGCTACAGAGGCTTGCAGCAGTGGAACTCCCGATCTATTGTGTTCCTCGATGTTTTTAGGGTATATGGACATATATAGGCGAAAGGAGACGGTCAGGGGAGCCACGAGGGGCCCACGAGGGTGGGGGCGCGCCCAGGGGGTAGGGCGCGCCTCCCTGCCTCGTGGCTTCCTCGTTGCTTCCCTTACGTACACTCCAAGTCTCCTGGATTGCTTCCGTTCCAGAAATAACTCTCCGAAGGTTTCATTCCGTTTGGACTCCGTTTGATATTCCTTTTCTTCAAAACACTGAAATACGCAAGAAAACAGCAATTTGGGCTGGGCCTCCGGTTAATAGGTTAGTCCCAAAAATAATATAAAAGTGCTTAGTAAAGACCATAAATATCCAAAACATATAATATAATAGCATGAATGCTTCATAAATTATAGATACGTTGGAGACGTATCAGCATCCCCAAGCTTAATTCCTGCTCGTCCTCGAGTAGGTAAATGATAAAAGAAATAATTTATGAAGTGTGAATGCTAGCAGGTGCACAAGTTTGATCAATGATAATTTCAATCACCTTTTCTAGCATCATTATATGTCATAATAGTAGTTCATCTCATAAAACTTCTCACGAGCAAGTAACAAGCTATTCACATGTTAAATCATATACCATAAACTTTCTTGAAAACTAGCAAACTATGTTCTCGGTCATCAAACAATTGCAATTCATCTTATTTTCAGGAAGGGTCTATGTCAGAGCTTTGATTTAGCAAACTCCACATACTCAACTATCATATAGTCTTCCATGATTGCTACCACTCAAAGCATATTTTTAGAACAAATAGCATCCATCGAACACAGAGAAAGATAGGGGATTAATGTTTCGCCTCCCAACTTACTTATCATATAGATAATTGTCAACAATAATAATTCTTGATCAAATATATTTGAATGGCCATATATGCTTAGATCTTTCCCCATCACACGATGCTTGCCAACTAAAGAGTAGGTTGGAATGAGAAGGAATACTATTGACTCTTGCATAAAAGTAAAAGATAGGCCCTTCGCAGAGGGAAGCAAGGATTTGCAGAGGTGCCAGAGCTCGATTTTGAAATAGAGATAAATAATTTTGAGAGATATGCTTTCATTGTCAACATAACAACCAAGGGTTCCCAGTTTCTTCCATATTGCATACATTATAGGCGGTTCCCAAACAGAATGGTAAAGTTTTTACTCCCCCTCCACCAATAATAAACAATCCATGGCTTGCCCGAAACAACGGGTGCCTCCAACTAACAACAATCCTGGGGAGTTTTGTTTGCAATTATTTTGATTTGATTTTGATCTTTTGATCATGGGACTGGGCATCCCAGTTACCAGCCATTTTTCTCGTGAATGATGAGCGGAGTCCACTCATCGTGAGAATAACCCACCTAGCATGGAAGATACTGACAACCCCTAGTCGCTACATGAGCGATTTGGGCATACAAAACAGATTATTATTTGAAGGTTTAGAGTTTGGCACATGCAAATTTACTTGGAACGGCAGGTAAATACCGCATATAGGTAGGTATGGTGGACACCCATGGAAGAAACTTGGTTCAAGGAATTTGGATGCACAAGCAGTATTCCCGCTTAGTACAGATATTTTGGCTAGCAAAGGATTCTAAATAGCAAGCACCACATGTTGGAGGATCTATAACAATATAACTTCTATACAAATATACCCAAGCATAACTCATTACGTTGTCTTCCTTGTTCAACTTCAACTAATTTGCTCAGGTTTGAAAATAATTAATGGGGCTCACAATCATCGAAGATGTCTAAGATAGTATATTTATATGTGAAATCTCTCTTCCTTCAATATTCTTTCATGAATTGTTCAAGTGACCAATACAATGTTTGCTAACCTTCAATAAATTTACCACATCTACTTCTTAGATGTGAAGTCATTACTCCCAATGGGGTAAGCATATGAAACATATATAATTTCAGATTTATGACATTCAACTCATTCAACCATTTACTCATAGGATATAAGTGAAGCACTCGAGTAAATGACAAACTAGTCCAAAAAGATATAAGTGAAGATCAATGAGTAGTTAAATAATTATGTAGCTATGTGAAGACTCTCTCTTGGTATTTTATTCAAACAGCAAGCAAAACAAAAGAAAACAAAATGACACTCCAAGCAAAACACATATCATGTGGTGAATAAAAATATAGCTCCAATTAAAGTTATCGATGAAGGAAGACGAAAGAGGGGATGCCATCCGGGGCATCCCCAAGCTTAGGCTCTTGGTTGTCCTTGAATATTACCTTGGGGTGCGTTGGGCATCCCCAAGCTTAGTCTCTTTCCGCTCCTTATTCCATAGTCCATCGAATCTTTACCCAAAACTGGAAAACTTCACAACACAAAACTTAACAGAAAACTCGTAAGCTCCGTTAGTATAAGAAAATAAAACCACCACTTAGGTACTGTTGTGAACTCATTCTAAATTCATATTGGTGTAATATCTACAGTATTCCAACTTCTCTATGGTTCATACCCTCCGAGTACTCATAGATTCATCAAAATAAGCAAACAACACATAGAAAACAGAATCTGTCAAAAACAGAACAGTCTATAGTAATCTGTATCATTCGAATACTTATTTAACTCCACAAATCTTACCAAATTAGGAAAACCTGAGAAATTTGTGTAACAATTCAGAGCAAAAATAATCAGATCAAAATCACATTTCTGTGAATTATAAGAACTAATTTACTGGGTGCACAAGTTTCTGATTTTCAGCAGGATCAACACAACTATCACTGTAAGCTATCCTAAAGGTCTTACTTGGCACTTTATTGAAACAAAAGCTATAAAAAATGATTACTACAGTAGCATAATCATGTGGACACACAAAAACAGTAATGATAAATATTGGGTTGTCTCCCAACAAGCGCTTTTCTTTAATGCCTTTCTAGCTAGGCATGATGATGACAATGATGCTCACATAAAAGATAAGAATTGAAACATAATGGAAGCATCATGAAGCATATGACTAGCACATCTAAGTCTAACCCACTTCCTATGGATAGGGATTTTGTGAGCAAACAACTTATGGGAACAATAATCAACTAGCATAGGAAGGCAAAACAAGCATAAGTTCAAAACTTTAAGCACATAGAGAGGAAACTTGATATTATTGCAATTCCTACAAGCATATGTTCCTCCCTCATCATAATTTTTAGTAGCATCATGAATGAATTCAACAATATAACCAGCACATAAAGCATTCTTTTCATGATCTACTTGCATAGAAATTCTACTACTTCACATAAGCAAAAAATTTCTTATTCGGAATAGTGAGAGTATCATAAGAGACTCGAATACTATAAATTGTTTCCATATTAAAAGAGTAATGTTCAGAAAAAGGGTACTCATAATCATGAAAAGTTTTATAAATATAATCATCACTACTTTTTATAGCATAAGTTTCATCACAATAATCATCATAAGTAGCAACTTTGTTCTCATCATAATCAATTGGAGCCTCTTCCAAAATAGTGGATTCATCACTAAATAAAGTCATGACCTCTCCAAATCCACTTTCATAAATATTATAAGATTCAACATCTTCCAAAATAGTGGGATCATTACTTCCTAAAGTTGACAATCTTCCAAACCCACTTTCATCAATATATCCATCATAAATAGGAGGCATGCTATCATCATAATAAATTTACTCATCGAAACTTGGGAGGCTAAAAATACCATCTTCATTAAACGTAGCATCCCCAAGCTTGGGACAAACATTAATTGCAGCAAATATATTCTCAAACACATCATTCTCATCAAACATAGCATCCCCAAGCTTGGGCCTTTTCATATCATAAGCATAATCACTCTCATCATTAATAGTATGGATAGCACCAATAGTATAGCAATTATCATCATCACAATGAGTAGTAGGAGCAACATCAATTGGGAGGGATACCTTTTTACCTTTGCTTTTCCGTTTTTTATTTTTCTTCTTCACATCATGTGTGGGTTCAACCTTCTTCTTTGAGCTCCTTATTGATGAGATTGGTTGAAAAGAAAGCTCCTCCTCGTACCTGATTCATCATTAGAAATAATAGGAGGATATTGGGAAGTCTCTTCCCTTTCATTAGTATTTTCTTCATCTTCTATTTGCTTTCTTTTCTTTATGTAATTGGCAATATAAGGATTTTCAATGCAATTCACCGCACAATACATATAAATTTCCTCTAGATCAATATCAAGAAAGTTTTAAGGTTAAATTCTGGAATATGCTTTGTTGCACATTTCAATTCTTCATAACCCAAAAGCAAACTAAGTTCATTATGATGTGCAAGGGAAATCAAGTCATCACAATTTTTGGACACGATTCGATCATGAAACAATTTGCATCGGAGATTTAAATGACCATGTTCATTGCAAAGTTCACAAGTACGGTAAAGATATTTTAAATTTTTAGCACTCACGTTTAGCCTTTCTTGCAACCATTTAGTTTTTAAATGCTTATGCCTCTTGCAATATCTATCTTCCCTATTTGGTGTGTACTTGCAAACCCAATGCACTCCACAAAAATTGACATGCTTATAGGAGACATTTTCAACATAACTAGTGCAATCATCATTAGTACTATGGATATTCAAAGAGTTCATACTAACAACATTGCAATCATGCTCATCATTCAAAGATTTAGTACCAAACATTTTATAGACTTCTTCTTCTAGCACTTGAGCACAATTTTCCTTTTCATCATACTTACGAAAGATATTAAAAAGATGGAGCGTATGAGACAAACTCAATTCCATTTTTTTGTAGTTTTCTTTTATAGATTAAACTAGTGATAAAACAAGAAACAAAAAGATTCGATTGCAAGATCTAAAGATATACCTTCAAGCACTCACCTCCCCGGCAACGGCGCCAGAAAAGAGATTGATGTCTACTACACAACCTTCTTTTGTAGACATTGTTGGGCATCCAAGTGCAGAGGTTTGTAGGATAGTAGCAAATTTCCCTCAAGTGGATGACCTAAGGTTTATCAATCCGTGGGAGGCGTAGGTTGAAGATGGTCTCTGTCAAGAAACCCTGCAACCAAATAACAAAGAGTCTCTTGTGTCCCCAACACACCCAATACAATGGTAAATTGTATAGCTGCACTAGTTCGGCGAGGAATTGGTGATACAAGTGCAATATGGATGGTAGATATAGGTTTTTGTAATCTGAAAATATAAAAACAGCAAGGTAACTAATGATAAAAGTGAGCGTAAATGGTATTGCAATGCTAGGAAACAAGACCTTGGGCTCATAATTTCACTAGTGCAAGTTCTCTCAACAATAATAACATAACTGGATCATATAACTATCCCTCAACATGCAACAAAGAGTCACTCCAAAGTCACTAATAGCGGAGAACAAACGAAGAGATTATTGTAGGGTACAAAACCACCTCAAAGTTATCCTTTCTAATCGATCTATTCAAGAGTCCGTAGTAAAATAACATGAAGCTATTCTTTCCGTTCGGTCTATCATAGAGTTCGTACTAGAATAACACCTTCAGACACAAATCAACCAAAACCCTAATGTCACCTAGATACTTCAATGTCACCTCAAGTATCCGTGGGCATGATTATACGATATGCATCACACAATCTCAGATTCATCTATTCAAACCAACACAAAGTACTTCAAAGAGTGCCCCAAAGTTTCTACCCGAGAGTCATGACGAAAACATGTGCCAACCCCTATGCATAGGTTCATTGAACCCGCAAGTTGATCACCAAAACATATATCAAGTAGATCACATGAATATCCCATTATCACCACAGATAAGCACGGCAAGACATACATTAAGTTTCTCAAATCCTTAAAGACTCAATCCAATAAGATAACTTGAAAGGGAAAACTCAATCCATTACAAGAGAGTAGAGGGGGAGAAACATCATAAGATCTAACTATAATAGGAAGGCTCGCAATACATCAAGATCGTATCACCTCAAGAACACGAGTGAGAGAGATATCAAACACATAGCTACTGGTACATACCCTCAGCCCCGAGAGTGAACTACTCTCTCCTCGTCATGGAGAGCGCCAGGATGATGAAGATGGCCACCAGTGATGGATTCCCCTGGTGGAAAAGAGCTTGATGTCTACTACACAACCTTCTTCTTATAGACGTTGTTGGGCCTCCAAGTGCAGAGGTTTGTTGGATAGTAGCAAATTTCCCTCAAGTGGATGACCTAAAGTTCATCAATCCGTGGGAGACGTAGGTTGAAGATGGTCTCGCTCAAGCAACCCTACTACCAAATAACAAAGAGTCTCTTGTGTCCCCAACACACCCAATACAATGGTAAATTGTATAGGTGCACTAGTTCGGCGAGGAGATGGTGATACAAGTGCAATATGGATGGTAGATATAGGTATTTTGTAATCTGAAAATATAAAAACAGCAAGGTAACTAATGCTAAAAGTGAGCGTAAACGGTATTGCAATGCTAGGAAACAAGGCCTAGGGTTCATAACTTTACTAGTGCAAGTTCTCTCAATAATAATAACATAACTGGATCATATAACTATCCCTCAACATGCAACAAAGTGTCACTCCAAAGTCACTAATAGCAGAGAACAAACGAAGAGATTATTGTAGGGTACGAAACCACCTCAAAGTTATCCTTTCTGATCGATCTATTCAAGAGTCCATAGTAAAATAACATGAAGCTGTTCTTTTCGTTTGATCTATCATAGAGTTCGTACTAGAATAACACCTTAAGACACAAATCAACCAAAACCCTAATGTCACCTAGATACTCCAATATCACCTCAAGTATCCATGGGCATGATTACACGATATGCATCACACAATCTTAGATTCATCTATTCAAACCAACACAAAGTTCTTCAAAGAGTGCCCCAAAGTTTCTACCCGAGAGTCAAGACGAAAACGTGTGCCAACCCCTATGCATAGGTTCATTGAACCCGCAAGTTCATCACCAAAACATACATCAAGTAGATCACGTGAATATCCCATCGTTACCACAGATAAGCATGGTAAGACATACATCAAGTGTTCTCAAATATTTAAAGACTCAATCCGATAAGATAACTTCAAAGGGAAAACTCAATCCATTACAAGAGAGTAGAGGGGGAGAAACATCATAAGATCCAACTATAATAGCAAAGCTTGCGATACATCAAGATCGTATCACCTCAAGAACATGAGAGAGAGAGAGAGAGATCAAACACATAGCTACTGGTACATACCCTCAGCC
Source organism: Triticum aestivum (assembly GCF_018294505.1). Classification (NCBI taxonomy): domain Eukaryota; kingdom Viridiplantae; phylum Streptophyta; class Magnoliopsida; order Poales; family Poaceae; genus Triticum; species Triticum aestivum. The sequence continues at coordinate 436,928,356 of NC_057801.1, forward strand.
CCGAGGGTGAACTACTCCCTCCTCGTCATGGAGAGCGCCAGGATGATGAAGATGGCCACCGGTGATGGATTCCCCTGGTGGAAAAGAGCTTGATGTCTACTACACAACCTTCTTCTTGTAGACGTTGTTGGGCCTCCAAGTGCAGAGGTTTGTAGGACAGTAGCAAATTTCCCTCAAGTGGATGACCTAAAGTTTATCAATCCGTGGGAGGCGTAGGTTGAAGATGGTCTCTCTCAAGCAACCCTACAACCAAATAACAAAGAGTCTCTTGTGTCCCCAACACACCCAATACAATGGTAAATTGTATATGTGCACTAGTTCGGTGAGGAGATGGTGATACAAGTGCAATATGGATGGTAGATATAGGTTTTTGTAATCTGAAAAATATAAAAACAGTGTCACGACTAGTTTTCCGGGTATTAATTTCCAGAAAATGGCCATTGTGCTCACCAGCCCCAGGATTACTGTTAGCTGATGAGGCACCAAATTGATACAAAAATTCCTAGCAAAATACAAAATATGTAGTACAAGATCATTCTGGCCTATGAGTACAACAAGTGATTTCTAGAGGTTGATGGCGGAAGCGGTTTGTGGATCATCGGTGTCTATGGGACTCCATTTCCCAACAGGAATAGCTGATCAGGTTAACTCCTATCTTCACGAGGCTGCTATCACCGTTGCTTAGGTTCTGGGGCTGTCGTCGCAACGCTCCTCTCCGTGCAAGAAATCTGGCCAAGACAATAGCCAGGGACAAGCCAGTGAGTACTTTGAATGTACTCGCAAACATTATGAACACGGGTATAATATAATTGATAATCGTGCGCTGAAATATCCTATGATCACATCGTCAGTCATAAAATAAAATCTCTGATGCATGCAAGCAAGTTATTTATATGCAACATGAATATGCAATAATGGGGTAGCAATAACATGCACCGATCGGGTGTCTGAAGCGACGCCTCGAAAGGGCCATGATATGAAGCATGCCATAGTCGGGCGTCTAAGCGACACCACATAAAGGGCTTATATGGTAAATAAATAACAAGCATGCCACAGTCGAGCGTCTGTGCGACGCCACATAAAGGGCTTATAAAGTAAATAAATAACAAGCATGCCACAGTCGAGCGCCTGTGCGACGCCACATAAAGGGCTTATAAAGTAAATAAATAACAAGCAATGCCACAGTCGGGCGTCTCAGCGACGCCACATAAAGGGCTTATAAAGTAAATAAATAACAAGCAATGCCACAGTCGGGCGTCTCAACGACACCACATAAAGGGCTTATAAAATAAATAATCACAATGAATATCTAGGAGGTAGAACCGTCCCAGGGATACTCAATAATTCAAATAATATAATGGGTTAGTCCATAATAAACATAACATAATTACCACAAGTCATCAGTCATGATCCACGTTCTGGTTTAGTAGTTTCTCCTCCGAAGACCGACACTAAGACCGACACTTGACCCATCCCAGACTGTAGTCCTTAACCATGGACGCGGCTATTCGAATAGGTTTAATCTCTACAGAGGGTGTACTCTTTACCCACGAGTAACGGATTCCTTTAGTCCATCGAGACTAATTCCATCTACGGTCTTTTAATTGAAAACACACCTGACTTGCACACACCAGCTTAATTCACCGGTGTCTGGAATCACCCACGACACCTGTCAAGCAAAACTCTAAGTGGGGAGGCTACAACCTCGCGTAGCATGGGATCAAATTTATACCGCGCGCTCTAAGGGGTGCCCCCCTCTCGGTCCCAACCGGAAACACCCATGCCCCCGGACCAGGTGGCCTGCCTACCAGCTACAACCGGCATCTTCCACCATGGCCTCTCTGCACGGTGTGTGCTTGAAAGGGGTTGACGACTTATTGAACCATACCCTACCTGTTGTAGGGACAAGTGGTAGTACCAAACAAGTATGGGGGTTACTGGAACAAGACTCGATCTACGGTCGACTCAGGAGGTTTATGAATTCCCTGCATGATATGTGTAACCAATATATATTTCAACCAACAGAATCACCGCTCATTATACCTTACTATGCCATACCGGACATAACCGTCCCGATGGAGACCGGCGACAAGCTCACGCCTACCCAAGGTAGAGGCTTTCCCGGATTCCTTTCCGGCATGCATGCAAGGCACATGAGGATGATTACCATCACAAGTATATTCATTTCCAACAGCAAGGAAATCACTAATATGCATTCATGCAAAGGATCGTATCACCACATAAAATAACGAGTTTTCCGAAGTATGGTGGTGTTACAATCGTGTCAACCAACACATCAAAAATATTATGCCAGGGTTCAGGATGCTTGCCTTCAAGTTGTGGAGGGGTGAGGTTCTCACCAAAACTTTTGAAAGTTTTCTCATCTCTGCCAAAAATCCTATTTTCAAAAATATTCAAACAACACCTACTTTAAAAACAGCACAAAAAAAGTTGTCTAATTTTTTTCCAAATAAACCTTAAAATAAACTAGACAATATTTGAGAGAGGTCGGAAAAAGAATCAACTCATTTGAAGTTATAAATAAAAAGTTATAGGTAGTCAAAGTTTAGTCAATATTCTGTTATTTAAAAAATAAAACAGAAAAAGAAAACGGTTCGAATATACGTACAAGTCGAAGGCGTATTTTTGAAATACGCTTCCACTTAACCAGCGTGGACCGCGTGGGGAGTCACTGACAGTGGGCCCGCCTGGCCCACTGGTTAGGTTTGACTGGTCTTCCCTCCCCTCCTCTTTCTCTGCCCGAGCGGGGGTGGGACTCAGGCGAGGCTCGCCGGCGAACGGCGGCACCGTTCGGGAAACCGAGGCCACCCGGGGTCTCAGGGGATCAAGGCGGTCCTACCGATGGTCGTTTTGGTCTCTGGGGCGGACGAAGCTGCCGGCGGCGAGCTCCGCAGCGGACGGTGGTCGTCGGGCAAAGTGGGTTTTCGCCCGCGGCGAGTCCCGATCAAGATTGAGTAGGGGGATGGACTCACGTTAGGGAGAGGGGGCTCCTGGTGAAGAGAGTGGAGAGGGGGAGGCCCTGGTCGCGCCGGAATGGCTGGGGCAGTGGCGGCGGCTGCGGTTGCCGGAGATGGGGAAGAAGACCTCCCTGGGTCGATTGGCTGCCACGGGGAAACTAGGGGAGTGATGTGAGGTTGCCTGAGTGCGGGGACGAGCTCGGGGCTTCTTAAATAGGCAATCCGGGTCGGTTCCGACGGTGGTCGCGGATAAGGTCGCCGGCGACCGCCATTCTGTAGCTAGGGCATTGTGGCGGCGACGAGCGCTAGTGGACATGCCTGTGGATGAGCTCGCGGTGCTCCAGGGGGCAGGTGGCGAGCGGGAGAGGCTCGGGCGGCGCCGACCTGAGCAGGGTTGTCGGGCGGCCATGGCGGCTAGCTCCTGGCTTGCCGGAGACGTGGCGAGGGGCTGTTTGGCGTGTTCTTGTGAGAGGGAGAGTGCGTGGCGCGGCTATGCAGTGTGGGCCAAACCAGGGGCGCGACTCGGCGGCTCGGGCGCGGCACGTGCAAAACGCGCGCTCTGGGCGCACCCAGAGCATGCTCACCAGGTGCTCGGTGAAATGCCAGTGCATGCCACAAAGCTTGGGTGAGGCTGGCACTTAGCAGACCTAGGTTAGGAGTAGCTGGGGGTTTAGTGGACATGCTAGTTTGTCCAGAGGTGCAAGTTCACAATGCAATGACAAAAGTCATGTCAAAGCCGTTCATGCACTCAAGGTGTTTGACAAAATGCCATAGGCACCTAGGCAGTTCTTGGAGTGGCCAAAACTTCCAGTGTGGGATCTCTTTAGATGGATGAGAGGGTGGTGAGGTTAGATTGTCCAAATCACAAACTTGCTAGTGCAAGTTTTGCAAAACTTGAATTCTGGATAGGAGGTAAATGGCATCATTTCATGAACCAAAAATGATCCAATGGGTGCATGCTCCTGGACTTAGGGGTTTAGCAGGGAGGACTACAAGTAGGAAAAGGAATCATGGATAAAGGAGCAACTAAAAATGTGGTTGCTGTACAAATCCTCAAGTTGGACCAGAATGAAAGTGAGGTTGGTACACTCAAATTTTTCAAATAACATACTGGGTTTTTGCATAAAGATGGATTTCATGCTACCCCTGACATCCCATAATTTTGGTGGAGACCTTAAAGAAATATTTAAATATGTTGTAGTGCAAAACTGCCCACTGGACCAGATTTGAAAACTTGGTGTAGAACTCCAAATATCCAAAGAATGAAATATCTTTTTGCATAAAAGTGATTTAGAAACATCACATGACATCTCCAAATTTTGGTGAGATTTTTAAATAAATTTATAAAAGGGTTGCAGTGCAAATGGGGTCCCAAACTTATGAAAAACCATTTTAGAGAGATAAAGCTCAGGGATAAATAATTATATAAATAATCCTACTGATAAAAGAATTGTTTTATTTGAGAGGGTAAATGAGTCCAATAATAATTGGAAAGTTTTTACTAGGGGTGGAAACTCCACAACTTAGGGGAAAAGAGAGGCTCTGAGATCAAGAATAAATCCAAAAAAATAAAAATTTAATTTCCTGGCAAAATTTTAATTAATAAAACAAGGTCAAAAATTTTGGGGTGTCACAACACTAACCCCCTTAAAAAAAATCTCGTCCTCGAGATTTGTTAAGAGTTGTTTTGAAAATATCTTTCCTGCGAGCTGGAACCAAAAGATTTATTCATAGCACAAACTTGCTTCGTCGAGGTTGGCAGCTACGCCCGGGATAAAAAAATGCAATCGCACATCAACATACTCATGCATGGCTACTATTAAAAACAGGAGCGCACAAGCAAACAACATTTAATTATGGCGATACAGGGTCACAAGATTACAAGGCGAGGACATTCTAAGACTCGGTACCACTCGAGCAACTCTAGTCTACCTCGTTCATATCTAAGCGGGCTTGCCTCGCGGACGCCGAGGTTTCTCCACGGTTTTCACCGTCGTGATCTGCTGGAGGGGGTTGAGGGGCTACAGGGTCGGGGTAGCGATGATGACCATCTCAGGGATTGTTGGCCACAATCCCGTTGGAGCATGTTCCCAAAAGGCGACGAAGCACTTCTAGGGTCATCAAGGTATTTTGGTTGATGGCCGGGGCTGACCTCAAGGTCTCGATTGGTTGTCCGAACAGCACGACTGGGTTGTCGGCGTCGAGCTCATCTTCTCCTCTTGCTGGGGCTCGGCGGATCAGTTCTCCACGAGATGCGATCAGATCAAGGGTGATTTGATCGAACAAATCCTCTAGCGTACTTACATAGCGCACCAGATGTAATAAAGCAGGATCCGTCTCGTGATCTTCGTTGGCAACTTGTGGTGTTCTACCATATCCGTCACGGCTGGGGTAGTAGTAGAACGAGCGACAGTTAACTCTGGGCGACAAATGCCGGAGTTGAACTATAGCTTCTCGAGCAGCTAGTTGGATGGCTTGTGGCTCGAAGGAAGTTGTCCCTTCGGTGAACCTGTAGGGGCGTTCTGGTGATAGACCCCTACCATAGACGTGCACAGTGGCACAGAATTGACGGCTATCACCACTCATGGTACCTTGTGTAACGCCCCGGATTCGTTGCGCCAGGTGTCTGCCAGTTATTCGCTGTCGTTGCCATGTCATTTGCTTGTGTGTTGCATTTTATCATGTCATCATGTGCATTTCATTTCGCATACGTGTTCGTCTCATGCATCCGAGCATTTTCCCCGTTATCCGTTTTGCAATCCGGCACTCCTATGTCCTCCGGCGTCCCCCTTTTGTCTCTCGTTGTGAGCGGGTGTTAAACGTTCCCGGAATGGGCCGAGTCTTCCCAAATGGCCTTGGTATACCACCGGCAGACCGCCTGTCAAGTTTCGTGCCATTTGGAGGTCGTTTGATACTCCAACGGTTAACCGCGCAGCCCGAAACCCCCTTTGTCTTTGCAGCCCAACACCCCTCCAAAGTGGCCCAAAACCCATCCAAACCCCCTCCATGCTCTCGGTCGTTCGATCACGATCGCGTGGCCGAAAACCGCTCCTCATTTGGACTCTCCTAGCTCCCTCTACCTATAAATATGTGTCCCTCCCCGTCCAAATCGCAGATGAAACCCTAGCTTTCGTCCTCCTCCCACCGCCGGACATGTCCATATCGTGCCGGACATGTTCGCGCCGCCGCTCCTCGCCCAATCACGCGCTGCCAAGTGGCCCGCGCCGCCGCCCTGCGCCGCCGGCCCGTCGCAGCCCGCAGCCAGCCCGCCGAGCCCATTTGGGGCCCGGTCGGACCCGCGCGCCGGTGCGCCCGTTCGCCGCCGCCATGGGCTCGCCGGAGCCCCTCGGCCTCCACCGTCCCGCCCGCGCGCCGCCCGCGCCTGGTCGCGGCCGTCGCCGCCCGCAGCCCCGGCGCCTCCCGCCAGCCGTGCCGCCCTCCGCCGCCTGCCGGAACCGCCGCCTCGTCCCGCACCCGCCGCGCCTGGCCGTCGCCGCGGCTCCGCCGCCCCTTGCCACCGCCGGCCGGACCCCGCCTCCCGCGCCTCCGGTTATCCGCCAACCTCGCCATCCTTCTTCTCCCCACCTCACCTGGTCTCTCTCTGTCTCTCTCTAACCGCACTCTCTCTCTCTCCGCCATGTACGCCGGAGCTCAAGCTCACCGGAGCTTCGCCGGAGCCAGATCCGGTCCGGGTGGATGAGATCCACCCGTTCGCCGATCCAAACGCGTGCCCCCATCCCGGATCCCTCCGTCCCGTCCACATTTTCGCGGGGTAATTTTCTGCCAAGTCCCAGATCTGTGACATTTTCATGCCCTGTTCATCGCATCATAACTCTGTGCATGTAGCTCTGTTTTGTGCGTGTAATATGTCAAATTGTTCGTCTCGACGAGTACTTCATTTCGTTCTATTGCGTCATGTTCATTTGAGTTCATCTTAAGGCCCGAATCATCGTTGCAAGAGTGCAAGTTGCTATTAATATGCTGAAACTGTTATAACTTGATGATTTGTCATTTTTGCCATGATTGATGTGTGCATCCTATGAGGTTGATGTCTACATGTGTTTTGAACTATGCCATGTCTTCTTTATAGAGGTACTTACCATGTATTTTTGTGATCAATGTGGTGACTAGCACAAGCATGCAAACTAGGCTTCGTAATGTTGTTGTTTTTAGTCCCTGTTCTGCTGTTATTTTGATGCCATGTAAACTTGATGCTACAGAGAGATCCATGCTTATTTTGAGATACTTCAGTAAGGATGTTTTGAACATATGGTTGTTCTCTATCCATTCATGCCCCTGTTGCATTTATAGCCTGTTGTAGCTTGTTGTAATCTTGCTCCAAAGTTGCTATATAATGTTGCTGTCAGCCTGTTAACATAAGTTCAGTTGTTGCCATGATTGTTTCTAGTGATCCATGCACCCTATGAACTTGCTCTTGCCATGCTTAGCTTCACAAACATGTCTTCTTACTGGTGATTACCTTGTCTTTCCATGTAATGCTCTGTGGTGAGTGGTACAAGCTCACCAACATGCCTACTTATCGTTGTTCCTGCCATGTTTGAATCTGTAATATAACTTGCTATGTTTACATGGGTGCCATCATATCTTCTGATCCTTTTTGGCTCATGGTCAGTAAGGGACTTTTGTTCTATGCAATTAGTAGATTCATGCCATGCCTTTTTTGCCATGTTAAGTTCCTGTAACATGTTTGATAGCTCTGAACATTGCAACCTGATGTTATTTTCTGCAAAGTTTAAACTGTTATTATTTGCAATCTTGCCATGTGTGTTTGAGCATGTTGTAGTGATTTCTGGAGATAGCTCAGTGTTCATGTTTTGTTATGCTTTACCTGTACATCATGCCCATGCCTTTTGTTTTCTTGTTGAGGTCCTGTAGTTTATTGTTTTGATGCTTGCAATATGCCTAGTTGCTGTTTTGGACAAATTGTTGCTATAACTTGTATAGTGTGTGTGTGGTGAACCGTTGCTCCGTTTTGAGTGTGCTCTATATGAAACTTGCTTAGAATTGCATGTAGTTCCATATTATCATGTTGCATCCATGTTTTTGAGGTGTTTGCTTGATGTTTGTATGGATTTTGCATCAATGCCATGTTTAACTTGTTTTGCTCATATCTTCTAGGCCGTAGCTCCAAATATAATGAACTTTATATGTAACTTGACTAGAATCTCGTGTAGATCATCTTGGTGCATCTTAACTTGCTGTTTAACAACTTGAACATAAGGTTTATTCATATCTGGACCAATTTCAAAATTTGCATATGAGGACTTACCAGAATTGTTATATGTTGCTTCCGGCCTCATTTAAACTTGCTTTGATGTGTTGCTCTTGTTTGCATCATCTCTTGCCATGAGTAGCTTCATGTAGTCTTGTCTTGCATCATGCTTGTTTGTGCATCATGTCATGTTCATGTGTGGTGTGTTTAGCATGTTGTGTGCTTCTTTTCGATAGTTCCCGTGTCATTGCGATCGTGAGGATTCGTTCGTCTACGCTTGGTTCGTCTTCGTGGCTTCATCCGTTCGTCTTCTTCATGGACTCGTTCTTCTTCCTTGCAGGATTTCAGGCAAGATGACCGCTACCCTGGATCTCACTACTATCATTGCTATGCTAGTTGCTTCGTTCTATCGCTATGCTGCGTTACCTATCTTTTGCTCTTCAAGCCTCCCAAATTGCCATGAACCACTAACCTTTGACACTATTCCTAGCAAACCATTGCTTGGCTATGTTACCGCTTTGCTCAGCCCCTCTTATAGCGTTGTTAGTTGCAGGTGAAGTTGAAGATTGCCCCATGATGGACAGGATTATGTTGGGATATCACAATATCTCTTATATTATTAATGCATCTATATACTTGGTAAAGGGTGGAAGGCTCGGCCTTATGCCTGGTGTTTTGTTCCACTCTTGCCGCCCTAGTTTCCGTCATACCGGTGTTATGTTCCCGGATTTTGCGTTCCTTACGCGGTCGGGTGATTTATGGGACCCCCTTGATAGTTCGCTTTGAATAAAACTCCTCCAGCAAGGCCCAACCTTGGTTTTACCATTTGCCTCACCACCACCTACTTTTCCCTTGGGAGTAATTAACCCAAGGGTCATCTTTATTACAGCCCCTCCCCCGGGCCAATGCTTGTCTAAGTGTTGGTCCGAACCAGAGCCACTTGCAGCGCCACCTTGGGGAAACTCGAGGTCTGGTTTTAGTTGTACGTAGTGTTCATCCGATGTTGCCCTGAGAACGAGATATGTGCAGCTCCTATCGGGATTGTCGGCGCATCGGGCGGCCTGGCTGGTCTTGTTTTACCATTGTCGAAATGTCTTGTAAACCGGGATTCCGAGTCTGATCGGGTCTTCCTGGGAGAAGGTATATCCTTCGTTGATCGCGAGAGCTTATCATGGGCTAAGTTGGGACACCCCTGCAGGGTATAATCTTTCGAAAGCCGTGCCTGCGGTTATAGGCAGATGGGAATTTGTTAATGTCCGGTTGTAGATAACTTGACACCAGATACGAACTAAAATGCATCAACCGTGTGTGTAGCCGTGATGGTCTCTTTTCGGCGGAGTCCGGGAAGTGAACACGGTTTTGGGTTATGATTGACGTAAGCAGGAGTTCAAGATCACTTCTTGATCATTACTAGTTGACGACCGTTCCTTTGCTTCTCTCCTCGCTCTTATTTGTGTATGTTAGCCACCATATCATGCTTAGTCGCTGCTGCAACCTCACCACTTTACCCCTTCCTTTCCCTTTAAGCTTTTCTAGTCTTGATACCCATGGTAATGGGATTGCCGAGTCCTCGTGGCTCAGAGATTACTACAACAACAGTTGCAGGTACAGGTTTTGCGATGATCATGATGCGAGAGCGATGTTACTTGTTTTGGAGTTAGTCTTCTGCTTCTTCTTCGATCAGGGATAGGTTCCAGGTCGGCAGCCTGGGCTAGCAGGGTGGATGTCGTTTGAGTTTCTGTTTGTGTTTCATCCTTAGTCGGATGTTGATCTTATGTATGATGATGTTGTATTCATGTGGCATTGTATGCCTTATGTATGTATCCCCATCTATTATGTAATGTTGATGTAATGATATCCATCTTGCAAAAGCATTTCAATATGCGGGTCTATCCTTGGTGGGACCTTCGAGTTCCTTTTGGATAGGGTCACATATTGGGCGTGACACCTTGGTACATAACATATTCTGGGGGCTCTTGTAATGCAAAGGCACGGCGTGTGAGGTTCGCGAGCACGGTCACAAAACCTCCAAGGTTGGTTGCTGTGGTCTCATTGTGCACGATGGGGCCAGGCATTATGGCTTGGTTTGGGAAAGAGCTTGTGCGGTGCTGGGTTGAGACTAGCGTGCCTTTTTTATAGAAAAAGGGAACAGAGTCTTCCTTCGCACGCTTGCGAATAAGACAGATTATGTGTCGGTCACTGACGCGTGATCGACAGGCTAGGCTGATAGGTTGGGCACCGACTGCCAAAAGGTGTCGGGTCACTGTGTGGCTATCTTGCACGGGAAGCTTGGCTGGGTTAGGTTAAGGTCTGGTGGGTTGGTTTGCCTAGGTTTTTCGACCTGGCTAAGATAGGATTAGCCAATGGTCAGCCTAGCTCTGATACCAAGTTTGTCACGACCGGTTTTCTGGGTATTAATTTCCAAAAAATGGTCGTTGTGCTCACCAGCCCCAGGATTACTGTTAGCTGATGAGGCACCAAATTGATACAGAAATTCCAAGCAAAATACAAAATATGTAGTACAAGACCATTCTGGCCTATGAGTACAACAAGTGATTTCTAGAGGTTGATGACGGAAGCGGTTTGTGGATCATCGGTGTCTATGGGACTCCATTTCCCAACAGGAAATGCTGACCAGGTTAACTCCTATCTTCACGAGGCTGCTATCACCGTTGCTTAGGTTTTGGGGCTATCGTCGCAACACTCCTCTCCGTGCAGGAAATCTAGCCAAGTCAATAGCCAGGGACAAGCCAGTGAGTACTTTGAATGTACTCGCAAACATTATGAACACGGGTATAATATAATTGATAATCGTGCGCTGAAATATCCTATGATCACATCGTTAGTCATAAAATAAAATCTCTGATGCATGCAAGCAAGTTATTTATATGCAACATGAATATGCAATAATGGGGTAGCAATAACATGCACTGATCGGGTGTCTGAAGCAATGCCTCGAAAGGGCCATGATATGAAGCATGCCACAGTCGGGCGTCTAAGCGACACCACATAAAGGGCTTATATGGTAAATAAATAACAAGCATGCCACAGTCGGGCGTTTGTGCGATGCCACATAAAGGGCTTATAAAGTAAATAAATAACAAGCAATGCCACAGTCGGGCGTCTCAGCAACGCCACATAAAGGGCTTATAAAGTAAATAAATAACAAGCAATGCCACAGTCGGGCGTCTCAGCGACACCACATAAAGGTCTTATAAAATAAATAATCACAATGAATATCCAGGGATACTCAATAATTCAAATAATATAATGGGTTAGTCCATAATAAACATAACATAATTATCACAAGTCATCAGTCATGATCCATGTTCTGGTTTAGTAGTTTCTCCTCCGAAGACCGACACTAAGACCGACACTTGACCCATCCCAGACTGTAGTCCTTAACCATGGACGCGGCTATTCGAATAGGTTTAATCTCTGCAGAGGGTGTACTCTTTACCCACGAGTAACGGATTCCTTTAGTCCATCGAGACTAATTCCGTCTACGGTCTTCTAATTGAAAACACACCTGACTTGCACACAGCGCGCTCTAAGGGATGCCCCCCTCTCGGTCCCAACCGGAAACACCCATGCCCCCGGACCAGGTGGCCTGCCTACCGGCTACAACCGGCATCTTCCACCATGGCCTCTCTGTATGATGTGTGCTTGAAAGGGGTTGACGACTTACTGAACCGTACCCTACCTGTTGTAGGGACAAGTGGTAGTAAGAAACAAGTATGGGGGTTACTGGAACAAGACTCGATCTACGGTCGACTCAGGAGGTTTATGAATTCCCTGCATGATATGTGTAACCAATATATATTTCAACCAACAAAATCACCGCTCATTATACCTTACTATGCCATACCGGACATAACCGTCCCGACGTAGACCGGCGACAAGCTCACGCCTACCCAAGGCAGAGGCTTTCTCGGATTCCTTTTCGGCATGCATGCAAGGCACATGAGGATGATTACCATCACAAGTATATTCATTTCCAACAGCAAGGAAATCACTAATATGCATTCATGCAAAGGATCGTATCACCACATAAAATAACGAGTTTTCCGAAGTAAGGTGGTGTTACAATCGTGTCAACCAACACATCAAAAATATTATGCCAGGGTTCAGGATGCTTGCCTTCAAGTTGTGGAGGGGTGAGGTGCTCTCCAAAACTTTTGAAAGTTTTCTCCTCTCCTCCAAAAATCCTATTTTCAAAAATATTCAAACAACACCTACTTTAAAAACAGCACAAAAAAACTTGTCTGAAATGTTTTCAATTAAATCTTAAAATAAACTAGACAATATTTGAGAGAGGTAGGAAAAAGAATCAACTCATTTGAAGTTATAAATAAAAATTTATAGGCAGTCAAAGTTTAGTCAATATTCTGTTATTTAAAAAATAAAACAGAAAAATAAAACGGTTCGAATATACGTACACGTCGAAGGCGTATTTTGGATATACGCTTCCACTTAACCAGCGTGGACTGCGTGGGGAGTCACTGACAGTGGGCCTGCCTGGCCCACTGGTCAGGTTTGACTGGTCTTCCCTCCCCTCCTCTTTCTCTGCCCGAGCGGGGGCGGGACTCCGGCGAGGCTCGCCGGTGAACGGCGGCACCGCTCGGGAAACCGAGGCCACCCGCGGTCTCAGGGGATCGAGGCGGTCCTATTGGTGGTCGTTTTGGTCTCTCGGGTGGACGGAGCTGCCGGCGGCGAGCTCCGCAGCGGACGGTGGTCGTCAAGCAAACTGGGTTTTCGCCCGTGGCGAGTCCCGATCAAGATTGAGTAGGGGGATGGACTCACGAGAGGGAGAGGGGGCTCCTGGTGAAGAGAGTGGAGAGGGGGAGGCCCTGGTGGTGCCGGAATGGCTGGGGCAGTGGCGGCGGCTGCGGTTGCCGGAGATGGGGGAGAAGACCTCCCTTGGTCGATTGGCTGCCACGGGGAAACTATGGGAGTGATCTGAGGTTGCCTGAGTGCGGGGACGAGCTTGGGGCTTCTTAAATAGGCAATCGGGGTCGGTTCCGACGGTGGCCGCGGATAAGGTCGCCGGCGACCGCCATTCTGTTGCTAGGGCGTCGTGGCGGCGACGAGCGCTAGTGGACACGCTTGTGGATGAGCTCGCACCGCTCCAGGGGGCAGGTGGCGAGCGGGAGAGGCTCGGGCGGCGCTGACCTGAGCAGGGTTGTCGGGCGGCCATGGCGGCTAGCTCCTGGCTTGCCGGAGACGTGGCGAGGGGCTGCTTGGCGTGTTTTGGTGAGAGGGAGAGTGCGTGGCGCGGCTATGCAGTGTGCGCCAAACCAGGGGCGCGACGTGGCGGCTCGGGCGCGGCATGTGCAAAACGCGCGCTCTGGGAGCGCCCAGAGCATGCTCACCAGGTGCCGGCGAAATGCCAGTGCATGCCACAAAGCTTGGGTGAGGCTGGCACTTAGCAGACCTAGGTTAGGAGTAGCTGGGAGTTTAGTGGACATGCTAGTTTGTCCAGAGGTGCAAGTTCATAGTGCAATGACAAAAGTCATGTCAAAGATGTTCATGCACTCAAGGTGTTTGACAAAATGCCATAGGCACCTAGGCAGTTCTTGGAGTGGCCAAAACTTCCAGTGTGGGATCACTTTAGCTGGATGAGAGGGTGGTGAGGTTAGATTGTCCAAAGCACAAACTTGCTAGTGCAAGTTTTGAAAAACTACAATTCTCGATAGGAGGTAAATGGCATCATTTCATGAACGAAAAATGATCCAATGGGTGCATGCTCCTGGACTTAGGGGTTTAGCAGGGAGGACTACAAGTAGGAAAAGGAATCATGGATAAAGGAGCAACTAAAAATGTGGTTGTTGTACAAATCCTCAAGTTGGACCAGAATGAAAGTGAGGTTGATACACTCAAATTTTTCAAATAACATCACTGGGTTTTTGCATAAAGATGGATTGCATGCTACCCCTGACATCCCATAATTTTGGTGGAGACCTTAAAGAAATATTTAAATAGGTTGTAGTGCAAAACTGCCCACTGGACCAGATTTGAAAACTTGGTGTAGAACTCCAAATATCCAAAGAATGAAATATCTTTTTGCATAAAAGTGATTTAGAAACATCACATGACATCTCCAAATTTTGGTGGGATTTTTAAATAAATTTATAAAAGGGTTGCAGTGCAAATGGGGTCCTAAACTTATGAAAAACCATTTTAGAGAGATAAAGCTCAGGGATAAATAATTGTATAAATAATCCTACTGATAAAAGAATTGTTTTATTTGAGAGGGTAAATGAGTCCAATAATAATTGGAAAGTTTTTACTAGGGGTGAAAACTCCACAACTTTGGGGAAAAGAGAGGCTCTGAGATCAAGAATAAATCCAAAAAAATAAAAATTTAATTTCCTGGCAAAATTTTAATTAATAAAACAAGGTCAAAAATTTTGGGCTGTCACAAACAGCAAGGTAACTAATGATAAAAGTGAGCGTAAATGGTATTGCAATGCTAGGAAACAAGGCCTAGGGTTCATACTTTCACTAGTGCAAGTTCTCTCAACAATAATAACATAACTGGATCATATAACTATCCCTCAACATGCAACAAAGAGTCACTCCAAAGTCACTAATTGCGGAGAACAAACGAAGAGATTATTGTAGGGTACGAAACCACCTCAAAGTTATCCTTTCTGATCGATCTATTCAAGAGTCCGTAGTAAAATAACATGAAGCTATTCTTTTCGTTCGATCTATCATAGAGTTCATACTAGAATAACACCTTAAGACACAAATCAACCAAAACCCTAATGTCACCTAGATACTCCAATGTCACCTCAAGTATCTGTGGGCAAGATTATACGATATGCATCACACAATCTCAGATTCATCTATTAAAACCAACACAAAGTACTGCAAAGAGTGCCCCAAAGTTTCTACCCGAGAGTCAAGACGAAAACGTGTGCCAACCCCTATGCATAGGTTCATTGAACCCGCAAGTTGATCACCAAAACATACATCAAGTAGATCACGTGAATATCCCATTGTCACCACAGATAAGCACTGCAAGACATACATCAAGTGTTCTCAAATCCTTAAAGACTCAATCTAATAAGATAACTTCAAAGGGAAAACTCAATCCATTACAAGAATTTAGAGGGGGAGAAACATCATAAGATCCAACTATAATAGCAAAGCTCACGATACATCAAGATCATATCACCTCAAGAACACGAGAGAGAGAGAGAGAGAGAGAGAGAGATCAAACACATAGCTACTGGTACATACCCTCAGCCCCGAGGGTGAACTACTCCCTCCTCATCATGGAGAGCATCGGGATGATGAAGATGGCCACCGGTGATGTATTCCCCCTCCGGCAGAGTGCCGGAACAGGCTCCCGAGAGGTTTTTGGTGGCTACAGAGGCTTGCGGCGGCGGAACTTCCGATCTATTGTGTTCCTCGAAGTTTTTAGTGTATATGGACATATATATGTGAAAGGAGTCGGTCAAGGGAGCCACAAGGGGCTCACGAGGGTGGGGGCGCGCCTTCCTGCCTCGTGGCTTCCTTGTTGCTTCCCTTAGGTACACTCCAAGTCTCCTGGATTGCTTCTGTTCCAAAAATAACTCTCTCAAAGGTTTCATTCCGTTTGGACTCCGTTTCATATTCCTTTTCTTCGAAACACTGAAATAGGCAAGAAAACAACAATTTGGGTTGGGCCTCCGGTTAATAGGTTAGTCCCAAAAATAATATAGAAGTGCTTAGTAAAGCCCATAAACATCCAAAACAGATAATATAATAGCATGAATACTTCATAAATTATAGATACGTTGGAGACGTATCACTACCTTATCGATATTCGCAAGCACAAGGACTCACGTAAGTCAGAGGAGGAGACCCGCCGGCCGTGTAATATTGCTCATATTCGGCCTTACTACACTTGAGCCACCGGCTCTTATAATGTACATATTTTGACGATGTATATATTATGATGATTATAATAAAGCAGGGCCTCTGTTGTTTCATCTTCAAGAGTAATGAGTTTTCTTCATGATAATTTCAAGATCACTAGGGGGCTTGGCCGTATTCGAACCATAGCCGTTGACCCTCTTGGTCCGGCTTCTTGGTCGTATTCGAACCATAGCCGTTAAAACATTTTGATCATTTTGGGGCTTGGTCATATTCGAACCATAGCCGTTAACCCTCTTGGTGCGGCTTCCTAGTCGTATTCGAACCATAGCCGTTAAAACATTTTGATCACTTGGGGGCTTGGTCGTATTCGAACCATAGCCGTTAACCCTTCTGGTCCGGCTTCCTGGTCGTTTTCGAACCATAGCCGTTAAAACACCTTGATCACTTGGGGCTTGGTCACATTCGAATCATAGCCTTTAACCCTCTTGGTCCGGCTTCCTGGTTGTATTCGAACCATAGCCGTTAAACATCATAAACCACTAGGGGGCTTGGTCGTATTCGAATCACAGCTAGTAACCCTTTTGGTCCGGCTTCCTGGTCGTATTCGAACCATAGCCATCAATCATTATGGTCATTGGGGGGCTTCCTGATCGTGTGTGAATCATAGCTGTCGGTACCCCTTTGATCGGTGCAATGCTAAAACCATTTGGGGGCTTCCTGATCATATTCGAATCATAGCTATCAACCCTTTTGGTCCGGCTTCCTGGTCGTATTCGAACCATAGCCTCGGTTTTTTCATTTGGCTTGATATTTTGAAGATTTTTTCGGTTCTTCTTGATACTATCTTGCCTTTTTTGGTTTAAAGTGATTTTGGTCATGGAGCCTCTATCTCACAGCTCATATTTGAAGCATAACCATGGTCTTTGTTAACCCGGCTTAATATGGGGCGGTAAGTCGCCCATGCATGATGATATCAAGCACTTGGAAGTATTGACTTCTACTGCTTTGGGTGCTCACCCTTACTGCACAAGTGTCATAAAACGGAGTATAATTCAATATCACAGGTATAATATTGTCATTATAGTTATGTTTAAATTCTGGCTAAGCCATCTCTATCTATAACTGTTTTAAAACATTAATGGTTATATGTGAGGTAATATGACCCGCCCTGCGGTAAACCGCTGATGACCCACAAGTATAGGGGATCTATCGTAGTCCTTTCGATAAGTAAGAGTGTCGAACCCAACGAGGAGCAGAAGGAAATGATAAGCGGTTTTCAGCAAGGTATTCTCTGCAAGTACTGAAACAAGTGGTAACAGATAGTTTTGTGATAAGATAAATGGTAACGAGCAACAAGTAACAAAAGTAAATAAAGTGCAGCAAGGTGGCCCAATCCTTTTTGTAGCAAAGGACAAGCCTAGACAAACTCTTATAATAGGAAAAGCGCTCCCGAGGACACATGGGAATATCGTCAAGCTAGTTTTCATCACGCTCATATGATTCGTGTTCGGTACTTTGATAATTTGATATGTGGGTGGACCGGTGCTTGAGTACTGCCCTTACTTGGACAAGCATCCCACTTATGATTAACCTCTATTGCAAGCATCCGCAACTACAACAAAAGTATTAAGGTAAACCTAACCATAGCATGAAACATATGGATCCAAATCAGCCTCTTACGAACCAATGCATAAACTAGGGTTTAAGCTTCTGTCACTCTAGCAACCCATCTTCTACTTATTACTTCCCAATGCCTTCCTCTAGGCCCAAATAATGGTGAAGTGTTATGTAGTCGATGTTCACATAACACCACTAGAGGTTAGACAACATACATCTTATCAAAATATCGAACGAATACCAAATTCACATGACTACTAATAGCAAGACTTCTCCCTTGTCCTCAGGAACAAACGTAACTACTCACAAAGCATATTCATGTTCATAATCAGAGGGGTAATATTGTGCATAAAGGATCTGAACATATGATCTTCCACCAAATAAACCAACTAGCATCAACTACAAGGAGTAATCAACACTACTAGCAACCTACTAGCACCAATCCCGGACTTGGAGACAAGAATGGGATACAAGAGATGAACTAGGGTTTGGAGATGAGATGGTGTTGGTGAAGATGTTGATGGATATTGCCCTCTCCCGATGAGAGGAGCGTTGGTGATGACGATGGTGATGATTTCCCCCTCCCGGAGGGAAGTGTCCCCGGCAGAACAGCTCTGCCGGAGCCCTAGATTGGTTCCGCCAAGGTTCCGCCTCGTGGCGGCGAAGTCTCGTCCCGAAAGGTTGCTTATGATTTTTTTTTCTCATCGAAAGACTTCATATAGGAGAAGATGGGCGTCGGAGAGCCACCAGGGGGCCCACGAGGTAGGGGGGCGCGCCCAGGGGGAGGGGCGCGCCCCCACCCTCATGAGCAGGGTGTGGGCCCCCTGGCCTTCATCTTTGGCGACGATTTTTCTTTATTTATTTTAAGATATTCCGTGGAGTTTCAGGACTTTTGGAGTTGCGCAGAATAGGTCTCCCATATTTGCTCCTTTTCCAGCCAGAATTCCAGCTGCCGGCATTCCCCCTCTTCATGGTAAACCTTGTAAAATAAGAGAGAATAGCCATAAGTATTGTGGCATATCGTGAAATAACAGCCCATAATGCGATAAATATCGATGTAAAAGCATGATGCAAAATGGACGTATCAACTGCCAAGGGCTTTTGTGATCTACTTGTGTGCAGGATAATTCAAATTTTCATCTGCACCAAGCAACATCATGATATGTCTAACAGGGTAATTATCAAGTGGCGGCTTAATAACGTTGAGCACAACATAAACATGCACGATGGCACGACAGAGAAAAGTTATTGCTACCCTATTACATGACTCAAAATAGTCAAAATGATTCACTGTTTTTCAGAAGATCATAAGTATGAGCCGCCCAGCGGATCAATCTTCTTGGCTCTGATGACCTGACGCCTCCGGATCATCCCTCTCCGCTTCTTTGTCCTGTTCAACTTCTAGGAAGGTTGGTGATGACCAGTCAATGCCATTCAAAGCTTGGAATTTAGCTTCATCATCAATAAGCTTGGACGGGTGAACTTCAGGAGCAAAAGTGTGCTTACGGATTGGGGGAATTATGTCCTTCACTTTGTAAGACGGTGTTGGCATCTTCTGATTTTCCAAGTTATAAGCGGGCTGATATTTGGTAAGGTCTGTTTCATTGGCAATTAGACTAGCCAGGGGGCGTATGTTCTTCACGCAGGTGGCAAAGTCATTCTTGTCAAAAGGGGTCCTGTCGGGGATATGCCCCGCGGTATAAACCGCCGGATGTATGACCCGGCTGGAGTTTGGCGATTCACTGGCGACCCGCTTGGACCTGGCGGTTTACGATTCATTGGTAATCCGGCAGGCTGGTCAGAGGAGCGACAAGACCCGATGGCCCAATGGGCGGTTCATGAAAGGCCGGCTCATGTTATGGTGGGCCAGTTTAAGAGGAAGACATAAGGAATATTCTCCTACAAAGGAAGCAAGACTAGGACTCCACTTGTAATAGAGTAGTCCTAATCCAACTAGGAACAGTTCATGTAAACCGCCCCTTCAACATATATAAGGAGGGGCAGGGCTCCCAAAGAGGGACAGGCAAGAAGAAGCTCAATAATCTTTAGGGCTAGACACAACTAGAGGAGAGCCGGTTTATGACGACTCCCTCATGAGTATAATGAGATCTAGCCACAAACAGCATGTAGGGTTGTTACCGGATGATGTTTCCTTGGGCCCGAAGCTGTCTAAATCTTTGTCTTGTGTTGCGTCTCTCGATTCCGCCCAACCCCTCTCAAGCTACCACATAGATGTGTTGGCCTTGCGACTAAAGTCCTAACACTAAGGACATCTGCCGTGACAATTCCACGACAGTTGGCGCCCACCGTGGGGCTTGCGCACGGTGGTGTTGAGTTCTTGAAGGGATCTTTTTTAGGGTTCGAGAAATTTGCAATTTTCCGGCTCAACAAAGGCCGGCGTGGAAAAATTCACATCAATGATGAGTGCATCAGTCAAGATTGAACGAAGTATTCTATGGCGACGGATATGAGATTGAGATTGTTTTAGGGTTACATGTTGTGCGGCCGCCTCACACGCCATGGTAATCCGCCGAGTCCGAGTTGAGGTTTTCTGCATGAGGCGATTTATCTGCCGCGTTCTTACTCACGGGCTGACTGAAAATTCAGGCGATCCGTCCGACCGCAGGTTCCGCCGAGTTGTTGTAGCCACAGCTTTTTATCTATTTTACCCGGTGGAAAATCCCGAAGGACTGCAGCCATCCTTGCTCTTCTGCCGCCTTGCAATTGCTGCTCCGTACGCAGCATCCGCAAGGGAATCGAGTCCCGAGGCAAGCATTGATCTACCGCTGCTGCTTTATGTGTGAAGACCAAAGTCAAATTGTCAACTACTATACCATTATCCACTAGGACGTGTGGAGGCATACAGAGCATATTACTGGTTACAAAGATTGCAATACACAACAGAATAAACTAATCTAAGCCGGACTGCGGCCACGATTCGAACGTGGATTGATCCAACTTGTCACACCCTGAATGGAGAATTCGTGGGGGATTCGATCTAAATCGCAAGAACAGGAGGGGAAAGTAGGTGTCCACGAGGGGTGCTGTATTACTATGAGATATATGTTTGATTTATAAAATGGTCTCAGCAATAATCGATACATTACAAGACGATGGGAGCTAGCTTTATAACCCAGCTGGCACAGGGTGACGGCAACAGTGGCGTGGATGAAACGCTACAGGAGTACAGCCGAAACGGTACAGTGAGACGGTGAGCAACGCGAGCCGTCGGATCATCAGGATGAGGAAGAATCTGGGCTAGACGTTAACTGAAGAAGGGGTGCATCTGTTAACTGAAGATGCAGACCTGACAATGCTCTTGCGCGAAACCGAACTTGTCCTCAAGGAGGTGATCTGTGGAACCAGCGATCAATGGTTGCTTTGAAGAATGCTGAAAATGTCTTCTTCATGAATGTGGTGTCCTCCCAGGAAGCTTCATCAGGTGGCAAGTTTGCCCATTGCACGAGCCACTAGACCACCGGCAGGTTGTTGCATGGTACCTAGAGAGTCTCTAGAACCAGGACTGGTTCAGTCAGTATCATACCATCTGCTCGAACCAGAGGAAGATCGACGCACAGAACGGCCGAGGGCCCGACATGCTTCTTCAGCTGGCTGACGTGAAACACCGGATGGATGTTGGTGCCGTCAGGTAAGAGGAGTTTGTAGGCTACTCGCCCCACTTTAGCTGTGACACGGAAGGGCCCGTAGTACTTGCTCTGTAACTTGATGTGAGAGCGCGCGCCGAACGCATTCAGGCGATACGGTTGCATCTTGAGATACACCATGTCCCCCACTTCCAAAACTCTTTCAGTTCTTTTGCGATCTGCGTACTTCTTCATGCGTGCTTGAGCTGCAGTTAAGTTGGTTTTCAAGTGTTGGAGTAGTGCATCTCGATCAGTAAAAAACTGCTGAGCTTCAGTTGTCAGATTATCATGTAGAATGTTCTCGCAGATATTGGGAGGTGGGTATCCATAGGCTGCTTCGAACGGAGTTTTCTTGAGGGAAGAATGGTACGAGGTGTTGTACCAGTATTCTTCCGTGGATAGGTGCTGGGCCCACTTCTTGGGTTGTGTTGATATCAGGCATCGCAGGTAGTTCTCAATGCACTAATTTACGCGTTCTGTTTGGCCATCTGACTGTGGGTGATATGCAAAACTGTAACGCAGTTCGGTGCCCATGCCCTTGAACATATCTTGCCAAACTTGACTAATGAATATGCAGTCGCGGTCAGAGACAGTGGACAGTGGAGGGCCATGTAGTTTTAGTACATTGTCAATGAATGGAGTGGCCACCGTGTGAGCATTATAGGGATGAGACAGTGGAATAAAGTGGGAGAACTTGGACAGTCTGTCAACTACTACGAATATAACATCCTTGCCCTGGGATTTAGGCAGGACCTCCATGAAATCCATACTGATGTGTGTCCAAACCATATCAGGGAGTGGAAGTGGATCCAAATATCCAGGGTAAGGGCAATTCTCTCCCTTGTTCTTCTGACAGACAGGGCATTCAGAAACAAACTTGTCCACATCCTGTTTCAGACCTGGCCAGTAAAAGATTTGCTTGATTCTATGATATGTAGCTTTCATTCCTGAGTGGCCTCCCAAAGCAGAGGCATGAAGTGCAGCCAAAAGTTTCTTTCTCAAAGGTAAATCCTTGCCCACATAAATTCTTCCCTTGTGTCTAATGATGCCAGTGTGCAGAGTGTTTTTGTTTATTGAGTGGTCAGGGGACAACAGGAGCTTTTCAATGAGAGATTTGCAGGTGCTGTCATGTGCATAGGAATCTTCTATTGCAGATATCCACTGTGGAGTTACCAGGGAAATAGCCATAAGTGAATATTTCCTGGATAGGGCATCAGCCACAATGTTTTCCTTGCCCTTTTTGTACTGCAGAGTGAAAGTAAACTCAAGGAGCTTCAACATCAGTTTATGTTGTATGCTGGTGTTGACCTTCTGATCTGTCATGAATTGTAGATGATCTGTTTTTATAATGATCTCATTGCCTAGGAAGTAGTGCCTCCATTTCTTTAAGGCAGCCAGGATTGCTAATGCTTCTTTCTCATAAGTGGACAGTGCAACATTTTTTGGGCAGAGGGAGGAGCTGTAATATGCTATTGGTTTTCCTTGTTGCATCATTACTGCTCCAATCCCAGTTCTAGAAGCATATGTTTCTAGCACAAATGGCTCAGTAAAATTTGGGAGAGCCAGCACTGGGCATTGGTCATGGCCTGTTTCAACTGTTGGAAGGCACTAGTCTGCTTGTCAGTCCAGGAAAAGCTGTCTTTCTTGAGGATATCATGCAAAGGCCTGGCTATTGTTCCAAAATGCTGGACAAATCTTCTATAGTATCCACAGAGGCCCAAAAATCCTCTGAGTTGTTTTGGGTTGGTGGGAATGGGCCACTCCACCACTGCTGCCACTTTAGAGGGATCAGTAGAAACTCCTTTAGCAGAAATGACATGGCCCAAGTAGTCTACTTGGGTAACTGCAAAAGCACACTTGGAGAGCTTGGCATATAGTTGATGTTCTTTGAGTAGTTGTAACACTATATGGAGGTGTTCAATGTGTTCTGACAGTGATTTGCTGACTATCAAAATGTCATCAAAGAAAACCAGTACAAACTTTCTCAGGTATGGGCCAAAGATACTGTTCATGAGGGCTTGGAAGGTACCAAGTGCATTAGCCAGCCCAAATGGCATAACTAGGAACTCATAGTGTCCAAAATATGTTCTGAATGCAGTTTTAGGTATATCCTTTTCATCCATTCTCACTTGGTGGTACCCAGACCTAAGATCCAATTTAGTGAAGTAAGTTGCTCCATGTAATTCATCCAGTAAGTCTTCAATTACAGGGATGGGAAACTTGTTTTTCACTATGGCCTCATTGAGCTTCCTATAGTCAATGCACATCCTCCAAGTGCCATCTTTTTTCATAACTAAGATTGCTGGGGAGGAGTAAGGACTTTCACTAGCCCTGGTTATTTTATCTCTGACATTGCATCAATTTGCCTTTCCAACTCATTCTTCTGCATGTGAGGTACTCTATAGGGCCTAGAATTTGGAGGTTTTGCTTTTTCTTTCAGGGGTATCTTGTGATCATGGGATCTTTTGGGGGGCCGGCCCTTGGGTTCTTGAAGAACTTCAGGGAATTTCTGCAAAACTTCTTCTACAGGTTGTGGAACTGATTGTTTCTCAGGTTTGGTCATAGTAGTGTCCCTTATAAGTTGCAACACATAACCAGGAGCTCCTGAAGATAGTAACTTGTCCACTTCTGCAGCTTCAATTATAGTGGCGTCAGACAGAGTGTCACAAGCTCTTATAGTAACAGGAGTGCTCTTGTTCTGCATAAGTGTGATCTGTGTGGGGTTGTAGTGAAAAGGCACTGGACTGTGTTGTGCCATCCAGTCACTGCCTAACACCATATCATGTCCAGGTAGATCCAACACTCTGAATTGCTGAGTGAACTTGGTGTGGCCTGAAGTGAAAGTGGTTGAGGGAATATAGGAACCAGACCACAATGTTCCCCCACCAGCCACTGTAACAGCACGGTTAGTGTCCTTGAGTATGTTGCAAGAGGTTGTCAGAGCAAATTTCAAGCTTATAAAAGTGGAGTTGCTGCCTGAATCCACTAGAGCAATTCCCTGTTTGCCCCCTATTTGCACCAGAATAGAAATGGTGTTCACATTATCTGAATGCATGGCTTGAGCAGAGATTGTCATACAGTGTTCTTCAGTCTGGGGCTGTTCTGTTTCATCCTGTTCCTCCAACTCATCTGGTTCTTTCTGTTGTTCAGTAGGTTCCTCACCAGTTAAAACATTCAGTGCAGGAGCAAGTTTGCACTTATGTCCATGGAACCAAGCATCCCCACACCTCCAGCACTTGCCAGGCTCTCTGGCTCTTTGGTTCACTACAGTAGGTTTGGGATCTGCAGTTTTTTCTATTGCTGGGCTATAGGTTTTGTGAAAACCAGGATAGCCTTTACTAGTGCTACTGTAGGCTTGAAGTGCTTTCCTTTCAGCACTACCTTTCTCCATATCCACAGCCAACCAGTAGGCTTCTGTGAGGTTGGTAGGTCTCAGTGATCTGAGCTGAAACTTGATCTGTGAACGGAGCCCATTGACATAGCATTTGACAAACCACTGTTCGTCCATTATTGGATTGTCAGTTTGAATTTCTGCCATCAGTTCCTCAAACTGGTCAGTGTAGTCAGACACTGACGAAGTGCTTTTCTTCAGGTTGTTAAACCTTTCAGTTAGTTCGTAAGAACTAGCAGAGGAGAAACGACGCATGATTTCTTTCGTGAACTGTGCCCATGTTGGTTGCTTCTTGAGGATGCCCGATCGGCGTAGCCACACATCCGCTCTGCCCACAACATATAACTGCGCCAAGTTAACTCTGTACTCCACAGGTGCGTCGGCCATTTGGAAGTACTTTTCACTCTGCCGAATCCAGCCTGCTGGATTGTCACCATCGAAACGAGGGAAATCCATCGAAACGAGGGTGCACATGTCTTGTTCATACTGCTTCTGAAAGTCATCCCAGCTCTGGCGAACACCTGGTGGCTGAAATCCATGAAATCCAGGAGTACGGGCGGTTTTATACGCTGCTATTGGTGTTCCGTTGGCCGAGTGGATCTCTTGCGTTGGGTTTGTTCCAAACCCAGGGGGAGGTGAGTGTATGGGCACTTGAATGGGTGCCAAGTGGGGAGGGATTTGGGACGCTACCTGTCGGGTTTTTTCTTGTTCCATGGCCAATCTTTTTCGGAGTTCTTCTGTGAGTGGCCTGTCCTCTGGTGCAACAGTTTCCTTGTTTGCTTGGTGGTGATCAGGAACTGGTTGGCCCGGAGGGGAAGATGTCGAGGGCCCCGGAGCCGACAATGCTTTGAGGACATCCGCCATGGTTGCGAGCTGGGTGTTCAGCGAGGATACGGCTTTTTGGACCCCATCCATCACCGAGACCATGTTGTCCTGTTTGAGGCCGATACCATGCACGTCCTTGCGGAGGTCGTCGACTTCGACACGCAGCTCTGTAGTTTCGTCACGGTGCTGCAAGAACTCGCCCTTCATGGCAAGGAGTTCGGCGATTTCCGGCTCATCGAGACTGGCCTTGCCGCGCCCCATCTCAGTTGAGTGATTCAGAGAGGAATTTTACCCCCGAGACTTGCCGGAAACCAGATCTGAATACTCAACCCTGTCGCTGCCGCTCGAGATCGCCACCAAAATAGCACCGCACGCCGCCGATCTGGGATTTTACTGAGTGGGCGATTTGCTCAAACAACCAATCAAGCTCAACGCGCTACCGACGAATGGGTCTACTGCCACCAGCGCCACCTACACCGCCGCCAACGCCACCGATACCGTCGCCATCGACGAAAGAGGGAGGGGAGGGTGGGAATTCACCGCCGCAGCCCCGATCTACTGCGACGCCGAGGAAAGCCTACGCTCATGATACCAATTGTCACACCCTGAATGGAGAATTCGTGGGGATTCAATCTAAATCGCAAGAACAGGAGGGGAAAGTAGGAGTCCATGAGGGGTGCTGTATTACTATGAGATATATGTTTGATTTATAAAATGGTCTCAGCAATAATCGATACATTACAAGATGATGGGAGCTAGCTTTATAACCCAGCTGGCACAGGGTGACGGCAACAGTGGCGTGGATGAAACGCTACAGGAGTACAGCCGAAACGGTACAGTGAGACGGTGAGCAACGCAAGCCGTCGGATCGTTAGGACGAGGAAGAATCTGGGCCGGACGTTAACTGAAGAAGGGGTGCATCTGTTAACTGAAGATGCAGACCTGACACAACTGGCCACGGCCTTCAACTTGCCTCTGTCGCCGGATCAATGGCCGCTACATGCCAAACCGAGTCATCTCCGAGCCACTGACGGATTACCTCTCACACAACACCTCAAGTCGCCGCCCGCGCCTCAGGCCTCCGCCCCTTCGGGCGCTTCACCGCCGTGAGCCGCCGTGATCTCGTCTTGATTTGTGAACCGCCTCGAGCCACCGCTGAACTTCAGACCGGCCTCGCTTGCTTTATGAACCGCCACGCACCAAGTCGTCTTCATGGACCTAATGGCCGGCCCGCCGTTTTCCTTGCTGACATCGCTTCTGAGCCGCCGCTATGGGTCATCACCTCCGAGCCTTAAGTTTCTAGCTCTCGCGGGCTCAATGGCCCGGCTGTGCATCACCGTTCGCACCTGAACCGCAGGCGAGTTGCTTCGCAGCCACCCCCGTCGGCCATACTCCGCGGGCAAATCTGCAAGCCATCACGACTTTCCTTCAAATCGCCAAAATCAGTGGAATACAATTGGATAATGTATTTGGAAGTGGCCGAAGATTACATCGTTTTCCTTAATGAGTGTGGAGGGACCCGTATTGGGGAAAGTGACCTTTCTAAAAAGCTAAACGCAAGCTCAGTGGTCAAAGACTTGCACAAATTTTTGCTACGGACATCGCTCATGTGGACATCAAATACCATCGGTCAGAGATTATCAATGAGACGGTTTTGCCTGGAGTCAGCTCTAGCCGAACGGCCGCGTCACAGCCGCATCAAGTCGCTGGCCTCGCCGCTCACCGCTCCTCCGCCTCTCTCTGACCCTGCTGTCATAGACGCGCGTCGAGCCGCCGCTCCGCGAGTGCCTCTCTGCCTTGTTTGTCGCTGAGCCGCCTCTGCCAGGTGCCCCTCGCCGTGCCTCACCTTGAGCCGCTGCAACGGGCCAGTTTCAACCCGCCAGAGTGTGTTCTGAATCGCCATCCCGACGCTCAAAGGGGAACCCGCGGGCTTGTCCTTTGCTGGCACCTGTTCGTCTTGGCCGCTGAGCCGTCCTGCCCCTGCTATTGTGCGGCCTTCCCTCCGCCACCTCCAAAGTGCCCTATGTCTACACCAAATCGCCTCCGCTGCTACGGACGAACCGCCGTCTGCTCACTTTCAACTTGCCCGCGCACGCGTTCACTCCATCTCAGGACTGCTACACCTCTGAGCGCCCCCGTTTCCGTCGGATTACCCTGTTGATGTGTCAGGCTGAAACCCAGCTTCTGTTGGCTTGTCTCTGTTTTTTACGAGTCAAAATTTTGGTCTGAGCTTCTTCAGAAATTAGCACTGCCGGCCTGACTAAGTGCCCAGCTAGAGCACATGTTTGCTTCCTTTATACGCAGCGTTTTCTGCCTAATCTAGTCTCACGTATGTCGTCGGTGCCGAATTTGGACTTCAAGTCAACACCCTCCAACATCAAGGTCAACAACACAAATCCATTATATTGTCAAAGGGACACAGGCGACAGACTGAATCAAATACTGGATGACGTGGTATTCATGCAAAAATAATAAAGGAACAATGAGATTCAAAGAAGGATAGGGTCACGCTTCAAAATGTTGTCAAAGAAAGGTGCTGACATACTGTGGAGCTGCATCAACATTACGTGGAGCTAAAAAGCTATTGTTAATTCACGTCCAGACAAAAGTATGGAGCATTACTATTACTACGTGCATAAATTTCACATACAGATCATCTAGATGAATCAGGTGACATCCTTCTGACTTTATTTTATTAGCACGTATTATTTTGTCAAAGAACAATTACTTTGATCTGTGTATTTTTATATACAGGACAATCATTCACTACAAATATGGTTTATACCATGGGTATGGAGCACGGGCTGACAATATTCCGCCCGGTGATAGTCCGTAACATATTACCCGATGAATGGACGCGCACAAGCCGCCGCCCCTACGACTCGGTCTACATCAACTAGCCGGGGTTGCGTCTGTGATTGACTCGCGCGTCCGCACCGGCTTACAACGCCACGGACGACTTACCCGTCCGCTCTCGTGGCCGGTTTACGCGTCCGCGCCGGTTTACAATGAGGAGGACAATTTGCTTGTACGCACCGGCATACAACGCCGTGGCCGACTCATCTATGTTGCCTCTGATGCTGCGGTCGTTTTTACCGTCCGTCTCTCGCGGCCTGGTCTACATCAACACACCGGGCTGCACCTGTCTGCATGAGCTGTTTATTGAGCATGAGAAAGTCACTGCTTGGGTAGCCCGGTTTTCTTTTAAAATGGAGGCAAATTATCATATACTATTAATCGTCGTCTGCACTGGGTGGTTCAATGGGCAGGCGCAGCCACTACAGTTTGGTTAACTTCAAATCACCAGTTGGAAGGAACCATTGGCCGAGTTGCTGACATGGCTCATACGGGATCATTTACAACCCGCCGCAGTCACCTCAACCTTCTGTGGATTCACATCGTGCTATCAACACCAATGATATACAAGTTATGCCGGTTTATATTGCGGTCAAATATGGAGAATCTCAGGCTAACTCCTCGAGTCACCTTGAGACTCAGGGGCTACAATGATATGACTCAGCAAATGTTGCCTGTTTTCGGTGAAGTCAAGAACCCCAGGATGTTGGAGGGAATGACAACCCAGTCCCGGAGGCTATTACCATATTGATGAGAATTTAAAGACCGTCAGAAAATTTCCGGTTCAAGATGAAGAATGCCGGTTTAACATCCGGTTCAAGGGAAATTTATTCTCCCACAAGGCTCCAAGACTCTCAATTCCGGTTTAATAATTTCTGGTTCAAAAAGAGTTAAATCTCTCGCAAATTCGAGTTAAAAGGCCGTCAAAAAAATTTCCAGTTGAAAATGAAGATTCCGGTTTAAAGATCCGGTTCAAGGGAAAGGTGTCTCCCATAAAGCTTTGAAGCTCTCAATATCCGGTTTAAAATCCCGGTTCAAGAAGAATTTATCTCTTGCAAAAAGCTAAAGGTTGCCGAAGAGGACCTGTTGCCATGATGCACGGTTCAAACATAGGTATCCCGCCTTATTGGCTTATCATATTATTGGTTACATGGGGGCTTCAGCTGACAAAGCGGACTTCTGTCCATTAATCCGGCTATCATGCCACAACAAAGCTTGGGAGCTTCACACCCAAGGGGCCAAAGAGAGTATTGTTGCTAAAGGCACAACTCAAACATAGGCACCCATTGAGCACCGCTCACAAAGTTACTTGGGTGCTCTTTGTGCAAAGCAACAAAGAGTTTGAAAGGACCCTTGTAATTGGGTATCGACCCACGGCTTGGAAGCCTGGTGTATTCACCTAAAACCCCGGGTTAACCTGCCTTCATCAAGTAAGCGACTCCTATCCAGGTAATCCTGGCATGACCCGCCGAACGTTTGACAAGTCAATCTTATACAGACCCTAGACTTGTCAAAGTTAAAATGACGATTGGTTAGTTGGAGGCCCATCTTAAAAGGCTTTGTCAAATGGTTTAACTCAGCGGCCTGGTAGCCCACGAAAAGCCTCGAATTTGGGCCTGACAGCCCTTGAAAAGCCTCGACTACAAGTTTTATTTGATTTTGTTTTTGCAAAGTTTCATCTCTTTTGATAAAATTCTAAGTTAAACCGGTGTCTACTGACCCGGCCAGACCATATGTCATTACATCAACCCGGTGTTTCTTAACCCGGCATGGCTTACAGTTATCAGCTGTTAGCACATAATCCATTATGAACCAGCATCTCTTAATCCGGTCTGGCATTGACTATAAGTCGCCAGGATGATCATCCAGTTTTTATTACAACCCGACACGGTTTTATTACAAATCAGCAAAATATGAGGGGAGTTATCATACTCAAGATTTGGGTTATCACCCTTACTACAAAAAGTTGGTAAACCAACTATGTGATTCAATGTCACAGGTATGATATATTTCATATTTGATTATTCTTAAGTGCAGCCTTGGTTATAAACCCGGGTTATATGTTCGGCATTATGACCCGTCCGGCGGTAAACCGTCAGGACACTTTAAACTTGTTGTATGCAGAAACAGGTTGAATAAAGCATAACTACAAATCACCAGTGTTTATTAACCCGGCCTGGTTTTGGACTATAAATCGCCAGTATATATTTGGATTGCGCTATTGGAATCATGCGCTCATAAATCATTGGACTGTATTATTCAAATCTTCAAATAGCCAACATGGCTGGATTTTATTATGGTTACCAATAACCAGTATGATGATTGAGGTTTTCAAAGTCGCTTTAGCGCAATGGCTATTATTTTATCAGTGGATATAATTTATTCTACAATTGAAGGAATAGTCCCGAGTCGCTGCAGGCTTACGACCCGGCACTTGGGGGCTACATTATTTTAGTTGAGATTACATCAAATATACAAGTCTCATGTCGCTGCAAGCATGCAACATGACACTTGGGGGCTAATGCAAAGTCATTGTTTGCTCACCTTCTTGAAGACCCAACTCATCACATCGTAATGAGCCGACCCTTGGGGGCTACCAATTGCTCTTGTCAACTATTCAAGGTACAAAGCTTTTTATCTATTATATTGAAGGGTCCACTGCTCAGTTGATAAAGCACAAGGCTTTTAACCTTGTGGACGTGGATTCAAGCCCCATGATGGGGGTTACATCATATGATTTAATTTTCATTGAAGTATATATCAAGTCCCAGCTCAATATTATCTTACTGAGCCGGCCCTTGGGGGCTACACATCATTGCTCAAATCTACATGATTATACCTACAAAGTCCCTGCTCATTATTGCATAATGACCCGGCCCTTGGGGGCTACACTGGTTGAAGTTTTTATGAGCATAAGGCAATTTCAAGTCCCAGGTTGCTGCAAGCATGACAACCCGACACTTGGGGGCTACATATATGGAATATACAGTTTTTACTAGTGACTGGGATGAACAACATGGATTTCTTCAAAAAGTGGCAATATTGATATTAAAGCAAGTCTTAAGCCATCACTTTGTTCTGCTCAAGACTTGGGGGTTACATGTATTATATTATTATCGAAGAAATATTTTCAAATTCTCTGTTTTGAGCAAACCAGATTGACCCGGCGTCACCAATCATTACGACCCTGTGTCTGCAACCCAGCGTCATCAATAATCATGAACCGGCGGTAGGAACAATCATGAACCGGCGTTGGCAACAATCATGACCCGGAAGTGTCAGTTTTTATAACCTGACAATGGTGGTAATCATAAACCGACAAGTTCTACATTTTCAAACCGGTTGAATATCAGTTGAATATTTGAAGACCAATATTTTTGTAAAATCAGAGCATTGAAGGCCGATTCAAATGGATTCTTTATTTACAAAATATCTTCTGCAAGCAAATTGATTATGAAACTGGTCTATTGACTCGGATTTTCTAGAAGGAAGAAATGACAAGGATTTAAGGATGATCAAGCGCCGGTTTATAAGAATATTTAAACCGGAGCACAACCGGACAAATTTGTTCTTGTGTTTATGTTGCAGATCAGTTTAACATGGATGAATCCAAATTAAACTAGGGGCTAATGTCGGGGATATACCCCGCGGTATAAACCGCCAGATGTATGACCCGGCTGGAGTTTAGCGATTCACTGGCGACCCGCTTGGACCTGGCGGTTTACGATTCATTGGTAATCCAGCAGGCGGGTCAGAGGAGCGACAAGACCCGATGGCCCAATGGGCAGTTCATGAAAGGCCGACTCATGTTATGGTGGGTCGGTTTAAGAGGAAGACATAAGGAATATTCTCCTACAAAGGAAGCAAGACTAGGACTCCACTTGTAATAGAGTAGTCCTAATCCAACTAGGAACAGTTCATGTAAACCGCCCCTTCAACATATATAAGGAGGGGCAGGGATCCCCAAAGAGGGACAGGCAAGAAGAAGCTCAATAATCTTTAGGGCTAGACACAACTAGAGGAGAGCCGGTTTATGACGACTCCCTCATGAGTATAATGAGATCTATCCACAAACAACATGTAGGGTTGTTACCGGATGATGTTTCCCGGGGCCCGAAGCTGTCTAAATCTTTGTCTTGTGTTGCGTCTCTCGATTCCTCCCAACCCCTCTCAAGCTACCACATAGATGCGTTAGCCTCGCGACTAAAGTCCTGACACTAAGGACATCTGCTGTGACAATTCCACGACAGGTCATGTCCTCCTTAAAGCTTGGATACCCGATAGATATATCGACCGGGTCTAGCTCCGGTAACCATGCTTTGGCCCGGCTTAAAGCAGTCATAGCTCCGGCTCTTGCAGATGATCACTTCATCTCACTAAACCTCTCAGGCTGAATGGAAAGGTTCCTTATCACATCAACCAAGAGGTGGGGGCTTCATTAGATGGGGAAATTGTGGCCAATGCGTGCTGAGCACCAGTGTAAAGCAGCTCCACAAGTGTGTAAACCGCCTTCAGCTTCACAAGCATATCATGGTTGAGATTGGTGCTCCTGGGGCCTGTATAATAATCATGGATGGATTAAAGGCAGTTCATATCATCAAGGAAGATATTTCAATTTAACAATCATACGACGACTTACGAAAGATAGCCGAAACCATATGAGATACATGGCGTTTTAAGCCGGACAATTCAGTAGTCACCTCCTCAAGGGCCGCCTCCGCCTTTTCAGCATGTTGTGTCAAGGCAATCTTCTCTTCAGCCCAGACGTTTTTCTCGACTTCAAAGCATGTCTTCAGTTTTTCTGATTCAGCCACACTGAATTCAAACTTTGAGTTCACCTTCCGGGTTTCAGATTCTTGCAGCTCCAGACGAGTCTTCAAGTCAGACAGCTCTGATTGAAGTTTGGCAGTGTTGGTCTGTACATACACCGGATCAAAGTCATAATTCAAATTTAGCTAAAAACATGAAGTCCCAAGCCTTTTGAAAGCAATAACACTTGGCACTTGGGGGCTAATGTCTACTGAAAAATTATTCATGCAACGGTTTATGTGAATAAGTCCCATGCACTTTGCGAGCAAGAGTACTTGGCACTTGGGGGCTAATGCATATTGCTTTTTCTATTACAACTTTACGATGACCTGTTTGTGCTACAAACGGCCACAGCCGGTTCATGAGAACTACATAAGTAAGTACTGCTTTCTACACAAGAGTATAAAGGACCAACTCATTCATGCTGATTAAACCGGCCCATGGGGTCTACGGATTCAATGGTAATCATTACAGCTCTACGTTAAACCGGATACGTTAAGCCGGATTCTGAAGGAGACTGACAAAGGGTATTACTTATGCTTATTATTAATCTATGTCTACAGCATATTCATCATAAACAGTAGACTTGGGGGCAGACAAGATGTGCATAAATTAATAAAGGTGGAGCTCATACCTCAAATTTTTGGTGCATCTGTTTCACCATGTCAACTTCAAGTTCACGGCTGTTGTGTACTTGACTAAGAAAACTAGAATATATTTCGCCAATGCTCAGTTGAGAATAATTGTGGACGTCAAATGTCACTTTGCGCTGTTCAATGTGTTCTTCCTTGGCGAAGTGCTTGGCCAGGGCAGTGGATCTTCCCGGCTCTCTAAAGCCGGTATTGGTGGTCATTACATCATCATCTTGTGTGTCAGCCGTCTTAACAGGGCTTGAGGCTTCAGGATTCAAAGGGTCATCGTTGGCTTGATCGATAGGCGGGTCAGGAGTCACTGGTGGAATATCAAGAACTGGCTCAGACGGTTGAGGAACAGAGGCCTCAGGCGCTACATTTTGTTGCTCCGGTTCACTGACTTTCAGGTCTTCGACCGGCTTATTCACCTTTGCCTTCTTGCTGGGCTTGGCTTTTCCACTGCATGAGTCATGAAAGGTGAGTAAAGTATCAAGAAGCATAATGAGAGAATAAGTAATTGTTATTACCCGGGAGCAGTATTGAAAGCCGGCAGATGAGATTGAGATGAGTCGCCGAAAGAAGAACGAGATGTTTCCTGATAATTTGAGTCGAAAGAATTGAGTGGTTGGCGGATGAGACCCACCAAAGGATAAAAAGAGTTTAAGTTGGGGGTGACCTCGTTTCGACGCTTCTTCGGAGTGTTCGGTAAGCCGGAGGATAATTCTTCATCCTTGCTAATCCGAGTCTGTCGCCGACTCTCGTGCTGCCGTTGCTTCAAAAGAAAGTGAGGATCCAGATGAGCTAAGGGGTGTGAAAATCTTACTTTCTGGGTTACTCTTCGAATTTTCTGTCTTGGCAAGGGCTTGGAGTCGGAGGAAATGATAGTTACCTCTTCTTCGATTGCTTGACTGGTCCCCTTGTCATCCTGATGATAATCAATGTCAATAAGATGGTTGAAAAAGTAGCCAAGAGAGTCAAGGGCTACCTCCGACTCAGAGCTGTCGTCCAGTTCAAGCATCTCCGAAGCACTGGGTTTCTTTCCTTTCTTCTTAGTGGTTCTCTTGGCGGCTCTCTTGGCCTTCCTGGCCCTTTTGGCAGCTTCATGATCATATTCCTTCTTACAGAAGTCATCCTCAGCCTGTCAAAATCGTCAAAAATCGAGTTAAAATAAAATATTAAGGATGAAGGTAAAATAAGCAATTTGGCGGCTTACTTCTGGTGCCGGGTTAGATTTGCAGAAAGGGCTTAGGCCCACCTTGCTGCAGTCTACCGGGCTTTCATGTAGAAGAGACTTCGTCATTTCATTGATGGCGTTGTCAGTTAAATCCACGGAGCTGTGGCGCCATGGGTCCTTTTTGGCACTAGTGTAAGTGCACATTAAGCTGGAGCGGCGACTTAAGGGAATGACCCGCCATGAAACCCAGCATCGAACTAAGTCTATGCCAGTCAAGCCGTTTCCCAATAGAGACTTAACCTTGGCAATGGTAGGGGCGAGTCTTTTGCGCTCAACAACTGTCAGCTTGTCGGGGAGAGGATGATTTGATTCAAGACGCAGGGCATGAAAGCCTGGCAGTCGGTTCTCGTCAGTCGGAGAAGTATCCTTGCAGTAGAACCATGTCTGGTTCCAATCCTTGGGATGACTCGGCAGGCGCGCATAAGGGAATATAGCATCTCTCTATCGCTAGATTGAGATCCCACCAAGCTCCAAGCTGGGTCCATTGGAGTACTCGTTCTAGCGGTTCAAATAAAAGTACTCTCTGAATAGCTCCACACTGGGCTCCTCTTGAAGGTACACCTAACAGAACACTTGGAAATTGCATATATTTGACACGGAATTGGGTCCGATGTCTTGAGGATGAAGGTTGAAAAAGTGCAGAACATCCTGGAAGAATTTAGAGCCGAGTGGTGAGAAGCCCCGGTTCATGTGATCGGTAAAGACAATGACTTCATCATCTTTTGGTTGAGGTTTCTCTTCCTCCGGCTTGCAGGCGCGATAATGCATGACGGTCTTCTTGGGCAAATAGCCGGTTTTCACAAAGTCCTGGAGTGTGTTCTCAGTGACAATGGAGGGAACCCAGCTACAGGAAGTGGCTGTCTTTGGGGCCATTGCAAAGAAGCCTAAAAAGAAAAGAACAAGTTTGCCGGTTCAAATTAAGCCGGAGGGAAAGTATTACAATACATATTCAGAATGGCGACTTAAAAAGGGGCCTAATGGTATATCACTAGCTACAGTGGGTTATGTAAGCCACCATGAACAGATTGATATCCATCAAAGAGTGAAGCTTGCTAAGGCATTGAAGCTAACTACAAATGATAATGTAAGCCACCCTGACCAGGTGGATCTATCAGGAAGCAAATTTTTGCTAAGTACTGGACAAACAGTTTTCACAGATTGCAACTATTATTCTGGATCAGCGGCAGTTCAGGAAAAGAAAATAAATCAAAACCTAAAAGCAGAACAAGGGAGTTCATAGGTTCTAAGGAGATCTTATCTCAAGGAAAAAGGGTTCACTGGTATTGAAAGCAGGTGCAAAACTACTACCGCGCAAGATATATGCTATTTCCAGATCAAACGATGCTCGGGTTGGAGATAAACTATGAATAGCTACGAAGAACATGCAGAACTACGGAAAGCCTAATGCGATCTGGAGCATGGAAGGAGAAAAACTTACAGACGCAGGTGAACTGCGGTGGAGCACGGCCGTTCTCTGGTCCTATTGAGGGTGATGCAGCGGCCAAGGACGAGGAAGACGGTGTGCTTCACGGGGGCGGTGGAGCTCTAGTGACAGAGAGTCGCGAGAGGAGGAAGATGAAGGAAAGGGGCGAGAATGAGGAAAGGCAGTTTGACCATATTTATAAGGAAAGGTAACAGATGGGCGCGAAAAACGAGGAGGCCAAAAAACATGGTTATCCAGCTGCTCGGGCGCCTCGATTCTCGGGACGGCTATTAAGATAAAGATCCGTTGAGATATATTGGATATTTTGTGAATTAATGACATGTGATGTCATGGCGGGTTATTGCAATTCCAGGAGATGACGTCATGGCGGGTTATGAATTCTCGCACAGATAAAGAAGGGAGGATTTTTCTAAGTGTTGAAGATTGACATGAACCAGTTCAAATCAACCTGAGGCCTAATGTTGGGGATATATAACTACCGCCCAGGGGAGGATGGGTTATACCTATGGCGATTCATCATATGAAGCCCACGAGGATATTGAAGATGTCGGTTCAAGATAAGGGCCCAAGGCCCAAGGGCGACTTAAGGCCCGTAGAAATAAACCGCCTTATGTATAAGACTTGTATTGTAAGGCATGTATAGATAGTCACCGAGCTAGACACGTTGTCTATGAGCCGGCCGGGATTCCGTGAGCCGTTGGGCGTCAACCCGTGTATATAAAGGGACGACCTAGCGGCGGTTCAGGGCAAGAAACAACAGATCGAAAGCTAGGTCAAGCAGATTCGCTCCCTGGTAATCGAGACATAAGCAATACCATCTCAAACTAGATTAGGCCTTTACCTTCACCGCAAGGGGCCGAACCAGTATAAACTCCCGTATCCTTTGTCCCGTTTAACCCCTTTAAGCTAACCTAGTTGCGATGGCTCCACGACTAAGTCCTTTTGCTAGGACATCTCCCGTTTGGACTCTGTTTGATATTCCTTTCCTGTAAAACTCAAAAATAAGGAAAAAAAACAAAAACTGGCACTGGGCTCTAGATTAATAGATTAGTTCCAAAAATAATATAAAATAGCATATTAATGCATATGAAACATCCAAAATAGATAATATAATAGCATGGAATAATAAAAATAGATATGTTAGGGACGTATCAGTCCATTCTTGTCTAGCCTGACCCACCATCCACCCACCCATCCCACCTCCCTCTCCCCCTTTCTCTCTCTATCTCTCTCTCCCCACCCACCCACCTATCCCACGAGTCCACCCATCCCACGGGCGACAGAGGCAAGAGAGGAGCTCCTACGCGTCGTGTGTTGTCGCTACCGCGGCTGCAAAGGAGATCTCCCTTGACTCTCTATTCCACCACCACCAGAAGAAGAGCTCTTGCGTGAGGCGCACCCAGCCCCGCCTCACATCTTGCCGCCAGGCGCACATCAACGCGATACCAAGATCCTCCCCATCGAGCGGCCGCTCCGCTTGCCCGACTTCGCAGTGTGCCGGCTCCACCTGTTTCGCGCCACGCCGGATCTGGCGGCTTGTCGTGGGGCGAGTCCATGCCCATACTTAGGGTTTTCCTCTTCCCTGTGCTCGGTCTCGCCGCCGACGCTGCTGCCCAAGCAGGAGCAGCGGGAGTGGTCCCTCGACCTCAAGTCCGTCAACCCGCCTCATCCATAGGTTATGCCGCCGCCGCAGCTATTGCAGCCGCTATGGATGCGCTACCTCGAGGAGCT
The DNA here is from genome assembly GCF_018294505.1 of Triticum aestivum. NCBI lineage: Eukaryota > Viridiplantae > Streptophyta > Magnoliopsida > Poales > Poaceae > Triticum > Triticum aestivum. The sequence continues at coordinate 436,966,619 of NC_057801.1, forward strand.
CATGGCACTCCTCCGCAGGACTCGTGTTAATTCCTCTTTGTGTGTTCGCACACGAACACGTCACCGTGTACCTCCAACGCCGAGGGTGATGCACCGCAACTCACGTCGAAGGAGACCCGTCCGGACGCACGATACACAATTCGGCGGGTGCTTTTGAGGACCCGAAACCCCACGCGCCCGGAGGGACCCCTTCTGGATGCGCGGCGGCTATGGGCCGCCCTAGGTCAATTCGCTCGCCCCTAGAGCCTCGAGGATCGTTGCCCTTCAACACGAAGAACAAACGAAGAACGAGAGAGAAAGAATAAGGGAGAGATGTAAAAAAAAGTAGGGTAAAATGTAGTATATTGATTTGTTGATTGTGTGTTGTTCAATCGACGGTCAAGAATCTTTGACAATTCGGACAGGAATATATTTATGAGGCGGCTGGACTTCGCGTACAAGAAAAGAACTAAAAAATCCGTCCAAAACGTCAAAAACCCCAACCTAATTCGGACAGGAATCTTTGACAATTTTTCGGATCAACTTGGAGCCACCGAGTGGTTTGCTTTCGTCCCACTGAGTTAACGTGCCTGACCTTCTATAATCTTCTATATCTAACTTGGTCTCACCGAGTCAAATCAACTCGGTCGGTCCGAAATGGTTCTGCAGCTTCTGTTTCTGATCTTATTTTGCCTTCACATGTTGCATACGACCTCGGATTAAGACACTTTTTATATCAAACTCAACCGTTTCAACGAGACGCATAACATTCATGTTGAAACATTTTCCATCAGAGGCCATATTAATTGAGTTTCATGTCATTCTTTAATCTGGTGTCAGCATGAGCATCTCTGAACTTGTCATAACTTTTGCATCCAAGTTCTGTTTTAGACCATCAACATATCCGTTTTGATCTTCTTGAAGAGAGCCATTCCATGATGACTTTCAGTCATAAGTTTGAATTAGCTTGACATAGCTTTTAGCAACTTTTACGATTGTGTCACTTTTAAGTGTCAACATTGTGGAACGACGATCTCCTTTTTCGCGTATCTCCTTGTCCGCCCGTGTGTGTGTCCAAATGGGTAGCACCGTTGAGTGCACCGGCTGGAGACGCATGTTTGCCCGTCCACGAAGCGACCCACACACAAAAAACGAACATCTTTCGTGTCCGTTTGGGTCTCGCGGTTGGAGTTGCCCTTACGTTTGCGTCGTTTCTCCTCGTGGTCGTGCAGTGCAGATGTCACAGTGTTTTTGTGAGCTCCGTAATTCATGTTGTGCGAGTGTATATCGTGGTTATGCAGGCGCAACGACTGCTGTGCCACAATCCACATGACCCGTGCCGCACGCCGCACGCCGCACGCCGCACGTACGCCTTCCTACCTTGGCCGCGCCTATATAGCGCTTCATTCTGTTGTATCAGTCTGATCCCTACACGGGTATACACGGACTTCTCTTTTTTTTTTTTGAAATAATACACGGACTTCTCATTGATTGACTGTGCCATCCGCAGGCTCGTCTCGCACCGCGTACCCCTGGCGCCATGCAATCCCTCGGGCATCCCACCTCTGCGTCGGAACTGAGGGCGCTCGCCTGGACGACGCTCCTTGTTCCGATGTGCGCGGTCTACGCGCGCTCCGCCTGCCGCCGCCTCCGTCCGGGCTGGCCCCGCCTCGCCGCAATCCTCCCGACGCTCCCCGTCTTCATCTACCTGCCGTGCTTGTTCAACTCCTACCACCTCCGCCTCTTCTCAACCTTCTTCCACACCTGGCTCGCCGCCAACAAGCTCGTCCTCCTCGCGTTCGACCTCGGCCCGCTCAAGCCATCCCTGCCCCTCCTCCCATTTCTCCTCTGCACCGGCCTGCCCATCAGGCTCCGCGAAGGTCCACAGCCTACCAGCCATTCTGCGTCGCCGGGACCGTCCGTCGCCGATTTCCTTGTCCCCTGCGGCCGCAGCGTTCTCTTCCTCACCGGCCTCGCCCTGCTCTTTCCACACACTGGTTCGCTCCCTCTCTACGTCGTCCACTACCTCTACTGCGCACAGATCTTTCTCACGCTCGATCTCGTCTTCTCTTCCGTCGGCCTCGTCGCCGCTGCCGTGCTGGGCTCGGCCATGGAGAGGCAGTTCAGAGCGCCGCTCGTCGTCGCGTCGGTTAACGACTTCTGGGGCCGGCAGTGGAACCTGATGGCGGTGGACCTCCTCCGAGCGTCGGCGTACAAGCCGGTAAGAGACCGGTGGGGCCGGGACGCCGGCGTGCTGGCCGCGTTCCTCATGTCGGGCGTCCTCCACGAGCTGCTCTACTGGTACATGACGCTGGAGCCGCCCACGGGCGAGATGCTGCTCTTCTTCACGCTCCAGGCCGCTTTCCACGTCGCCGAGCGGTGGGCGAGGGTTGCCGGGCTGTGGCGACCGCCCAAGGCGGCGGCGTACCTTATTGGCACCACCTTTATGGTCGTCACCATATCGGAGCTCTTCTTCGGGCCGTTCATCAGAGCCGGCACAGACGTGCGTATGATTCAGGAGGCCGCCGACGCGGTGGGGTTGGTTAGGGCCGTCGCTAAGCGTCTCATCGTCCGTCTATTTGGGGATGCTTCGAGTTAGAGACAGAAGAGTAACGTTCAGCTGTCAGGATATTTCGGGCTTTTCATACTAGGTATAATCTGTGGCCGCTATGCTTGCTTGGTTTCTTCTATTTTCCTGATTCTACTTCTGCCAAACAAGTTAAGGAAAGGTTTAGTATTGTTGTTAGTGAGGGTTCGACGAACATTAGGGAGATTGAAGATGAATTGAACGTGTACTGTACTTTATTTCTCCCTGGAGATGTAACCTCTTCCTATTGGTCCAAATAAGTATGTCATGCATTTCTTTTTTTTTTAAAGACAAAACACTTTATTCTTTTGAAACAACAAGTACATCCTTTGTGAGAAAGGTTACAATTTTGTCTAAAGGCTCCTCAAACCAATCAAGAGGCGGATGAAATCTAGCCAGTCTAGCGAGCTCATGAGCGACCATATTCGCTTCTCTATTACAAATGCTCAAACGAAGAAATAGGAAAATCACAGGCAAAATGATAACAGTCGTCAAAATCCATTGCCGTCGCCCCCGCAGATTGTCCTCCATTCTTCATGGTGTCAATAACCTTCAAATTGTCCGAGTCAATGACGAGACGATTGCATGGCGTCCTTTGTGTGATAGACAGAATCTGAGGGCCAAAGGTTCAGTCATTGATCCATCAGCACACAAATCGATCCCCCCCCCCCCAACCCGCAGTGAATTGGACTTTGTCATCCCCCAAGACTGCTCTGGCAGTGCCCCTAAGGAGGTTTTGATCAAAAGATGCGTCAACATTAAGTTTGACAAAGCCACTAGGGGGCTGGTCCAACCCCAATTTATCATAGTAGCCTTAGGAGAAGAAGCAATTACAAAGTTAGTCATAAGCGCGTGAATAGAGATGTGGAGGTCATTCTGAACTTTCTCCTCATGGACCAGTTTACGACGTTTCCACCCCAGATATCTAGCAGTAATGACTATGATCTACCGAAAATTCTCCACAATGTATAAATACTGCTCTCGTAAAAGAAGTAGGAATCTGGAACTACCTCCCCACCACGATCAACTTCGCAAGCTCTATTAATGAGTTCGTCCATCCCCAACCTCCTCCAAACTTCTGTTGCTTTATTATAGAGAAATAACACGTGTTTTGTATCTTCTTGACCAGGGATGCAACACAGACTTTGAGGTGAGACATTCAGGTGTCTATTAGCAAGCATAACATAACACGACAGTGTACCATGCAACGTACGCCAAATAAAGATCTTAATCTTTGCAGGGCACGAGAGCTTCCAGATACCAAATAGGATTAACAGTGGTTTGTCCCATTTCCGTTAGTACATCTTAGTTTAGTTCCATGTTGATGATCCCATTCCACAAAAAAGGTTGGCCAAACCGAAAACAAACTATTTTTCGTAGAACTCCGAGCGATAAATCTTGCATTTCATGTAGAGGGAAAGGGGTAGTAAGGACCTATTGTGCACTAATAGGACACAAAGGTTGTTTAACTAGATTGGCTTTCCAATTATTAGAAGTCGGATGAATAAATTCCACCACCCGGGATAACAAGTGCCCCCCTCTTGAAGTGACAACTTTTCTGGAAGCACAATATGAAATCCACGCATCCTCCCAAATATCAACTTTCTGACCATTTTCAACTCGCCAGATATAATTAACCATGCTTCAGAGAATTCACGCATGCCATGATACTTTGCCAAGTATAAGAAGGTCCTTTTTTTAACTTGGTTTTCAATAGATCGCCATTAGGAAGGTACTTCAATCTCAAAATAGTAGCACATAAAGAGTCATGTTCTCAAGAAGACACCATGCCTGTTTTGCCAACATCGCCAGATTGAAACAGCGGATATCCTGAAAACCCATCCCTCCTGGTGAATCTAGATAGAAAATGGAAAGGGTATGGGCTGCCTGTGTCATGCTGGCTAGGCTGGGCTTTGAGACTAGTAGTAAAAAACTTGTAGCGCTGGAGGCAAGGCTTTAAGACTGTTAAAGCCCCTTAGTAGATTCATCACTGCCTCCAACATATATTTTTCCCTTCAAACCACTTATTTTCTTGATAATACGATCTATCAGATATTGAAAACAATCAGTTTTATCCAACCACACATTGGCAGGCAAGCCTAAATATTTATCATTTAGGGCTTCTGTCATGATATTCAAAGTTACACACATTTGTTCTCTCTTCACTCCAATTAGGACTGAAAAAGATACTTGACTTATCAACACTTGCCAATTGCCCAGAAGCGGCACAATACGAATCCAGAATTGACTTCAAGTGTCTCAGCATTGTGCATATTAGCCCTTATGAGGATCAACGAGTCATGAACAAAGAGAAGTTTGGTGATAGGCGTGCATCTCTGCAAGCCTTCACTCCCAAGGTACTACCATTCTCCGCAGAGAGCAGTGATTCCCTCCGTACATAATAAAATAGATAGGGAGATAAATGGTCGCCCTGCTTAAACCTCTTGTTGGCTTGAAATTTTCACTTTCTTCCACATTAAAGTTAACCCGGTATTCAATAGTGGATACACATTGCATAATAAGATTTACTCAATTCTCTCAAAAGCCTAATTTCAGCATATTCTCTTTCAAGAAAGACCACTCAACCCGGTGAGAGAGAGTATCTCATATGTTTCCATAGGCTGTGGTGCTAGAGAAGTTGATAGGGGTTCTGTTTATTATCGGTTTAAGACGATGAAAACCACTCATGCTTCATTGTGTTTATCTCCTTGGACTGTCTCTCTTGGCTAAAGTTTATTTACAATAAGAAAAAAACTATGTTGGTGCGTAAGCCGATTTACGAAAAAGATGGGGTTAAAATGACCAATGTGTTTTTGTAACCGCTCAAACAGTAGGAGAGAGAGGCTAAAATGACCAATGTACCTTTGAACATACAAAATAACTGGTAAAAATGTGTGTTAAGCTGGGTCTTTGGGGATTTTCTCTCTTTGAAGGGCCATCAAAGCCGAGTGCACACACACCCAAATTGCTCCGTGGTGTGGCCAAGACGAAACCTAAGTCGTTGCGAGGAGACCTCCTCCCAAGCGCATTAAGCTCCAGGTAAAGGAGCCATCTCTCACATGCCCCTACTCCATGGGCCGGTCCAACAACGGGGCAAGTGCTTGCTTCCCTGGTCGCTCGGTATGGTTGACCTCTCGCGGTTAACTGGTCCGCCTTGACCATTGACTTTTTGAGAAAATACAAAAATTAAAAAAAGGAGGGATTCAAGCGTTCATGTTTACGGATTTGACAAAAATTCGCAGAATTGAAAAAAAATTCACATACTCAAAAAATTATTTGTGGATTTGTAAAAAATTCATGGATTGTAAAACTTTCATGCATTTTAAACGTTCATTAATTGCCAACAAGTTCGAGGCTAGGAAAGGTTTGCAATTTTTAAAAAGTTCACAAAAAATGAAAAACTTACCCAAAAATTTATGAAATTTGGAAAAAGGTCCACAAATTTAATAAAAGTTCACGGAATTGGAAAATGTTTTTGAATTTGAAAATAAATCACGAGTTTTAAAAGATAAAATAAAACAAAAAAAGGAAAAAGGAAAGGAAAACAAAAACCGAATAAAACCATTCCATAAAAAACAAAACGAAAAAATGGACTGAAGCTTCCAAAATCGGTCAGGAATGTTCTGGAAGCTACCATAAACTGAAGAGATAGCTTCACTCCCATGCTGCCTTAGGGCATGTACAATGGTTCTATCTTAAGATTGCCACATAAGATAAATGATGAGGTGGAGGAGAGATCTCTCATAAGAAAAGGCTCGTAGCACAATATGTCTCATCACGTTTTTAGGAATAACTAATTATTGAAGATAAGGCTAACAGATGATCCATTATAGACAATTTTTGTTATCATCTCTAAATTACATGCAATACTTAAGATAGACTATCTTATCAGTCATTGTATTAAACGATGGAAGTGGGTGTGTGTCGTCTACGAATAATGAAGAAACCGGCGGGCCGAACAGGATTTACCTTTTCATTTTTGTTGTGAGATTAAGATTTATCCTTTGTCGGACTCCCTCTATGTGACACGTTCTGCGTCAAAATGCATGGGATCGCACATGGCGGCGTCCTACTGGGCCAACCCGCGTAGCGACACTATTAACCAGCGGGTAACTGCCCTTGTCAAAACATACAAGCGGCAACTATAGTGGTTCAGAATCGCACTGGTCTGGTTTACTATAGCAGTGTTTTGTAAAAACACGAACAATTTTTGAAAACATGTGAACATATTTTTTAATAAAGCGAGCATTTTTCAAACATGGATATTTTTTGAAAGTTGTGAACAAATTTACAAACCAGGAACAATTTTTAATTGTGAATATTCTTTTGAAAATATAAATTTAAAAAAATCAAATTTCTTTAAAGTTTGAACATTTTTTCAAACTTGATTTTTTTCAAAATTTGTGAACATTTTTAACAACCCAAACATTTGTTGGAAACCCTTTTTTTTAATTATGAAATCTTTTCGCCGACATCTATACCTAGTAATAAATGGGCTATTACTTCTGTTGGTACGTCATGGAAATTTCCTCCAAAGTTGCAAACTATTATCCACAAATGCCACCTATCAGTGAGACAAAACGTTTGACACAGGGCAATTCCCCGCCTAGGCAGCCCAAAGCACCGGCCCATGTTGCCTGCTTTCTAATTTTTTTCATTTTTTTTCTGTTTTTATTTTTTCTACTTTAAATAATTTGGTACTTGAAAAATCAAACATTAAAAAAATGTGAAATTTGAAATAAAATGTGTAATATTTATAAAACGTTTGTGGATTCAAAAAATGTTCGTGATAGAAAAATATTGGCTTATTCAATAATATTTAAATTTTTGAAAAGAAATGTTTGGGAAATCAAAACAAATTCTTGATTTTATTAAATATTCATGTTTTAAAAAATGTTAATGAAATTGACCAAAATTCCCTAATTCAAAAAACATTCATGAATGGAAAAATATCCTAAAATGTCAAAAACAGTTCATGGCTTACAAAATAGTTTATTCATTCATAAAATGTCTGCTAATTCAAACAATGATCATGCATTTCATCATTAAATCAAATAAATGTTTGTTAAATCAAAACAATGTCGGTGAATTTCATAAATTGCTCCATCAATTTCCAAAAAATGTTCATAGATTCTAGAAATGTTCTCAGAGTCAGGAAAATTGTTATAAAAATATTCACAATTTTCAAAAGATGTTTGCAAGTAGTATAAAATGTCAATGAATTGAAAAAAATCTTAATTTTGGAAAATGTTTGAAAATTTGTAAGAATGTTCATGATTTCAAGTATGAGCATGAGTTTAAAAAAATGTTGATAATTTCAAAAATTGTTCATGATTTCACGAAATTGAGACTGATAGTGTGTCTCAATGATGCAGCAAAATGTGGTCATGGCCATCGGATATTATGATATATTTTTCGTTTCTTCCATTGCAATGCTCGGGCACTTTTGCTAGTATTAAAAAATTTAAATACAATTTGTCAACAAGAACAATTTTTGAAAGGTGCACTATTTTCAAATTCCCAACTATTTTATGAAAATGTGAAGAGTTTTTGAATGTATGAAGAATATTTGAATACGTGAGTTTTTTTTCAAATGCGGACATTTTTCTTTGAAATTTCTGGAAAAAAACAGAAACTTGAATATATTTTATAACTTCAAACATATATTTTAAATTCGCACATTTGTTGATACACTTGTTATCTTGTATTAGCCTTTTTATCTAGGTTGTACTACTTTTATATGTATTTGATATGTTGCAGAATATGTTGGATGTGTGCGTCCATAGATGCAGAAGCGAGGGATATACCCTCTCGTTTTATCGAGGAAAAAACATAAAAAATGAATCACTCCTTACTGCATGTGTTTTTCCTACTATTCGTTGCTCCTATGTTTGATGACATTTATTTGGCGGAATTGGCACACCCAACTAGTTCAAAGGATCATTTCCACTCCTTAAGGAAACGATCATCTCATTGAAATTGCGAGAAGAAGGCTAAAAGTTTCATGTGTACCCTCATTCAGAAACTGTGAGCTTATGTTTCTCGACTTAGTCATTACAATAGTGAGCACACATCCGACAACCTTGTTGTCCTATAATCATGTCTAGGTTTTGTTGGCCTACCCTGAGACCGCCACCCATCTTGACCTTTGATGTCACCTTTTGCTCCCACGATTTGGTGCATGATGCTTTTCTTGGTTGATCTTTGGCACACCCCCTGCCGTCAAGCCTATTAACTATGATAACATTATTTTGCGTCATGATTGGTGGGCTACATTTTCTAGTGCAACTCAAAACGCCTCGGTCTAGTTTGTTCACTGGAGTGACTAGAAATATTATGTGGCACATCTGTGAAAAGAACTAAATAAATCGATCCCCCAAGGAGATCATTCCTCCACTCTCCAAGTCACCGTGGCGAAAGACTTGATTGACCTTTGGTGGTTGTGTTGTTTTCACCATATTTTTCGTTTTTTTTTTGGTTCTTTCACTCTATTTATTCTCTTCCTGGGGTGCCTATACACAAAGTGGTTTATTATTTAACCGAATGACAATGCTCCTGCCTTCTTTCATAAAGAACACATATTCCACTATATTCCTAGATAATATTGGGTTGGACAACATAAGGCTTTCACTAGACACTCGTTTTTGTACTCTAAATTTGGATTAATGGATCATGCATGGTGCATGGTGGGTCGTCTGTGAAGTAGTTTCATTTCAAACAAGGCAACCATAATTAAATTCATGTAGAATGCAAAATTTTGATTTGATGCTACTATCAAAACATTTCTAGATTAAACTAACGATATTTAAAACTATAACCAAGCGAAAACACCACAGATATATTTGTCAGAGTATCATGCCTTTATGGGGTTTTCACTAACAAAATCATTCAAATGAGGTCAATGTCGCACAACAATAGTGTAAAAATTAATTGAAAAATGGTTGAACATGAGGGGCACTAAATATATGATTTGTTACCTTACATGTCCATTTTCATTTAAATAATCTTCAATATATTTGTTTGGACAATAGTCCAATCTATAGGAATTTTCCCTCGTGGATTACATCGTTTTTGTGAGCGCAATCTATAGAAATATATTCTAAGATTAAATTGCACTACATTCATGGAATTTGTTTAATTGACTCCTAGTCTCTTAACTTTTGTACAATCTATATATATTCTTTATGTTGCCATGAAACATAGTTTTAATCTTATAGAAAAACGCATGTTCTAGCGATGTTGCAATTTTTTCTTTTGTCGGTAACTTGCCATTTGTTTGTTATACTTATTGTATCTCTCTATAATGTAAGTCAACGGGCAATTTTTTCTTTCTTGGTATTGAAAATGATTGTTTTTGTTAGGAAACATAGACACACATACATCCACCCTTATGAATGCACGCGCACACACACACCCTACTACTATGAGATCTGTGACTTGTTAGAGAGAGAAAGTAACATTCTATCAAATGACCAAGAGCATCTCCAACGTTGACTCGCAAACCAGAAATCACATCCGTCCACGGATAGGGCGAACCAGTCAGCGGACATGGATGCGGGAGTCAGTCATCCAAAACTAGCCGCATATGTCCAGTTTCATTTTAAATGAAATTTAATGAAATTGATCAAATTGATTCAAACTCAAACAAACCGGACAATATTCATTTAAACTAGGATATTTTTTACATAATTAAAGCTGGACATATTTTGTCCAATGAACTAAAAACCTTACAAAAAAACTTAACCCTATAGTACCCTATACATGACAGTGACCTCGTAGGCCATGCCGACTGGCTGGTGGCTTCTCCATCATCGTCGTCGGAGCCATTGTCGGAGTCCTCATTGTGGGGCTTGGGGCGGTGGAAGGGCGCGCCGATGTGGCAGGGTTTCCCGACAGCCGCCTCACTCTCGCAGACTGTCCTCTTCGCTTGCTCCTGCGCTGTGGGCAGTGCGACCGCGGCCACCGACAACGTGGGCGGGGGAGAGGGCTGCAGGCCTTGGAGGAGGCGGCGATGGTGGTGGACTCAAGGAGAGACCACTCCTGGCCATATGTGGCCATCTCCTCATCTCGACAGTGGAGATGAAGCTTGCTCGTCTCCGCCATCGTCTTGGAGTAGTCTAGGGCCTTGGCGTGGCCGGTTGTGGGTCCGCCGCGATGTGTGGTGGCGTGAAATTGGAGTCCATAGACTCTAACAGGCGCGTCATGTTGCGCCTATCGCACTTGCTTCCCTCCTAGTCGACGTACTTCTCGCTGTTAGGGCGCTCCAGGAGGACAAACTATTGTCGCCGCCAAGATAATGGCGAATGCGGCCACACCCCTTCATGACAATCTGATGTGACATGACGTGATGAGTTTGACGGGGTGGTGGCGAGAGCCTCTCCTCCATGACGTGGCGGGGCAGCGAATAGCGGCACTCCTCCTTGAAGCATATGTGTTGAGGGGTTATTTTTACACTCCTCTAACCCGAGTTTAAACCAAGATATTTCATAAAACTGAGATATTCGCTCCAATATTACTACTAATGACTAATGAATGCAAAGGATTCCGAATACCCTATCTTTATTTTGTTTTCACAGGAAATGGGCTATTTATGGACAAAATCAAGGCAATACATGAAAAGGAGTAAAGTGGAGATAGATGAGATCAAGTGGGAGGCGTAGCAGAGGAACCACAACAAAGGACGACGTTCCATACGACCATCTCCGCTCGTATGGATGGTTGTATGGCCTGCCAATGGAGCCGCCTGATACCCCAGAACAACCTTTATAAAAGGCCCAACACCAAATGAGCAAAAAAAAACAATCACACACATCACCATCTTCACAGCAGTCATCTCCATCAACCCTAGCCGCCGCCATTTAACGTCTACATCTCCATAACCATCGCCGTCATCACCACCAAAGTTCTCAGTCATCTCGACATACTTTGTAATCGTGTATCACACCCATCATTTATCGTAAGACATATTATCAATCAATCAATCTTCATGATGTGTTCTTCAATGATTTCTTCGTGTGATCCAATCTCCATATGTAAGTAGTTTGGTAAGGTTATGGGTTGAGGCAAAGCATTGCAACCCGATGTATTTGTTGGAGGGGCCGATGGAAGTACATTGAATCAATTTCTCGTATGTGTAACATAAAATTGCTTCATAGTTGTCTCTTGTCTCGTGTGACGCCCCCGATTCAACCGTACACTAATCATACACGCAAATTTGTACGATCATGATCAGGGACTCACGGGAGGATATCACAACACAACTCTAGACACAAATTAAAATAATACAAGCTTTATATTACAAGCCATGGGCCTCGAGGGCTCGAATACATCAGCTTGAATACAAACGAGTCAGCGGAAGCAACATTATCAGGGTACAGACATGAGTTAAACAAGTTTGCCTTAAGAAGGCTAGCACAAAAGCAACATCGATCGAAAAGGCAAGGCCTCCTGCTTGGGAGCCTCCTAACTACTCCTGGTCGTCGGCGGCCTCCACATAGTAGTAGGCATCCTCAGTGTAGTAGCAGCCGCCATCGAAGGTGGCGTCTGGATCCTAGGCTCCACCATCTGGTTGCGACATCCGAGAAGAATGGAAAAGGGGGGAAAAGGGGGAGCAAAGCAACCGTGAGTACTCATCCAAAGTACTCGCAATCAAGGATCTACACTACATATGCATCAGTGTCAATGAAATGGGTAGTATATATGGACTGAACTGCAGAATGCCAGAAGAGAAGGGGAAAGTCTAGCCTATCGAAGATTAGCATCTTCTGGAAACCACCATCTTGCAGCAACAGGAGGGAGTAGAGTAGTATAACATCAGTCATATTTATGTTGTTGTATCAACGCTCCGGGATCCTTTCTCGACTCCCGGAGCCACATATCCAATTCATGCCTCAGCATCCAATTCTAGTTGTATCGATCGGGATACAACTCCGAGTGTCCGTTACCGTAGGACATGTTATCGATAGATGTATTCTTCCCTACAGGGGTGCACCAACTTACCCATCACGCTCGATTAACTCCGTCCGGACACACTTTCCTAGGTCATGCCCAGCCTCGGCCAAACAATACGCCGCAACCCGACCTAGGCTTAATAGAGAGGTCAGCACACCGGACTAAACCTATGCCCCTGAGGGTCTTGGGCCATCACCCGGGGAACTCCTGCACGTTGCGTACGCGGCTGGTGAGCAGACCTAGCTACTTCCTTAAAAAGGCAGGTGCTTACCAGTCCAACCTGGCGTGCGCCGCTCAGTCACATGACGTCTATTAAGCTTCGGCTGATGCATACGATGCAGAGCGCCCATACTATGCCCATGTGATGGTTAGTGCTATCAGGCCAGAGGCCCCTCGGATCAAATATCCAAATCGTAGTGGATTAGGAACGCGCGGTAACAAGCAGAGACTCACGAAAGATGTGACCCCATCACCCCGTCTTGAGGTCTTGCAGCAAGGGCTAAGAATGCCCGACCACGCCTCGTAAGTATCTCGCAGGCACCTTCCAGGTCAACCCGACTCCACATCACTCGCAATTAAGCTCGCGCGGGTACCCATCAGGGCCGACCCGCCTTTAGTAACATGGTTCAGTGTAAAGTCATAGTAACCATAGTAACTGTGTGTCTAACGCCAAGGGGAACCCTGAGGAACCACCCTTGATGGATTCCACTTGATGTAACCATCAAGGTGAACATAAGAGCAACCACCCTTGAGGTTCACACTTGAGGGGTTGCACGACAGAGTCGTATTGGAAGTGGTTAAGGCGGAATCACCCTCGATGACCATGACCGAATAGCTACACTACAGGGTTAACATGAGAAGTGCTGATGAGGTCTCACCCTCGGCACTCAATAGTAACCTAGTAGTGTCGAGCAACTAAGGGGAAAGTGATATGTGGTGCCGGGGCCTGGTCTTCGATCCCGTTGATCGGGTCTTCGATGATGAAGCAGGGGCAACAAGGACAAGGTGGGGGTCACTGATGGATCACTAACCAACCTATACTAAGCAGTTTAGGATAAGCAGGTAAGGTACAACAACAGATACAGAAGCAGGCTATGCATCAGAATAGGAGCAAACAGTTATAGTAGCAAAATCTAATGCAAGCATGAGAGAATGGAATGGGCGATATCGGGATGATCAAAGGGGGGGGGGCTTGCCTAGAAGCTCTGCTGAAAAGGAAGAAGTGTCGTTGTTGACGTAGTCGATCACAAGGGCGACATCTGTCTCGGGGTCTACCAGAGAGAAGAGGGGGAAGAAACAATAAATATAAAGAAAGAATAGCATCATAAAGCATAACATGGCAATATGTTGTGCCGGATGTGACCTAACGTATGTGTCGTGGTGGGCGCACGGCAGATGCCAAGGGATGACTAAAGAGAGGAGGATGCTCGAGGGTGCTGGTGGACTCCAGAGGCGAGGTTGGCATGAGTGGGCGCGGGACGCCGGACATACCCAGGTTCGGGGCTCTCCTGAGAGATAATACCCCTAGTCCTGCCGAGTGTAGTTGGATGGTTGATAGTACAATGTTGATCCTGGAGTTGTATGGAGGAGGAAGGAAGCTGGCCGAGGCTTGGGCTGCTCCTTCTCTCTGATGTTGCTGTTTCGTGGCTAGTCCTATGCTTACTTGCTTTTCTGTCGTTATATGTTGCTTGCCCGTGTGATCGTGGGCTCCTAGGGGGTTTTATAGACCAACCCCTCAGGGGTAGAATGGTAATGTTACAAGTCGGTGGGTCCGTATTGTCGATGTACGGGGACCCGGGCTGGGTCACGCTGAGGGCTTGTAGTTCGCCGGGTTCCCCTAGGTGCGGGCCCCGCGTGCCTAGGGGGACTGTGTGCCATCTTGTCAATCGTCAGGGCATGGCTGAGTCGAGTCGCGTACAGTGCTCTCCATCAGGTTGCCGCTTGCTGTTGTCAGCGGTGAGGGCGGGGGCACTATAGCCACGCCGGCCCTGGTCAGCGGGTACGTGGGGGGCACTGTTGCCACGCTCTGACTGACCAAAGGCATGGGCGGGGCACTGTTGCCTCGGTCACCGCTGATTGAAGACTCGTCCCATCGTACGGCCTGGATGGGACGGGCGCTGACCCGTGGCTGGATTGCGGAGCATGCCACGGGTGAAGCTGGCTTGTCAATGAAGCTTTGGTTGTGTCGGGTTTGGCTGTCTTGCGCTAGTCGTTGAGGCCGAGTCGACGCGTCTCGCCGGGTCGAGGAGCCTGGCCGGGTTGCGGGGCTTGGCCGGGTCGAGCAACCCGGCCAAGCGCGTGCCGGTTTTGAGGGGCAACGCCAGCCCCGTAATTTTTGAAGAGGATCCGGGTTCCGTTGCCTGCCCGGGGTTCATCCCCCTGACAGTAGTCCCCGAAGCTGTGATATTCCGCTATCTTCGGATGAGTGGGCCTTCGCAGTTTCCCCCTTAAGCAAGGCGGATTCTGCGAGCACCAGGTCCGGCAACACCCACTGTGTGCCGGTTTTTTCAAAAACGGGATCGCGGCACCCCGGCCGTGGCGGGAACCGAGGAGTCCGTCGAATCTTGGGGCAATCCCTCAGGCTTCACGCGGGTGCCACGTGGTGCCCGAAAGTCGGAGGGGCCTGACAGGCCAAGCGCGTGACTAGACTGGGTGACCGGCTGGGGCCCACCGGCGCGCGCCCTCGGCCCACGCACGTGGATTTATTGCGGCGTCCGGGGGCCAGTTGCTCTTCCCCGGGCAGTTACTGCGCGTGTACGTGCGCACTTATTGCGGGGTAGTGGAACGGGCGCGTCCAGACGATCCCACTTCCCCACTTCCCCACGTTGAAATCGAGGGTTATAAATCGGGGGGCAGGGGGCGGCAGACATTATTCTCGCTCGCGCCCTTCTGTCCCTTTGCTCTTGCTCCGCTCTTTGCAACTGACGCACTGCGGCACCCGCTGCTCCGAGCAGAACTCCTTCGTCGTCCATCTTCTTTCTTCTTCCTCTGAACATGGCTCTGCCTTCGGGCTCCTGGATGGGTTCGAATGTCACCACCGAGGACATCACCCAACTCCGGGCGACGCGGCGCCTGCCGCGGGAGACGGACGTCAGCGTCCGTCTGCCGCACAACAAGCAGAGGCCTCGGCCCGAGGGGCAGGAGCACATGGTCTTCCTCACGCACTTCGAGCGTGGATTCGGGCTGCCGGCGAGCACCTTCTTCCGTGCGTCCTGGAGTTCTTCGGGCTCCAGCCGCATCATCTTGGCACCGACGCGATCGTCCAGCTCTCCGGCTTCGTCACCCTCCGCGAGGGGTACCTGGGGGTCGAGCTCTCGATCGACCTCTGGGCGCGCTTCTTCTCCTTGAAGCAGCAGGGCCTGTCGGCCGAGGAGTTCGCCGACTGTGGCGCCGCCGTCATCTCAAAGTGGTCGGGGGCGGATTTCCCCAAGATCCCGCTGGAGGATTCTGCCAAGAAGTGGCAAAACTTCTTCTTCTACGTCCGCAACCTTGGTGCGGATCGCATCAACCTTCCAGCCTTCGCCATCGCGCCGCCGTGCGCGAAGACGAACTGGGGCTACTCGCCCAGGCGCCCGTCGCAGGAGATCGTCAATCTCTGCAAGCGGGTGACGGTGATGAGGACGCAGGAGGGGCTCACCGGCACTGACCTCCTCGCCGCGTTCATCATGCGTCGGGTCCTTCCGCTTTAGGGGTGCTCCTGCCTCATCGGCGAAATGGTCGGCCTTCAAGACCCCAACCGGATGGGGTCAACGCGATTGTCTGTGGAGCAGATCACGCGCGGCGTGAATGACATCTCCAAGGCCAACCTTGGAGAGGACTGGCGGTTCGGCAAGGCGCCGTACAGCGAGTCGAACCCGGTGCCGCAGGTGAGTGTCTGATCTTCTTACTTTGCTGCTGCGCACCTACTCATCCGTCCTGACGCGACGCGGGAGGTACTTCTGAACACGATTTGGCATCCTTATGCCCGGGCTCAATCGCAGGTGGCGCCGATGGCACCAGAGGAGCCCGCGGCCCATGGCGGGAAGGAGGAGGCCGAGTCCGACGCCGGCGCTGGGCGTTGCGCGGGTAAGTCTTGTATTTTTCTTCATGTGTCTTGAATTGCTGACCGCGGCACAGAACGGTCGATGCTGACGCCAGTTATTGGTGCAGTGGCATTGGGCGGGGGAGGCGGCAACGCGGGCGGAGCCGGGTCCTCGCATGGGGCGGCGCCGAGCCGCCCGCATGGGAAAGACAGTGTCGCGCTGCGACCCTGGGCCCCGAAGCACACCGCGGACCCGGACGGGGTTGGGAGGCCGGCCAAGAGGAAGCGCGCTGGTGGGCACGGGAGGCCAACCCCGGTCTCGGTCTTGTCGGGGTAAGCTTCATATTTTGTTTGCGCCCGGATTTTTGAGCTAGTCTTGTTTCTCTTTTTGCTCATTCTGTCTTCTTCTTCAGGTCACCAATCGCGCTGGTGAGGGCGGCGGTGGAAGCCGCGGCCGCCGAAGGGGCCGCGTTGCGTAGGAGCCGATCCGACCTCGCCGACCAGGCCGAGGTGGAGGGACGGGCCGACTTGGACCTTGGCCTGGACCCGAACAACGCCGAGGCCTTGGCCCGGCCGGACAGGAACCGGGCCGAGGCGGAGCTGGAGGCGGCGTCGGTCCTGGCATGGACCAACGTAGCGGCGGCATGGGCGCGAGCCGGCGCGGAGCTGGCCTGGCGCGAGATGCTAGAGGGCACAGTGGTGGCGGCGACGGTCTTTGAGCTGTCGTCAGTGAGGGAGCACGACCATGGAGGCCGGGCTGAGGTGGTGATCCTCGACCGGAAGGTCGTGGAGGTGGCGGCTGACACCCTGCTGCAGGCCGACGTGGTTGAGCGAGTGGGGGCTGATGGTGGTGGAGGCAGCATCGTCTTGGAAGAGGCACTGTAGGAGGCGGTGCCGGAGGCGCCGCCGGTTTTGGAGGAGGTACCGCGGGCAGCGGTGCCGGAGGCCACTCCGGCAGCTGGGCTGGTGGTGGCGCAGCAGGCCGTCCCGGCGTCCGGACCGGAGGCAGCAACGCAGGGCGTCCTGGCGTCCGGCTCATCGTCGGTGCCGGGAGGAGCGTCGGAGGAGGTGCTGGCCGCGTCGCGAGCGGCCAGCGGGGAGCGCGCCTTGGTGCCCCGGCAGGGAGGGCGCCGAGCTGCTATGCCGCAGCCGGCGCGAAGAGAAGCGCTGTTGTGTTCGGGCCTCAGACCCAGGAGGAGGCAGCGCTGGACGCTGTCAGTCACCGCCTGCGGGGCCGGACAGAACGACTCGAGGCCTTCGCGCAGGCTGAGGTGGAGCGGACGCACGACCTGGAGCGCGCCGTTCTGGTAAGCCTTTTTTTGTTGGTGCAATTTCTTCTTTGTGGGGGTGCGCCAGCGCACCCACTGGGTGTATCCCTCGAGGTTCGGGCCAACTACATAGTAGTTGGGTCAAATCTTTAGAGCGTTGGCCTTGTTCTGACTTCTCCTTTCTTCAGCATCTCGACGCCTTCCAAGTCGCCGCCTAAAACCGTCTCCTGGGCAAGCACCGGGAGCTCATGGAGCAGCTCGCTGCCAAGGAGGAGGAGCTCCGCATCTCCGCAAGTATTCTTGTGCTCTTTTTTAGTTGGGGCGCGCTAGCGCACCCACTGGGTGTAGCCCCCGAGATTCGGGCCAACTGTGTAACAGTTGGGCCAAATCTTAAGTCTTGCTTTTTTCTTCTGCTGAATCCTTCTTTTTCGCAGCCGAGGTGCTGTCCTGGCGGACTCGTCTGCTCCGAGCCAGTCATCAATACTACCGGCTCGTTGCCGACACTGGCCATCTTGGCGTTGAGGCGGCGCAGGCGAGGGCGGAGGCGGACACGGCCCGGCGGTCTCTCGACGAGGCCAAGGTAGAGCTCCTTAAGGTGGAAGACGCCAAGGTGGCGGAGGCACAGCAGGCCCTGGTGGAGGCGGACCAGCACCACGGCCAGCTGGCCGATGACAAGGGCCGGCTCCAGGCCGAGGTGGATCGCATGTGGGGGCATGTCACCACGGCTGAGGGGGCCCGTCAGGACGAGGCCCGTCGCTGTGAGGCGGCCGAGAAGGCGGCCGAAGACAAGGACGCCGAGCTGAAGGCGGCCCTTGCCAAGGCGACCAATCTGGAGAAGGTGCTCGAGGAGCGCGACCGCGCCATCGAACGGGAGCGGCGTGGTACGTTGCTTGAGGCGCAGCACCTGGAAGAGTCCTTCTCTAGTAAGTGCTTTTTCTTGTAGTTTGCCGGGTCGGGATCCGACCTTTCTTCCTTGTTGTTCTTCTTCTAACTTGCTTTTTCTTTTGCGGCAGGGACCTTCTCGGAGACGCAACAGCTGGCGGAGGAAGCCGTCCGCTAGCAGCGCGACCCGACCGACATCGTTGGGTCCGGGATGGATCCGCGGGTGGCCTGGACCTTCCTGGAGATCATCGCGGCCGCTGAGGCCCGCCTGCGGGTCTTGGGGACACAGATCGAGCGGCTGGCCCGGGCCGGCACCGCGATGACGACAGCCCTTTGGCCAGACTCCGTCTAGCCGAGCAGCTTCTCGCGCCTGGCGCGCTGGTTGGAGATGGGGCTAGAACGGCTCCACGAGTGGCGCGTCTCCGCCGCTCGTGCCGATGCTGAGATGGCGCTCCGGTTCACGCTGTCTTGGCATCCAGACCTGCAGCTGGACGCGTTGATGGACCAGCGGGCTGGCTCGGAGCAGCTCTTGCAGAAGCAAGCCGACTGGATTGCCTCCCGGGCCAGCTACATCGCCGAGTTTGCCTTCCACGACGAGTTCCATCCGGAGTGGATAGAAGACGGCAGGGCCGTGGATGGCGATCACTATGGCTTGCTTCTCCATGATCCGGAGGGGAGCTCGGAAGAGACGGGTGTCTACTGCGACGCGGGTGCCGAGGAGGACACCGGTGCCTCGCTGGACCCAGAGGCCGTCAGGGGAGAGCCGTCGACGTCGCGACGCAGCGCTGGAGATGCCTGAGACACTTTATGTAAAATCTGTTAAGTAGCAGGTCCACCCACCCACTAGGGGTTTTAGGGTGTAATGAACTCGAGCCGTGGGCCTTTTCTTAAATATTTGTGTAAATGTCGTGAGTGCTTTTGCTTTTGCCTTCCATTTTTTGGAGCGATTTCATGCGCTTTCCCTTTCTCAAACCTCCCCCCGTTGAGTCAGACGGCCGAGGCTCCAGTCCGTGACAAGGAGTTCGGTTCTTAGAGAGGAGCGCGCAGGACTTGGGTCCCTCGAAACGTTGAGCGCGAGCGAAACACCCACTGGGTCGGCTGGCGGCAATCCGGCAAAGCCGGTTGGCGAGCAGTCGGTCGTGCGGCTGCTCATTTGATGAATGGCGGGCCGGGTTGATCGTCCCGACAGCCTTTGACTTAGTGTGTGAAGCGTAAAGGAGCTTTTGGCCCGTTGTGCTTGCTAGCCGACAGCCAAAGCTGGATCTGTGCCTTTAGGGCGAAGTGGGGGACCGCGACATCCTAACTTTATCAGGAATCACCAAGTAAGGCAGCAGGGTGGCGACCGAGCCGGCCAGCCCCCGAGCCCCCGGGTCGAGCGAGTCAGACCGGTGGCCGGGTTCAGTGGTATAGTGATGCAGGAAAATAGGGACACAATAAATTGTTCGGCAAAAGGCAGCCCCCAAGTCTCGTTCGGGGACCCCATAGTTTCATGCGTTTACAAAAGGCGACGATACATACACTCGTGCGGCTAACTGTAAAACGGGCGAAGGAGTTCCGCGTTCCACGGCCGGGTCGTTTCTTCACCGGCGGTGTCCTTCTTGCGCTTCCTTGACTTGTGTGCATCGATGAGGTAGTAGGCGTTGCGGTCGCGCAAGGCCCTGCTCACGATGAATGGGCCCTCCCATGGAGGGGACAATTTGTGCTGGCCTGCCTGCTCTTGGACGAGTCAGAGGACGAGGTCGCCCTCGCGGAACGCGAGGGGCTTGATCTTCTTGCTGTGGTAGTGCCTCAGGCCTTGCTGGTAGATGGCCGAGCGACTGAGCGCCAGGAGGCGTGCTTCTTCGAGCAGGTCGACGCCATCTTCGCGGGCTTCTATGGCTTCGGCTTCGGTGTACATCGCGACGTGCGGCGAGTCGAACTCGACGTTGCTCGGGATGATGGCTTCGGCTTCATGGACGAGGAAGAACGGGGTGAACCCGGTCGACCGATTCGGCGTGGTGCGTAGACTCTAGAGAACGACCTGCAACTCGTCAAGCCAGCTGCCGGGTGAGCGGATGAGTGGCTCGACGAGTCGCGGCTTGACGCCGGACAGGATGAGTCCATTGGCCCGCTCGACCTGCCCGTTGGACTGCGGATGCGCAACGGAGGCCAGGTCGAGGCGGATGCCGGAGACAGAGTAGTATTGCTCGAGCGCACCCTTGGCAAAGTTGGTGCCGTTGTCGGTGATGATGCTGTTCGGCATGCCGTAGCGCACCGCTATGTCCTTGATGAATCGGATGGCTGTTGGCCCGTCCAGTTTCTTGATTGGTATTGCCTCGATCCACTTGGTGAATTTGTCCACTACCACCAGCAGGTGCGTCATGCCGCCTCGAGCGGTTTTGAAGGGTCCCACCATGTCGAGTCCCCAGACTGCGAAGGGCCAGGCGATCGATATGGTGCAGAGTGCTGACGCCGGCTGGTGGCTGCGTTTGCTGAAGCGCTGGCATCCCTCTCACTTGAGGACGAGCGACTCGGCATCCTAGAGGGCCGTGGGCCAGTAGAAACCGTGGCGGAACGCCTTGGCCACTAGGGATCGCGATGCGGCGTGGTGCCCGCACTCGCCCTGATATATGTCGAGGAGAATGTCGATGCCCTATTCCTACTCGACGCAGCACTGGAACATGCCGGTGGAGCTGCGCTTGATGAGATCGTTGTTGATGATGCTGCAGGCGGATGCCCAGCGCTGCACTTTCCGAGCTTCGGTTTCGTCCATGGGGAGAACCCCGTTCTCCAAAAATTCTAATATTGGGAGGGCCCAAGATGGAGCCGTAACCACGGCGAAGACGGCCACCAGGGTGGGATCCGAATCGGCAGCCCCCGGGCCGGGTTCAGCTGCCCCCGGGCCGTCTTGATGTCCGGTCGGGTCATCTGGAACATGGATGGACTCGGAGTCCCGCGATGGCTTGACGGATGGCTTGCGCAGGTGCTCGAGGGAGACACTGGACGGGATGGCTTATCGCGGCGATCTTGGCGAGCGTGTTGGCTGCTTCATTCTCCGCGCGCGGGACATGGAGGAACTCACAGCCCTCGAAGGATCCAGATAGCTTCTAGACAAGGAAGTGGTAGCTTGCCATGTTGGAGTCGCGGGCGTCCCATTCGCCGGAGCACTACTGCACCACCAGGTCTGAGTCGCCGTAGCACAGGATGCACCGGATGCCGTGTTCCTTGGCAAGCCGGAGGCCGTGCACAAGGGCTTCATACTCGACGATGTTGTTGGAGGCGGCGAAGTGGATCTGGAGCGCGTAGCGGAGCCGGTCGCCCTTCGGGGACGACAGTACGATACCGGCCCCCAAGCCGAGTCGCATGTTGGACCCATCGAAGTGCATGCGCCAATGCATCAAGTCGGGGGGCGGCGGCAAGTACTGGGTCTCGGTCCAGTCGACGAGGAAGTCGGCCAGGGCTTGAGACTTGATCGTGGTGCGGGGCTCATAGAGGATGGTGTGGCCAGCTAGCTGGATCACCCACTTGGCGACCCGGCCAGAGGCGTCCCGGTACCCAATGATTTCTCTGATAGGCACCGTGCTGACCACGGTGACGACATGCTCTTGGAAATACTGCTTCAGCTTCTTGGCGGTAAAGTACACGCCGTAACACATCTTCTGGTAGTGCAGGTAGTTCTGCTTGGAGATGGAGAGCACCTCGCTCAGGTAGTAGACTGGGCGCTGGACGGCTTGGATCTTCCCCTTCTCTGGTCGCTCGACCACCAGTACCGTGCTGACCACCCGGGAGGTTGCGGCTATGTAGAGCAACACCGGCTCCTTGTCGGTTGGCGCGGCCAGGACTGGTGCGGTGGAGAGCATCCGCTTGAGGTCTTGGAAGGCCTCGTCTGCCTTGCCGTTCCATTCAAATGGGCTTGTCTTCTTCATCAGCTGGTACAGGGGTAGCGCCCTCTGGCCCAGCCGGCTTAGGAACCAGCTGACCGAGGCCAAGCATCCGGTGAACTTCTGGACATCGCGCAGCCGAGCCGGCTTGCGCATGCGCTCGATGGCCTTGATCTTCTCCGGGTTCGCCTCAATGCCGTGTTCCGAGACGAGGAAGCCGAGTAGCTTTCCGGGCGGGATGCCGAAGACGCATTTTTCCGGGTTAAGCTTGACCTTGTATTCGCGGAGGTTGGCGAATGTTTCCTTCAAATCGTCGAGGAGCATGAGGTGCTGCTTGGTCTTCACCACGATGTCGTCCATGTACACGTGGATATTGTGGCCGAGTTGCGGCTGCAGGCATTTCTGCATGCAGCGTTGGAAGGTGGCGCCGACATTCTTCAAGCCGAACGACATGGTGATGTAGCAATATGCCCCAAAGGGTGTGATGAAGGACGTCTTCAGGGCGTCGACCGGGTCCAACTTGATCTGGTGGTAGCCGGAGTAAGCGTCCAGGAAGGACAAGAGCTCGCACCCGGCGGTCGAGTCGATGACTTGGTCGATCCACGGGAGAGTGAACGGATCCTTGGGACATGCCTTGTTGAGGCTGGTGTAATCGATACACATGCGCTAGGTCTTGTTCTTCTTCAGGACGAGGACTGGATTGGCCAGCCACTCGGGGTGAAACACTTCCATTATGAAGCCGGCCGCCAAAAGCTTGGCGACCTCTTCACCAATGGTTCTTCTCTTCTCTTTAGAAAATCATCGTAGGCGTTGACGGATAGGCTTGGCGTCCTTGCGGACATGAAGTTTGTGCTCGGCATACTTCCTCGGGATACTCGGCATGTCCTTGGGGTTCCATGCAAAAATATCCCGATTCTCACGGAGGAAGTCGACGAGCTCGCCTTCCTATTTGCTGTCGAGGCGGGCGCCTACGACAATGTACTTGCTGCAGCTGGGGCCTTCCGGTTTGAGCTTCTCTTTCTTGGTCTCCTTGGAGGGCTTGAAGGCGGCCTCATTGGCCGGGTCCGGGGTCGGGATCGATGCAGCGGAGGCCTCGCCTGCTAGGGCGATGATCCGGTCGAGTTGGTGCCGCTCCTCGGCAATGACCAGTGACTCGGCGAACTTGGCACCGTCTCGGGCGCACTCCAAGGACTTGCGGTAATCGCCGGTGATGGTGATGAGGCCCTTGGGACCCGGCATCTTCATCTTCAGATATGCGTAGTGGGGAACCGCCATGAACTTGGCAAGCGCGGGCCGGCCCAGCAACACGTGATACATGCTGGACAGGTCCACCACCTCGAACCAGATCGGTTCGCATCGGAAGTGGCTGCTGTCACCGAACATGACATCGAGCCAGACCCGGCCAATGGGGGAGCAGGAGAGGCCGGGCACGATGCCGTGGAAGATCGTCCGGGTCGGCTCGAGGTCCTCGGCCTTGAGGCCGAGCTTGGTCATCGTGTCGCGGTAGAGGATGTTGATGCTGCTGCCGCCGTCGATGAGGACTCGGGAGAACTTGCATGTGCGCCACGTGATGATGGTGGGGTTGAGGACGAGGGCGTAACCACCCGGACTCGGCATGACTGCCAGGTGATCCTCGCAGGTCCAGGTGATCGGGCGATCCGACCAATGCATGAACTCCGGCTTGGCCGGGACGATGGTGTTCACCTCCTGCCGAAGGAGGCGCTCGCTGTGCTTGTCGTCGCCGAGGCTGGTGAAGACGACGTAGGCCGTGTTCTGGTCCAGGTAGGTGTCGTCGCGCATCGCGCCGCCAGCTAGAGGCGGCGGTGGAGGCGGAGGCGGCTGTCCCGCGCCTGGAGCCGGAGCCGAAGGAGGCGGGACGTTGCCTCTCATGATGCGCTTGGTGATGGCACACTGCCGAAGCGTGTGCGTCGATGGTCTTGCGCCGCTGTGGTGCTTGCAGGGGGCATCGAGCATTTGCTCGAAGCTCATGGCATGTTGCCATGCCGTCTTGCTGGTTTGCTGGCGCTTCGCCGCCGGGTCCGCCGCGGGCTCGGTGGCTGCGACGAGCCGATTGTCGTGACGCTGCGCCAGCTAGTCGGCCTTGCGCTTGTTGTTCTGGTGATGCTGCTGCCGGCTGCTTTCGACGGCCGGCTTCGGAGGGGGAACCGGCTTCGCCTTGCCGGCTTCATCCAGCGCCACCTGGATCTTTATGGCGGAGTCAACGTTGGCGTACTTGTCCGCCGTCACCATGAGCGCGGCCATGGTGGCCGCCTCGGAGCGTAAGAGCTTGTGCTTGAGGAGGGTGCCGTCTCGGCGCCCGCTGACGAAGTACTGGATCGCCTGGACTTTATGGACGCCCTCGCAGCTGTTCTGGAGCTCGGTCCAGCATGCGAGGTACTCGCGACCGGTCTCCGTAGGCCCTTGTACGCACATGGCGAGCTGGCTAGGGCGGCCGGGTCGCTTGTAGGTCCCCGTGAGGTTGCGGACGAAGGCTTCCTCGAAGTCCACCCACGTGTTGATGCTGCCCATCGGCAGGCTGTTGAACCACGTGCGGGCCGACCCTTGGAGCATGAGCGGTACGTAGCGCACGACGAGACGACGATTGGCACCGGTGATGCCAATGGCCGTGGTGTAGTTGGTGAACCAGTCTTATGGCTTCACGGTCCCGTTATACTTGGGGGTGTCGCGGGGGAGCATGAACCATTTGGGGAAGGGCTCCTCCAGGATGCGCGGGCCGAAGCATTATGCCGGCCCGATAGCGCCGCTCTCCTCCACCTCCAGGGAGCGAGCGAGCTGATCGAGGCGGTGGCGAGCATCGGCGTCGTCGATGGCGCGCGGGCCGAGTCAACTTGCGGCCAGGCCACGGTTGGCCGGATCGGTTGGAGCCGGATGCCGGCCATGCTGGCCGGGTCCACGCTGGATCTTTGGGACGGGCTCGTCGCCCAATCCGCCGGCGGCTGTTGCGGCCGGATCGCGCCGAGTCCGGGCTCGGCCGGAGTGCGCCTCACCGGGTGGCGAGGAAGCGGTGTGCAGAAGCTCGCCGGGTCTGCCAAGGCGGGCGGAGCCGGATCCCGCCGGCTTGGCAAGCTGGTTGAGGCGGTCCTGCTGGGTGTTGGCGGCGTGGAGGAGTTCGCGCATCCCCCTGATGCGCTCCTTCAGCTCCTCGCCCGTGAGCTAGTCCAGGCCGGCTGCGGCTGCCTGGGCAGCATGCATGTTCTTCGCTGGGGTCTCGTAGACGGCCGAGACGGTGCCGAGAGCCCAGCCAATCGCTCCTCCCCGGGCACGCACATCAGCGGCCTGGCTTGGCTCGGCCCTGGCGGGCATGAATCCGTAGGCGGCATTGCGCTCCAGCTGAGCTGCATCCAGGCGACGCTGAGTGGCGGCGAGCATCTTGGACAGGTCTAGCATCTGCTGGCGCCTTTCCTCGAGCTGGGTTCGAGCCTCAGCGATGTTGGTGGCGTCGATGTCGGTGCCGATGGGGATGCGGAGGCTCCGCATCGTGGCGCGCAACGGATCGAACGGCTCGGTCCGTTTCGCTGCGGCCCTAGCTTCGGCAGCCTTCCTCGTCTTGCTCGACGAGGAGGAGGCACCATCACCGGTGACGAAGACCTCCACATGGACGTCCATTGCCCGGGCGGAAACACCGTCGCCGAGCGAGAGGGGAGAGTCGGAGTAGCTGAGCACCTGGCTGGGGTACTCGTCAGCTGCGAACGCGTCGGAGATGCACAGCACGGTGAAGGAGGCGACGAGCGCGCCGACGACGTCGTCCGCCAGCGCGACGGACTCGTCGGTGTAGGAGAAGGGCCCTGTCTGAAGCATGCTCCCAGCCAGCTCCTCGAGCTGCCCCACGGTGGATGCCAACTGTCGTGGCGGGCGCACGGCAAATGCCAAGGGATGCCTATAGAGAGGAGGAGGCTCGAGGGCACTGGTGGACTCCAGAGGCGAGGTTGGCATGAGCGGGCGCGGGACGCCGGACATACCCAGGTCCGGGGCTCTCCTGAGAGATAATACCCCTAGTCCTGCCGAGTGTAGTTGGATGGTTGATAGTACAATGTTGCTCCTGGAGCTGTATGGAGGAGGAAGGAAGCTGGCCGAGGCTTGGGCTGCTCCTTCTCTCCGGTGTTGCTGTTTGGTGGCTAGTCCTATGCTTACTTGCTTTTCTGTCGTTATATGTTGCTTGCCCGTGTGATCGTGGGCTCCTAGGGGGTTTTATAGACCAACCCCCAGGGGTACAATGGTAATGTTACAAGTCGGTGGGTCCGTATTGTCGATGTCCGGGGACCCGGGCTGGGTCCCGCTCAGGGCTTGTAGTTCGCCGGGTTCCCCTAGGTGCGGGCCTTGCGTGCCTAGGGGGATTGTGCGCCGTCTTGTTGATCGTCAGGGCGTGGCCGAGTCAAGTCGCGTACATTGCTCTCCGTCAGGTTGCCGCTTGCTGTCGTCAGCGGTGATGGCTGGGCACTGTAGCCACGCCGGCCCTGGTCAGCGTGTAGGTGGGGGGCATTGTTGCCACGCTCCGGCTGACCAGAGGCATGGGCGGGGCACTGTTGCCTCGGTCATCGTTGATCGAAGACTCGTCCCATCGTACGGCCTGGATGGGACGGGCGCTGACCCGTGGCTGGATTGTGGAGCACGCCACGGGTGAAGCTGACTTGTCGATGAAGCTTCGGTTGTGCCGGGTTCGGCTGTCTTGCGCTAGTCATTGAGGCCGAGTCGACGCGTCTCGCCGGGTCGAGGAGCCTGGCTGGGTTGCAGGGCTTGGCCGGGTCGAGTGACCCGGCCAAGCGCGCGCCGGTTTTGAGGGGCGACGCCAGCCCCGTAATTTTTGAAGAGGATCCGGGTTCCGTTGCCTGCCCGGGGTTCATCCCCCCGACAGTATGGCTACACGATAAAGGTGAAGGGGGAATCCAACCAGGAATGTTTTCACGGTTCCGGACCTATGTCAAACAGATGACTCAAGGGGGAAAGTTCCATGTTCAGATAGTTAGATGCAGCTAACAGGTAAACGGACCGCGTATTCAGATTCATCTAGTCGTTCTGAGCAACTTTCATGTAGAAAACATTTTCATCTGAGCTATGGTTTATTTTCTATGAATTTTTCAAAGATTTTAGCATTTTCAAAAACTAATTAAAATAACAGAAATGGAATTATAATGTCAACAGAGTGTCAGCATAACATCAGCAGGTCAACAGACCCGCTGACTGGTCAAACTGACCAGTGGGTCCCACCTGTCATACACAGTAGGGCTAACAGAGGTTAACCTTAACTAACTAAGTTAATTAGTTAGAAGGGGCCCACCTGTCAGTGTCTAAATAGTTAGCAGATTAATTTTAGTTCAAATTATTTTGATTAAACATGGGGGCCTACACGTCAGTGGCACAGTGCTGCCTTGTCATCGAGGTTGACCCGATCAACTTGGTCAACGGTCCCCTGGGACCCACTGGTCAGTGGCCCAGGGTGGCCCCATGGTTGCACCATGTTGGACCGACGCCAGAGAGAGCTCCGGTAGCCCTTCCCGCGGCGGAGCGGCTCGGGCCCTCGCCGGGATTCATCTACATGGGGTCTCCGGGCCCGTGACTTGGCTTGCTCGAGCGAGCACGCGATGGCGCACCGAACGGTGGCGGTGGCGTGGCCGGACCTGGCTGGAAACAACGCCGACGTTGAGCCGAGGCGGCGACAACATTCAGGCCTCATTCAAAACATGGCAGGAGCGGCCTAGGGGTGCGGTTGGGGCTGCGACTGGGTGCTGCACGCATCCTGGAGCACGTCAGTGACTTGCGCTGGTGCTCGGGAGCGCGTATGGCGTGCGGGCAGCCGCCATGGCGGGCGGCGGAGCTCACCTCCACGAGGGCGGCGACGGATCGCGCTAGAGCATGAAAGAGAGGGAAGCGAGCAACACGGAGGCTCACCTAGCAGGCACACGGTGGCCCCATGAACGCTTAGGAGCAGCAGAACGTCATTGGGGAAGAAGGGGATCGCCGGCGACCCAAGGAAGACGACGACGTGGTCGGCGATGCAGAGCTCCTCGGCTCCTTCCAGCGGCTCCAGAGGATGCGGCAGTCCATGGTGATGCCGACAAGCACGACCAGGTCGTGTCGAAGGCACGGTGGCTGCGGAGATGACGAAGACGCAGCGGCGATGGCGCTCGGAGGTGGATGGGGAACGAAGGGGAGAGGCAACGAGCAGGCGGAGAGGGCGAGGGGAATCTGGGAGAGGGTGGAGGTAGGTGGGGGAGGACTCGAGGTGCCGGAGGGGGTGCTCTTATCCACCCGCAGTGTTGCCGGCGAGGTGGTTGGGCGGCGAGAAGCCTCTGTAGCGGCGCGCACCGGGGGAACAGGAGGGAGGGAAGAGCGACCGGGGAGGGGGCGTGGGCCGGCCTAGCTGGGCCAGCTAGCTTGGGTGGGCCGAAGCCCAAGTGGGGCAGGGTCTTTCTCCCCCCTCTTCTTTTCTTTTTTAACTTTTGACTTTTCTTTTAAAAACTTTCTATTTTAGCTATTTTAGGCCATTTAGACACTTTGCAAAAATGTTGGTTCACCACCAATAGTACCAGAAGAATACTTTCCACATGATGAACATTTTAGTTTTCATGTTTGAGCATTTTTGAGTTTCACACATAATTTGAAATTGAATTCAAATGGAATTTGAAAGAGATAAGAGACAATGATGAACAAACACTTGTTTAGCAAAAGGATTAACTTAACCCCAGGGAATATTGTAGCATCATTACACCGGGGTGTTACAACTCTCCTCCTTTGAAAGAAATTCTCGTCCCGAGAATTAAGAGGTAGAAGGGAACAGGTCGGGGTATTCAACCCGGAGGTTATCTTCGCGTTCCCAAGTGGCTTCATCTTTAGTATGATTCGATCATTTCACCTTGAGGAACTTGGTAACCTTCTGGCGGGTTTGACATTCAGCTTCTTCAAGAATGCAGATCGGATGCTCTTTGTATGTGAGATCATCT
The DNA here is from genome assembly GCF_018294505.1 of Triticum aestivum. Classification (NCBI taxonomy): domain Eukaryota; kingdom Viridiplantae; phylum Streptophyta; class Magnoliopsida; order Poales; family Poaceae; genus Triticum; species Triticum aestivum. The sequence goes on from NC_057801.1 coordinate 436,996,126, forward strand.
TGAACTTCAATCAATTCCGGATCCACTTCACGTTCGGGATCCTTGAAGCATCGACGAAGTTGCGACACATGGAAGACGTCATGGACGTGAGAGAAATGAGGTGGCAACTCCAATTGATAAGCCACTAGTCCACGACAGGAGAGAATGCGGAAAGGACCAATGTAGCGCAGAGTAAGCTTGCCCTTGACTCCGAACCGATGAGTGCCTCACAAAGGAGTGACACGCAAATAAGCTTGTTCAACAGGTTGATAATTTGAACCCCAGTATTTCCGGTCATAGTTGCTCTTCTGGCGGGACTGGGCCGCCTTGAGATTATCCCAGACAATGCGAACATGCTCTTCAGCTTGTTGAATAATGTCCGGACCGATGAGCACTCGTTCCCCAGTTTTTGACCAATTCAGAGGGGTTCGGCATTTACATCCATAAAGCACTTTGAAGGGTGCCATCTTCAAGCTAGCTTGATAACTGTTGTTATAAGAGAACTCCGCATAAGGGAGAGATTCTTCCCACTTCTTACCGAAAGAAATAACACAAGCCCGAAGCATGTCTTCAAGAATTTGATTGACTCGCTCGACTTGGCCTTGGGATTGGGGATGATAGGCAGTGCTCCAGGTAATATGAGTTCCCATTTCCTCTTGGAAACTATCCCAGAACTTTGAAGTGAAAATACTGTCGTGGTCTGAACTAATCTCCTTCGGAATGCCATGGAGTGACACAATTCCGGAGATATACAAGTTTGCTAATTGACTAGCAGTGATTGTCTCCTTGACTAGCAGAAAGTGAGCATCGTTACCTTTCCGAGACTTGGGAAGGCCAGTGATGAAGTCCATTTGGATCTTATCCCACTTCCATTCAGGAATTGGAAGCGGTTGTAGAAGTCCAGCCGGTTTCTGATGTTCTACTTTGACGCGATGGCAAACGTCACATTCTTTGATATATCGAGCAATGCCTTGCTTCATTTTAGACCACCAGTACTTCTGACGGATGTCTACATACATCTTGGTACTTCCCAGATGAATAGAGAGAGGGGTGTCATGCGCTTCTTTTATCACCTTCTCTGTCATAAGCTCGAATTGGGGGTACTACAATATGATCTCTGAAGTATAATGTTCCATCTTCACCAAGTGAGAAATCTCTGGATTTCTCTAAGCAACATCCTTTTTCATCAGATCAACATGAGCATCTTTGGCTTGTGCAGACTTAATAGCTTTGAGAAGAGTTGCTTCCAGGACAAGGTTATTCAGAGAACCCTGTGGAACTATTTGAAGGTTCAGCTTGCAAAGTTCTTCAGAAATGCGAGGCTGAGCTTTATGAACCATGTGATTGTTGCAATATGACTTACGGCTCAGGGCATCAGCCATTACATTAGCCTTACCAGGGGTATAGGATATCCCGTAGTTGTAGTCAGCAATAGCTTCCATCCATCACTCCTGATGGAGGTTGAGATCTGGCTGAGTAAACAGATACTTCAGACTTTGATGATTGGTGAAGATTTCACAACGATTACCGAGAAGGTACTATCAGCATAGCTTCAGTGCATAGATAACCGTAGCAAGCTCGAGGTCATGAACTGGGTAGTTCTCTTTGTGAGGATGCACTTGATGGGAGGAATAAGATCACCCTGCACTCTTGCATTAGTACACAGCCTACTCCTTGACGTGATGCGTTTCAATAGATGACGAAGTCCTTGCGAGAATCTGGGGAAGTAAGCACTGGGGCAGATGTCAGCTTGTCCTTGAGTGCGTAGAAACTTTCCTGACACTTTTTAGTCCAATCAAACTTAATGCCTTTGTGTAGCAGATTGTTCAGTGGCTTCGCGATCTTGGAGAAGTTCTCGACAAAGTGGCGACAATAGCTGGCTAGTCCGAGAGAGCTTCTGACTTGCTTGACAGTCTTCGGAGGGGTCCAGTCAAGAATATCCTGAACATGCTCTGGGTTGACGGCAATACCATCCTTGGAGATGACATGACTAAGGTAGGTTACTTTGGGTAACCAGAATTCGCACTTGGAATACTTGGCATAAAGTTGATGTTCTCGAAGCTTCTCTAGAACAAGTCGAAGATGTTCAGCATGTTCTTCGTTGTTCTTTGAATATACCAGGATATCATCCAGATAGACTACGACGAACTTTTCGAGGTAATCCATGAATATGTAGTTCATCAGACGGGAGAATGTGGCTGGAGCATTGGTCAAGCCAAAAGACATTACGATGTACTTGTAAGAACCATAACGAGTGACGAATGCGGTCTTTGGAATATAGTCTTCACGAACACGGATCTGGTGGTAACCCAACCTCAAGTCGAGGTTAGAGAATATCGACGAACCAACCAGTTGATCATACAGATCATTGATCCGAGGAAGGGGATATTTGTTCTGAATTGTAGCTTGGTTGATAGGACGGTAGTCTTGAACCAATCAGTTCATTCCGTCCTTCTTCTTGACGAAGAGAGAAGGTGCTCCCCAAGCAGAGGAACTTGGACGAATGAAACCCTTGCGAAGAGATTTGTTGATTTCCTCGTTAAGTTCAAGGAGCTCATGAGGCGGCATCCTGTAGGGTCGTTTGGCGATAGGAACGGTGCCTGGTTTCAAGTCGATGACGAACTCGATAGCCCGAGAAGGGGGTATTCCTGGAAGTTCTTTTGGAAAGACGTCTTGGAAGTCGTGAACGACTGGAATCCTTTCAATTCCCTCAAGAGGTGCTGCGTTCAACGCATTCAAGACATAAAGTCATGCTTCAGCGTTTTGAACAAGCTGAGCATGGTAGCTTACTATCTCATCGGAAGGATGTAGGAGATGAACGACTTTGGTGGCGCAAACGATAGAGGCAGTATGTGATTTCAACCATTCCATTCCCAAAATGAGGTAAATATTGGAAGACTCCATAATAATGGGAGAAACAAGGAATTCCAACCCTTCAATCTCAACGGGAATGTCGCGACCAATCATGGCAGTTTGACATCGTCCCGCAGGGGTGCGTACCACTATCGGAGTGTTCATGGGCTCGCTTGGAATGTCGTGTGCGTATGTAAATTTTTCTGACATAAGTGAATGCGATGCTCCTGAATCGAATAAAACAGAAGTCGGTACTGAATTAACGAGAAGAGTACCCATCACAGTGGCAGGCTGGTCTTGAGCTTCATTCAGATTAACATGATTAGCCTGACCACAACCATAAGGTCTTGCATTGTTGTTATGGGGCTGATTGTTACAGCCAGTTGAAGGCAGAGCCAGCTGGCTCTTTTTCAAATTGCACTCTTTGGCAAGGTGACCTAGATGGCCACATCTAAAGCACAGACCATCATTGGGATTGGGAGCAGGAGCTTGGGGTGGTACAACTCGAAGAGGCTGCCTCTGCGGTGGAGGAGGCAGACGAGGTGCAGCATAGGACCGTCTTGGTACAGGTACAATTGGACGATACATGCTGTGGGGAGTCCATATCCGACGCTTTTGTGCTGACGGGCCCGAAGATGATCTAGTGTCACGGCTGCGCCTGAGGGATCCCTGGTGTTCCTGAAGACCAGTCTCAACCTTAATAGCCTTGTCCACGATGGTGGCAAAATCAGCAAAGTCATGCACCGGGAGTGCTAGCTTGATATCAGGGTGAAGTCCATCATGGAACTTCTCTTGCTTACGAGCATCAATAGCAATGTCTTCTTGAGCGTAATAGGACAAGTCCAAGAATTCCCGCTGATAAGCATCTACAGACTTGTTGCCTTGTGTGAGGTTGCGGAACTCTTGCTTCTTCCTGTCCATGGTTCCTTTAGGAATGAAGCGGGCACGGAAAGCGGCTTGGAAATCTGGCTAAGTGATGACCGTTCCAGTAGGTAGGGTACGCCTATGGCTGTCCCACCATTGAGCAGCGGGACCCTTCAGAAAGAATGATGCAAAGGTGACATAGCTAGCAAGGGCCACACTAGCAGACTCCATTTCATACTTGATGTCGCGGAGCCAGTCATCAGCATCAAGGGGCTGAGTTGAGCTGCGGTAAATAGTTGGGTTGAGGTGCAAGAAGTCCTGCAGAGTTACTGGGGTTGGCTGCCGATTCATATTCGGACGAGGAAATTGAGACATCATTCCTTCCATGAACTGGCGGTTCAGCTCAAACTGTTGCATCATTCCAGCAAAGAATTCGGGCGGTGGTGAATCGTTGGCACCACGACCACGACCAGCGGGTCTAACCATCCTGCTAACATGTAACAAGGAGTAGTTCAGCATTGAGCATTTGCAAAGACAAGGATCATTCATGATGAAACATGCATCATGAAAGAGGTACAATGGATACCACTTAGTAGTCAACACGACACTATGTGTACTATTCAAAAATACTATTCTAAGGAATAACTATGGCTTATCCAACTTTGGGGTGAATGTGGTCACGGGATCCTAATGTTAGAGTTAGTAAATTCGTTTAACCCAAATGGAAGAGAGATGAAAGTCCTAGAGTATAGATGAGGAGTAAAAGATCCTAATACCACCCAATGGTGACGTGGGCTTGTAAGACACGCAACCATGGTAGTAAAAGTTTTTCAGTGACTAGACTCAACTTCAGCCAGGGAGTTGGAAAGGGGGCTACCTACAGGCAGTCGGCTCTGATACCAACTTGTGACGCCCCCGATTCAACCGTACACTAATCATACACGCAAATGTGTACGATCAAGATCAGGGACTCACAGGAAGATATCAAAACACAACTCTACACACAAATTAAAATAATACAAGCTTTATATTACAAGCCATGGGCCTCGAGGGCTCGAATACATCAACTTGAATACAAACGAGTCAGTGGAAGCAACATTATCTGAGTACAGACATGAGTTAAACAAGTTTGCCTTAAGAATGGATCCTAGGCTCCACCATCTGGTTGCGACATCCGAGAAGAATGGAAAAGGGGGGAAAGGGGGAGCAAAGCAACCGTGAGTACTCATCCAAAGTACTCGCAATCAAGGATCTACACTACATATGCATCAGTGTCAATGAAATGGGTAGTATATGTGGACTGAACTGCAGAATGCCAGAAGAGAAGGGGAAAGTCTAGCCTATCAAAGACTAGCATCTTCTGGAAACCACCATATTGTAGCAACAGGAGGGAGTAGAGTAGTATAACATAAGTCATATTCATGTTGTTGTATCAACGCTCTGGGATCCTTTCTCGACTCCCAAAGCCACATATCCAATTCATGCCTCAGCATCCAGTTCTAGTTGTATCGATCGGGATACAACTCCGAGTGTATGTTACCATAGGATAGGCTATCGATAGATGTATTCTTCCCTACAGGGGTGCACCAACTTATGCACCACGCTCTATTAACTCCGGCGGGACACACTTTCCTGGGTCATGCCCGGCCTTGGCCAAACAATATGCCGCAACCCGACCTAAGATTAATAGAGAGGTCAGCACGCCGGACTAAACCTATGCCCCTAGGGGTCTTGGGCCATCACCCCGAGAACTCCTGCACGTTGCGTACACGGCCGGTGAGCAGACCTAGCTACCTCCTTAAATTGGCAGGTGCTTACCAGTCCAACCCGGCGCGTGCCGCTCAGTCGCATGACGTCTGTTAAGCTTCGGCTGATGCATACGACGCAGAACGCCGATACTATGCCCACGTGATGGTTAGTGCTATCAGGCCAGAGGCCCCTCGGATCAAATATCCAAATCGTAGTGGATTAGGAACGCGCGGTAACAAGCAGAGACTCACGAAAGATGTGACCCCGTTGCCCCATCTCAAGGACTTGGGGCAAGAGCTAAGAATGCCTGACCACGCCTCGTAAGTATCTGGCAGGCACCTTCAAGGTCAACCTGACTCCACATCACTCGCAATTAAGCTCGCGCGGGTACCCCTCAGGGTCAACCCGTCTTTAGTAACATGGTTCAGTGTAAAGTCATAGTAACCATAGTAACTGTGTGTCTAACGCCAAGGGGAACCCTGAGGAACCACCCTTGATGGATTCCACTCGATGTAACCATCAAGGTGAACATAAGAGCATCCACCCTCGAGGTTCACACTTGAGGGGTTGCACGACAGAGTCGTATTGGAAGTGGTTAAGGCGGAATCACCCTCGATGACCACGACCGAATAGCTACACTACATGGTTAACATGAGAAGTGCTGATGAGGTCTCACCCTCGACACTCGATAGTAACCTAGTAGTGCCGAGCAACTAAGGGGGAACTGATGTGTGGTGCCGGGGCATGGTCTTCGATCCCGTTGATCGGGTCTTCAATGATGAAGCAGGGGCAACAAGGACAAGGTGGGGGTCGCTAATGGATCACTAACCAACCTATACTAAGTAGCTTAGGATAAGCAGGTAAGGTACAACAACGGATACAAAAGCAGGCTATGCATCAGAATAGGAGCAAACAATTAAAGTAGCAAAATATAATGCACGCATGAGAGAATGAAATGGGAGATATCGGGATGATCAAAGGGGGAGCTTGCCTCGAAGCTCAGCTGAAAAGGAAGAAGTGTCGTCGTCGACGTAGTCAATCATAAGGGCAGCATCGGTCTCGGGGTCTACTAGAGAGAAGAGGGGGAAGAAACAATAAATATAAAGCAAGCATAGCATCACAAAGCATAACATGGAAATATGCTATGCCAGGTGTGACCTAACATATGGCTACACGATAAAGGTGAAGGGGGAATCCAACCGGGAATGTTTGCCTGGTCTCGGACCTGTGTCAAACAGATGACCGGATGGAGAAAGTTCCATGTTCAGATAGTTAGAGGCATCTAACAGGGAAACAGACCGTGCATTCGGATTCGTCTCGTCGTTCTGAGCAACTTTCATGTAGAAAATATTTTCATATGAGCTACGGTTTATTTTCTATGAATTTTTCAAATATTTTTGCATTTTCAGAAACTACTTAAAATAACAAAAATGGAATTATGACGTCAGCAGAGTGTCACCATAACATCAGCCGGTCAACAAACCCGCTGACTGGTCAAACTGACCAATGGGTCCCACCCGTCATAGATAGTAGGGCTAATAGAGGCTAACCTAAACTAACTAAGTTAATTAGTTAGAAGGGTCCCACCTGTCAGTGTCTAAATAGTTATCAGATTAATTTTACTTCAAATTATTTCGATTAAACGTGGGGGCCTACACATCAGTGGCACAACGCTGCCAAGTCATCATGGTTGACCCGATCAACTTGGTCAGCGGGCCCCTGGGACCCGTGGTCAGTGGCCCAGGGTGACCCCATGGTTGTGCCATGTTGGACCGGTGCCAGAGAGAGCTCCGCTAGCTCTTCCCACGGCGGAGCAGCTCGGGCCCTCACCGGGATTCATCTACATGGGGTCTCCGGGCCCGTGACTTGGCTTGCTCGAGCGAGCACGCGACGGCGCACCGAACGGTGGCGGTGGTGTGGCCGAACCTGGCTAGAAACAGCGCCTGCGTTGAGCCGAGGCAACGGCAGCGTTCGGGCCTCATTCGAAACGTGGCAGGAGCAGCCTAGGGGTGCGGTTAGGGCTGCAACTGGGTGCTGCGCACGTCCTGGAGCACGCCAGTGACTTGCACTGGGGCTCGGGAGCACGTACGGCGTGCGGGCGGCGGAGCTCACCTCTACGGGGAAGTGCATCAAGATGAACGTCAACAACCTCCTTCTCCACGACGACAAGAGAACGACAATGCCAACAATGAAGAAGGCCAAGAAGAAGAAGAACAAGATGAAGAAGATGTTCAACGAAGACCCAAGCAAAAGCTTTCACGAGTTCGAGAAAGAGTTGCTAAAGATCATCCCATCGAGCAAATCTACAATGACATTCAAACCGGGAGAATCACTCGCTCTAAAACTCGTTTAGCTAACTTTTGTGAAAACTATTCTTTCATCTCTAGCATTGAACCTATGAAGGTTGAAGAAGCATTGGAAGATCCGGATTGGATAAATGCCATGCATGAAGAGCTACATAACTTTGAGAGGAATCAAGTTTGGACATTGGTTGAGAAGCCCGACAACAACCACAACGTCATCGGTACCAAATGGGTGTTTCGCAGCAAGCAAGATGAAGATGGACAAGTAGTTCGCAACAAAGCACGTCTCGTCGCCCAAGGCTACACACAAGTCGAAGGTATGGACTATGGTGAGACTTACGCCCCCGTTGCTAGACTTGAGTCCATTCACATCTTACTTGCCTATGCTAATCAGCATGATATCACCTTGTACCAAATGGACATTAAAAGTGCTTTTCTAAATGGTGAAATAGAGGAGGAAGTTTATGTTAAGCAACCTCCTGGCTTTGTCAATCCTAAGAAACCCAATCATGTTTACAAACTTCACAAAGCTCTTTATGGTCTTAAACAAGCTCCTAGAGCTTGGTATAAATGCTTGACTAAGTTTCTTATTGAAAAAGGCTTTGAAATTGGGAAAATTGATTCTACTCTTTTTACTAAAAGGGTTAATGGAGAACTATTTGTGTGCCAAATTTATGTTGATGATATCATATTTGGTTCAACTAACCCTCATTTTAGTGAAAAGTTTGGGAAGCTAATGTCGCAGAAGTTTGAGATGTCTATGATGAGTGAACTCAAATTCTTTCTTGGGTTGCAAATCAAGCAAACTAAGGAAGGTACCTTTGTTTCTCAAACAAAGTACACCAAGGACTTATTCAAGAAGTTCAATATGCAAGAATGCAAAGGTATGTCTACACCCATGCCAACTAGTGGACATAATGACTTAACCAAAGACGGTGAACCGGTTGATCAAAAGGTTTATCGCTCTATGATCGGTTCATTGTTATATATGTGTGCTTCTCATCCCAATATTATGCTAAGTATGTGCATGTGTGCACGATATCAAGCTGCTCCTAAGGAATGTCATCTTAAGGCCGTGAAAAGGATAGTGAGATACTTAATCCATACACCAAACTTTGGCATTTGGTATCCTAAGAGGGCCTCTTTCGATCTTGTTGGCTATTCCGACTCGGACTATGCTGGAGACAAGGTTGATAGAAAGTCCACTTCGGGAACTTGTCAATTTCTTGATAGATCTCTTGTGTCTTGGTCCTCCAAGAAACAAAACTCGGTATCCTTATCCACTGCCGAAGCTAAATATATTGCCGCTGGTTCATGTTGTGCTCAATTACTTTGGATGACCCAAACTCTTAAAGATTATGGGATATATGTGAGACATGTTCCATTGCTTTGTGACAATGAAAGTGCTATCAAAATTGGTCATAATCATGTGCAACATTCTCGAACTAAGCATATTGAAGTTCGTCATCATTTCATTCGAGATCATGTTGCTAAGGGTGACATTGATCTTAAGCATGTTCGCACTGAAAAGCAATTAGCGGATATATTTACTAAACCTCTTGATGAGAAAGTGTTTTGCAGGTTAAGAGGAGAATTGAACATCATTGATGCTTCAAACTTGGAGTAGAAACTCCATTGGATACATGCAAGACATGAGCTTATGACTAATCCTTGATATTTCTCTTATGATGAAAATCTTATGTCTCGGATATATTTGTATCTTGCAAGTTATCTAACCCATGTAGGTACTTGGTGGAATCAAACTCCATGAGATTATAATCTACTCACATCTTGAGAAATCTCTACATCACCAAGTCTCTACACTATGGTGGTTGAATACAAGGAAGCACGAAACCATTCAAACATATCCTTTGACAATCTCTATGTTGAACTTCATAATTGCCATTTTTGGATACACAAGTGCTCCTCCTTGCAAGAACTAACCCATGTAGGTAGATGGACTAAAATTCCAAGTGGTGCTCCAAATTCTTGATGAGCTACATCAACCTTGAGCAACCCACACAAGTTCAACTACATGGACTACACCACCAACCAAGGTATGTTATTCCATCTTAGAGAAGCTTTACTCCAAGTCATGAGCTAAAGCAACTCGACAAGATGTGAATACATTAAGATGCTTAAACGAAAAATGGCAACCCCATTTTGAGCTTAAACGATGAGTATGACCTATGATCAAGTGATCTCACTTGACTCCTAAGTCAATATACTCTAACATAGGTGACTTCATCGTCGACCATCTATAGATGAAGTTCTCTTGTATTCTTTTCTGTGTTTTTGCATTTGTCTCATGCATATTTGTTTCCCCTTTCAAAAAAAAACTTCATCTAGATTTCTTTCTTTCTGTTTGTTCTGCATTTTCTGCATTCCAATTCATTGCACATCTTTCAGTAAATTCCTTGCAAATCCTTGTGAGATCTTACTAGTCTAGTGAGCTGAGGTGACAAGTGTTTTCTCTGTGATGAACTCGGTTTCACTGGTTTGTTATTTTCGGCCCAATCGAATCCTCTCGGTACGACCGAAGTATACCACTCGGTGCCACCGATTTCATAACAAGAAAAACTATTTGCCACATACTCTATGTTTCCTCTGATCCAGCTCCACTCAATGAATCTTGTCCTCTGCAAGCATCACATTTTTATCATTACTTTGTTCTGTGTCTCAAGGACCAAACCCATTCGACAGATTCCAGAAGACTCTTCTTGGAAATTGATGTCAAAGGGGGAGAGAGAGAACATCAAAGCTTATCATTTGGAAATAGAGAGAGAGCATCAAAACTTATCTCAAAACTTATCACCTTCCTTCTTAAGGGGAGAGAGAGACCTTCTAGGGGGAGAGACCCTCAAAAGAAGAGAGAGATCTCCAGGGGGAGAGGACACTTAAGTAGAAAGTATTTCTCAAGGATCCCAAATGCTTGGTCTTCAAGAGGAGAGATGTCCACATGTCTTCTTGAGGGGAGAGACATGTTCATTTGATCTTTTGTGCTTATTTGCGTTAGCATGCATCAGCTCTGATCATCATTCATATCTTTCAGCTCTGTTTTCTTTTAGCTCTGACTTTCTGTTCCCTATCTTCCCCCAATATCCCATGTTAGATTCAGGGGGAGCAAAACATCTAAGGGAAAGATATCATTTAAATTCATTGCATATCTTTACTCTTGGGGACATGTCTAATTCAATGTGGTACTCAGTACTCACTCTCTACATGTCATCCCAGTCTTGGTATTCTTGTGATTTCTTTTGTTTGCTCTGGTTAGTAAATGTATCTGTGTTCTCTAACCTTGTTTACACAGGTTCATTTTCATCCTAAGACAACTCAAGACTACAAGGTAAGTATATGCACCACAATCATGTTTATGAGGAATTCTTGCTGATGTACATATTGTTTGCAAGAAGAACTCATGAGAATGAAGGTATTTTCTTTAACATTGTTTGCTCTAATGCATATGGCCAAGATACATGTAACACATTGCCTGCTCTATCATGTTTATGCTCTCACATGCTTCTACGTTCCATATTCACATGATTGCATATATGTAGGGGGAGCCTATGCTTGTTACATGTCTTTCCAAAGCCTTACTTGCTATTATTTATATCTTTATCTAAAGCTTTGATGTATGTTGCCATCAATTACCAAAAAGGGGGAGATTGAAAACACAAGTGCTCCCTAGGTGGTTTTGGTAATTAATGTCAACATATCTCTTGTTGGACTAACACTTTTATCTAGTATATTTCAGATAAGTTCAACAATGGAGTGGCATGGACTAAAGGATGTGGGAACTCCTTCAAAATGCTAAGGACAAAAGATTGGCTCAAGCTTCAAGATCAAGACTCTTCATTTTACATTTTAGTGGTCCAAGATCACATTGAGTCTATAGGAAAAGCCAATAATATCAAGGAGGGATGAGGTGTTGCTTAATGAGCCTCTTGCTTCGTGTGCTTAATGATATGCTCCAAAACCCTCAACTACTTTCCCACATCCACAAATGACCTAAACCCTAAGCCAAAATCGGTCACACCGAAACTTCCTATCCGGCGCCACCGATTCCAAAAGTCATAGCCACTGCCACAAACCCTAAGCAAATCAGTCTTACCGATAGGGATCTCGGTTTCACCGAGATGGGATTGTAATCTCTCTGTGTATGTCCATTATCAAATCGGTCTCACCGAGTTTGAGAAATCGGTACTACCGAGATTACAATGCAAACTCTCTGGAAAACTTATTACCAAAATCGGTCACACCGAGTTTGTGTAGTCGGTCCAATCGAGTTTGCCTGACCAACTCTCTGGAAAGCTTATTACCAAATCGGTCTCACCGAGTTTGTGTAATCGGTCGTACCGAGATTACGTTATGCCCTAACCCTAATCATATCGGTCTAACCGAGTTGCATTTCGGTCCCACCGAAAACCCTAACGGTCACATTATTTGCTGAATCGGTCTGACCGAGTTTAACGATTCGGTCCCACCGAGTTTGGTAAATTGTGTGTAACGGTTAGATTTTGTGTGGAGCCTATATATACCCCTCCACCTCCTCTTCATTCGTGAAGAGAGCCATCAGACTGAACCTACACTTCCAGCATACATTTTCTGAGAGAGAACCACCTACTCATGTGTTGAGGCCAAGATATTCCATTCCTACCATATGAATCTTGATCTCTAGCCTTCCCCAAGTTGCTTTCCACTCAAATCTTCTTTCCACCAGATCCAAACCCATTGAGAGAGAGTTGAGTGTTGGGGAGACTATCATTTGAAGCACAAGAGCAAGGAGTTCATCATCAATGCACCATTTGTTACTTCTTGGAGAGTGGTGTCTCCTAGATTGGCTAGGTGTCACTTGGGAGCCTCCGACAAGATTGTGGAGTTGAACCAAGGAGTTTGTAAGGGCAAGGAGATCGCCTACTTCGTGAAGATCTACCGCTAGTGAGGCAAGTCCTTCGTGGGCGATGGCCATGGTGGGATAGACAAGGATCCTTCTTCGTGGACCCTTCGTGGGTGGAGCCCTCCGTGGACTCGTGCAACCGTTACCCTTCGTGGGTTGAAGTCTCCATCAACGTGGATGTACGATAGCACCACCTATCGGAACCACGCCAAAAACATCCGTGTCTCCAATTGCGTATGAATCCTCCAAACCCTTCCCTTTACTTTCTTGCAAGTTGCATGCTTTACTTTCCGCTGCTCATACACTCTTTGCACGCTTGCTTGATATGTATTGTAAATGTTGAAATTGTGCCTAAACTCCACTTAAACTTTAAAGAATCTTAAAAACTGCAACTTTGGTACTTAGTGTCTAATCACCCCCCCTCTAGACACCTCTTCTCAAGGTCCTACAGAAAACCTTGACTTAAAGGGTACCATCCTCTCGTGGGTCTGATAACTCAGGGTCACCTATGGGGAAAAAGGCGAGAATCCTTTCTACTTGTTTACCGAATCACTAAAGGGACTAATCAAAGATTTTTCTGGCACCATTGCTAGGAAGATTTGTGTGCCTAGTGTTTGTGTTGGAGTTTTTGTTTCTGTTTTCGTTTCTGTTTTTAGTTAATTTCTGTTGCAAGTGTTGTCACTAGAAAACCCAAAAAACATTATCATGGCTCATAATATTGGAAGCTTTGCTAGCCCTATCAATAGTTAGATGCATGAATCAATTGCACAACTTGATGTTGCTGCCGCTAAGTATGAGATAAAACCTAACCTAGTCTCTATGGTCCAACCATAACAATTGGGAGGCTCTTCTTCTGAGGATGCCGGTATGCATTTGCATAACTTTGCTGAATTTTGTAACATGACACACATTAAGGATTATGATGCTGACTCTTTGAAGTGTGTATATTTCCTTTCTCTTTGAGAGGAATAGCGAAAGAATGGCTTAGTGTTGCCTATAGGTAATATAACTTCATGGACAGATTGTTGCAGTAAGTTTTTATCTAAGTTCATCCCACATGCAAGATTATGCAAGTCCGTTTGCAGATAACAAGTTTTAAGCTGGAAGATTATGAGCGACTAGCGCTTGGATGGGATCGCGTGCAGGAATCTATAAGGAATTGTCCTAATCATGGAATGGAACAATGGTTAATTCTTCATATGTTTTATAATGCCTTAAATCCTATGTCGAAAACTATGCTTGATACTACTGCAGGAGGAACTATCATGGGTAAGCCCATTGCCTAGTGGAGGAGTTTCATAATTCTAGGGAGAACCGCCTACAAAAAGTTTATATCATATACTGTGTGTACAATACAAGGTAACTGGTATTACCATCGCACTGGCAAAATTCATATACTCTTACCATGAACTGAAATCTCTCCGCACATACTCTATTCATTGTAGGAAACACCATTTACGTTTTAAGCTCGTATTATTTACTTTTATTAAGATTTCCAGTGGGACCTTTTAAATGCTCTTTTACTCGCATTGTTAGTTTGTTGTTTACCTTGAATAGTAATAGTATTTGCAGAAGCTCAAGCAGTACTTCACACAAGAGTTGTGACACCTTGTGTGTAACAAAAACGCCGCCATAAATACTCTCCTCCGCTCTTTTTTGGGACGATTAATCGATGAGATACTTCTGTGAAAGTGCTACACTACCCTGTTTGGTCTGCAGGTACCACCCACATCCACCAACTGGCCCTTGATGGGTTTACAGATTTTTGTTGGCCTGTGAAGACATGTGTGCGCTGTCAGAGATCTGAAAGGCAATGAAAAATAAAGATTAGATATGTTGATGAGGGTGCGACGCGTAATTACCATGAGGGAATCAAGGTCAGCTAATGTCAAAGATGCCAAAGATGGAGGACGGGCTGCTATGAGCGTGGTGGCGGGTACTGGTGCGGGAGCAGGTGCGTGTTCACCGAGTTTGTAACATCCCAAAATTCTAAATTTTGGAATGTTATATTAAATAAATAAATATGGTTGTTTGTCTACTTGTTTTGTGATTGATTGTGTGAAATTGAGTAAATTTTGAAACTTTTGAAAGTTGAATGAGAGGGAATAAAAGGACTTCCCCAAAACGTTCATCTTGCATTTTGATCTCCATGAATTCAAATTCATTTCATCACAAAACCCTAGAGTGAAGCTGATATGACTTCTTCCATTTAAATAAATGAAAATGGTTTTGAAAAGATTTGAATAACCTTTGGAAATATATTTAGAAACTTTATCTAACTCAATGATTTTCATGAGAGAAAATAAATTGACTTCTTCAAATTATGTGAAATATGAGTTGAAAGATTTAAAGAATCAAATTTAAAGTCCCTTTGAATTTATTTTGAAACCCACTTTCAAGTTGGAATTATTTGGCTTTTATTCAAATTATTTTCCTCCTAAAATAAATAAATGGAAATAAGGGTAAAATGATTCCCTTAAATGGAAAATTAGGAGAAAATAAATATGAAACCATTTTGGTATTTAAAAAATGTTTTTTGGGTTTTATTGTAACAGTAGCACTGTTTGCCTTATTTGAATTTTTGTTGATTTGTTTGGACCTGAAAAATAGTTCATGTTGTAGGAAATCGTTTTCTGGAAATTTCTATATATTATATGTCTATATAATATTTTGTTTTGTTTTTTTCGTTTAGTTTCATTTCCTTTGTGCTTTGTTAAAAAATAATACAGATCCAGCCGGCCAGGCCAGCGCTAACCGCTCGGCCCAGCGAGACTTTCGGCCCACGGCCTACCACAACGCAAGGTCCTCTCGCCTCGGTCGCCCACACCCATCGTCTCTCTCGCTCGCCTCCCCGCGCTCACTGATGCTCGGCCCCACCTCTTCTTCCTCCTTCGCAAGCCACGGGCATCGTCGCTACCGCCGCCGTATCCCGGATCTCTCCGGATTCGATCTCCACCGATCCACCCCCTCTCCCAAGACTCTACCCATATATATATCCTCCCCCTCGACTAGTCCCCCTCTTTTTCCCGCACCATGAAACCCCGCCGCCTCCTCGATTGGTCACCGGAGCTGACCGCCGCCACCGCACCATTGCCAACCACCCGAGCTCCACACACCTCCTCGACGCCTCCTGTGATCACCCCGGCCTCCACTCACTCGCCCGCATCTTCCTATGACCTCGCCCATGTTGGAAATATGCCCTAGAGGCAATAACAAAATGGTTATTATTATATTTCCTTGTTCATGATAATTGTCTATTGTTCATGCTATAATTGTATTGATCGGAAACCATAATACACGTGTGAATACATAGACCACACCATGTCCCTAGTGAGCCTCTAGTTGACTATCTTGTTGATCAACAGATGGTCATGGTTTCCTGACTATGGACATTGGATGTCATTGATAACGGGATCACATCATTAGGAGAATGATGTGATGGACAAGACCCAATCCTAAGCATAGCACAAGATCATGTAGTTCGTTTTCTAGAGCTTTTCTAATGTCAAGTATCATTTCCTTAGACCATGAGATCATGCAACTCCCGGATACCGTAGGAATGCTTTGAGTGTACCAAACGTCACAACGTAACTGGCTGGCTATAAAGGTGCACTACAGGTATCTCCGAAAGTGTCTGTTGGGTTGGCACGAATCAAGATTGGGATTTGTCATTCCGTATGACGGAGAGGTATCTCTGGGCCCACTCGGTAATGCATCATCATAATGAGCTCAATCTGACTAAGTAGTTGGTCACGGGATCATGCATTACAGAACGAGTAAAGTGACTTGCCAGTAACGAGATTGAACGAGGTATTGGGATACCGACGATCGAATCTCGGGCAAGTAACGTACCGATTGACAAAGGGAATTGTATACGTGATTGCTTGAATCCTCGACATCGTGGTTCATCTAATGAGATCATCATCGAACATGTGGGAGTCAACATGGGTATCCAGATCCCGCTATTGGTTATTGGCCGGAGAGCTGCCTCGGTCATGTCTACATGATTCCCGAACCCGTAGGGTCTACACACTTAAGGTTCGATGACCCTAGGGTTATAAGGAAGATTTGTATGTGATTACCGAATGTTGTTCAGAGTCCCGGATGAGATCCCGTACATCACGAGGAGTTCTGGAATGGTCCGGAGGTGAAGATTTATATATGGGAAGTCATCATACGGTCACCAAAAATATTCGGAGGTATACTGATATTGTACCAGGACGACCGGAGGGGTTCCGGGGGTCCACCAGGAGGGTCCACCTGCGCCGGAGGGCCTTATGGGCTGTAGGTGCAAGGGAACCATCCCCAAGTGAGCTGGGCGCCACCCCCCCTAGGGCCCATGCGCCTAGGGTTGGGGGGAGGGGGAACCCTAAAGGGGGCGCCCCCCTTGGCTTGGGGGGCAAGCCCCCTCCCCCCTTGGCCGCCGCCCCCTTCTAGATCCCATCTAGAGGGGCCGACCCCCTTCCCCCTTCTTCCTATAAATAGAGGGGTGGAGGGAGGGGTGCAGCGCCACATCCAAGGCGCAGCACCTCCCCTCCCCAACACCTCTCCTCCTCCGCAAGAGCTTGGCGAAGCCCTGCCGGAGAACTGCTACTCCATCACCACCACACCGTTGTGCTGCTGCTGGAGCCCTCTTCCTCAACCTCTCCCTCCTCCTTTCTGGATCAAGGCACAGGAGACGTCACCGGGTTGCACGTGTGTTGAACGCGGAGGCATTGTTGTTCGACGCTTAGATGGGATTCTGCCGCGATCTGAATCGCTACGTATACGACTCCTCCAACCGCGTACTTGCAACACTTCTGTCTCACGATCTTCAAGGGTATGAAGATGCACTACCCTCTCTCTAGTTGCTAGTTACTCCATAGATTGACCTTGGTGATGCATAGGAAAGTTTTAATTTCTGCAACGATCCCCAACAGTGGCATCATGAGCTAGGTATATGCATAATTTCTATGCACGAGTAGAACACAAGTTTGTTGTGGGCATCGATTTTGTCAATTTACTTGCCACTACTAGTCTTATCTTGTTTCGGTGGCATCGTGGGATGAAGCGGCCCGGACCGACCTTACACGTACGCTTCCGTGAGACAGGTTCCACCGACTGACATGCACTAGTTGCATAAGGTGGCTAGCAGGGGTCTGTCTCTCCCACTTTAGTCGGATCGGATTCGATGAAAAGGGTCCTTATGAAGGGTAAATATCAATTGGCATATCACGTTGTGGTTTTGGCATAGGTAAGAGACGTTCTTGCTAGAAACCTATAGCAGCCACGCAAAAACATGCAACAACAATTAGAGGACGTCTAACTTGTTTTTGCAGCATATGCCGTGTGATGTGATATGGCCAAAAAGGATGTGATGAATGAAATATATGTGATGTATAAGATTGATCATGTTCTTGTAATAGTAATCACGACTTGCATGTCGATGAGTATGACAACCGGCAGGAGCCATAGGAGTTGTCTTTAATTTATTGTATGACCTGCGTGTCATTGAATAACGCCATGTAATTACTTTACTTTATTGCTAAACCGTTAGCCATAGTAGTAGAAGTAATAGTTGGCGAGACAACTTCATGAAGACACGATGATGGAGATCATGGTGTCATGCCGGTGATGATGATGATCATGGCGCCCCGAAGATGGAGATCAAAAGGAGCAAAATGATATTGGCCATATCATGTCACTATTTGATTACATGTGATGTTTATCATGTTTTACATCTTATTTGCTTAGAACGACGGTAGCATAAATAAGATGATCCCTCATAAAATTTCATGAAAGTGTTCCCCCTAACTGTGCACCGTTGCGAAGGTTAGTTGTTTCGAAGCACCATGTGATGATCGGGTGTGATAGATTCTAACGTTCGAATACAATGAGTGTAATCCAGATTTACACATGCAAAACACTTAGGTTGACTTGACAAGCCTAGCATGTACAGACATGGCCTCGGAACACAAGAGACCGAAAGGTCGAACATGAGTCATATAGAAGATAAGATCAACATGAAGATGTTGACCGATGATGACTAGTCCGCCTCACGTGATGATCGGACACGGCCTAGTTGACTTGGATCATGTATCACTTAGATGACTAGAGGGATGTCTATCTAAGTGGGAGTTCATTAAATAATTTGATTAGATGAACTTAATTGTCATGGACTTAGTCTAAAATCTTTGCAATATGTCTTGTAGATCAAATGGCCCATGCTAATGTTTCCCTCAACTTCAATGCATTCCTAGAGAAAACCAAGCTGAAAGACGATGGTAGCAATTATACGGACTGGGTCCGGAACTTGAGGATCATCCTCATAGCTGCCAAGAAAGCATATGTCCTAGATGCACCGCTAGGTGAAGCACCCGTTTTCCCAGCAACTCAAGACGTTTTGAACGCCTGGCAGTCGCGTAGTGATGATTACTCCCTAGTTTAGTGTGGCATGCTTTGCAGCTTAGAACCAGGGCTCCAAAAGCGTTTTGAGCAGCAAGGAGCATATGAGATGTTCCAAGAGCTAAAAATGGTTTTCCAAGCTCATGCCCGGGTCGAGAGATATGAAGTCTCCGACAAGTTCTACAGTTGTAAGATGGAGGAGGATGGTTCTGTCAGCGAGCACATACTCAAATTGTCTGGGTTGCACAACCGCTTATCTCAGCTGGGAGTTAATCTCCCGGATGACGCGGTCATTAACAGAATCCTTCAGTCGCTCCCACCTAGCTACAAGAGCTTTGTGATGAACTACAATATGCAGGGGATGGTGAAAACCATTCCTGAGGTATTTTCAATGCTGAAGTCAGCGGAGGTGGAGATCAAAAAGGAACATCAAGTGTTGATGGTCAATAAACCCACTAGTTTCAAGAAAGGCAAGGGTAAGAAGAAATTCAAGAAGGATGGCAAGAGAGTTGCCACGCCCGGTAAGCCAGTTGCCAGGAAGAAGCCAAAGCATGGACCCAAACCTGAGACTGGGTGCTTTTATTGCAAGGGAAACGGACACTGGAAGCGAACTGCCCCAAGTACTTAGCGGACAAGAAGGCCGACAACACCAAAGGTATATGTGATATACATGTAATTGTTGTGTACCTTACCAGTACTCGTAGTAGCTCCTGGGTATATGATACCAGTGCAGTTGCTCATATTTGTAACTCAAAACAGGAGTTGCGGAATAAGCGGAGACTGGCGAAGGACGAGGTGACGATGCGCGTCGGGAATGGTTCCAAGGTCGATGTGATCGCCGTCAGCACGCTACCTCTACATTTACCTACGGGATTAGTTTTAAACATCAAAAATTGTTATTTAGTGCCAGCTTTGAGCATGAACATTGTATCTGGATCTCTTTTAATACGAGATGGCTACTCATTTAAATCCGAGAATAATGGTTGTTCTATTTATATGAGAGATATGTTTTATGGTCATGCCCCGCTGGTCAATGGTTTATTCTTAATGAATCTCGAACGTGATGTCACACATATTCATAGTGTGAATACCAAAAGATGTAAGGTTGATAATGATAGTCCCACATACTTGTGGCACTGCCGCCTTGGTCACATTGGTTTCAAACACAAGAAGAAGCTCCATGCAGATGGACTTTTGGAGTCTCTTGATTACGAATCATTTGACACATGCAAACCATGCCTCATGAGCAAAATGACCATCGTTCTCCAGAATAATGGAGTGAGCAACCAACTTATTAGAAATCATACATACTGATGTGTGCGGTCCAATGAGCGTTGAGGCTCGCGGAGGCTATCGTTATGTTCTCACCCTCATTGATGACTTAAGTAGATATGGGTATGTCTACTTGATGAAAAACAAGTCTGAGACCTTTGAAAAGTTCAAGGAATTTCAGAATGAGGTAGAGAATCAACGTGACAGAAAGATAAAGTTCTTACGATTAGATTGTGGGGGAGAATATTTGAGTCACGAATTTGGTACACACTTAAGGAAATGTGGAATTGTTTCACAACTCACGCCGCCTGGAACACCTCAGCGTAACGGTGTCTCTGAACGTCGTAATCGCACTCTATTGGATATGGTGCGATCTATGATTTCTCTTACCGAATTACCGCTATCATTTTGGGGATACGCTCTAGAGACATCTACATTCACTTTAAATAGGGCACCATCTAAATCCGTTGAGACGACACTATATGAATTGTGGTTTGGGAAGAAACCTAAGCTATCGTTTCTAAAAGTTTGGGGATGCGATGCTTATGTCAAGAAACTTCAACCTGAAAAGCTCGAACCCAAGTCGGAAAAATGCGTCTTCATAGGATACCCTAAGGAAACCATTGGGTATACCTTTACCTCAGATCCGAAGGCAACATCTTTGTTGCCAAGAACGGGTCCTTTCTGGAGAAAGAGTTTCTCTTGAGAGAAGTAAGTGGGAGGAAAGTAGAACTTGATGAAGTACTGCCTCTTGAACCGGAAAGTAGCGCAGCTCAGGAAAATGTTTCTGTGGTGCCTGCACCGACTAGAGAGGAAGTTAATGATGATGATCAAGGTACCTCGGATCAAGTTGCTACTGAATTTCGTAGGTCCACAAGGACACGTTCCACACCAGAATGGTATGGCAACCCTGTCCTGGAAATCATGTTGTTAGACAACGGTGAACCTTCGAACTATGAAGAAGCGATGGCGGACCCAGATTCCAACAAATGGCTTGAAGCCATGCAATCCGAGATAGGATCCATGTATGAAAACAAAGTATGGACTTTGACAGACTTGCCCGATGATTGACGAGCAATAGAAAATAAATGGATCTTTAAGAAAAAGATGGATGCGGATGGTAATGTTACCATCTATAAAGCTCGACTTGTTGCTAAGGGTTATCGACAAGTTCAAGGGGTTGACTACGATGAGACCTTCTCACCCATAGCAAAGCTGAAGTCCATCCGAATCATGTTAGCAATTGCCGCATTCTACGATTATGAGATATGGCAAATGGACGTCAAAATGGCATTCCTTAACGACTTTCTTAAGGAAGAATTGTATATGATGCAGCCGGAAAGTTTTGTTGATCCTCAGAATGCTAACAAGGTATGCAAGCTCCAGCGCTCCATCTATGGGCTGGTGCAAGCATCTCGGAGTTGGAACATTTGCTTTGATGAAATGATCAAAGCGTTTGGGTTTATGCAGACTTATGGAGAAGCCTGCGTTTACAAGAAAGTGAGTGGGAGCTCTGTAGCATTTCTCATATTTTATGTGGATGACATACTATTGATGGGAAATGATATAGAACTTTTGGAAAGCATAAAGGCCTACTTGGATAAGTGTTTTTCAATGAAGGACCTTGGAGAAGCTGCTTACACATTAGGCATAAAGATCTATAGAGATAGATCGAGACGCCTCATAGGTCTTTCGCAAAGCACATACCTTGATAAGATATTGAAGAAGTTCAATATGGATCAGTCCAAGAAGGGGTTCTTGCCTATATTGCAAGGTGTGAAATTGAGCTCGGCTCAAAGCCTGACCACGGCAGAAGATAGAGAAAAGATGAGTGTCATCCCCTATGCCTCAGCCATAGGGTCTATTATGTATGCCATGATGTGTACCAGACCTGATGTAAACTTTGCTGTAAGTTTGGTAGGAAGGTACCAAAGTAATCCCGACATGGAACACTGGACAACGGTCAAGAATATCCTGAAGTACCTGAAAAGGACTAAGGATATGTTTCTCGTTTATGGAGGTGACGAAGAGCTCATTGTAAAGGGTTACGTCGATGCTAGCTTCGACACAAATCTGGATGACTCCAAGTCACAAACTGGATACGTGTATATTTTGAATGGTGGGGCAGTAAGCTGGTGCAGTTGCAAGCAAAGCGTCGTGGCGGGATCTACATGTGAAGCGGAGTACATAGCAGCCTCGGAGGCAGCACATGAAGCAATCAGGATAAAGGAGTTCATTACCAACCTAGGAGTTATTCCCAATGCGTCGGGCCCGATGACTCTCTTCTATGACAACACTGGAGCTATTGCCCTTGCTAAGGAGCCCAGGTTTCACAAGAAGACTAGACACATCAAGCGTCGCTTCAACTCCATTCGTGAAAATGTTCAAGATGGAGACATAGATATTTGTAAATTGCATATGGATCTGAATGTCGCAGATCCATTGACTAAACCTCTTCCGCGAGAAAAACATGATCAACAACAGAACTCTATGGGTGTTCGATTCATCACAATGTAACTAGATTATTGACTCTAGTGCAAGTGGGAGACTGTTGGAAATATGCCCTAGAGGCAATGATAAAATGGTTATTATTATATTTCCTTGTTCATGATAATTGTCTATTGTTCATGCTATAAATGTATTGATCGGAAACCGTAATACATGTGTGAATACATAGACCACACCATGTCCCTAGTGAGCCTCTAGTTGACTAGCTTGTTGATCAACTGATGGTCATGGTTTCCTGACTATGGACATTGGATGTCATTGATAATGGGATCACATCATTAGGAGATTGATGTGATGGACAAGACCCAATCCTAAGTATAGTACAAGATCGTCTAGTTCGTTTGCTAGAGCTTTTCTAATGTCAAGTATCATTTCCTTAGACCATGAGATCGTGCAACTCCCGGATACTGTAGGAATGCTTTGGGTGTACCAAACGTCACAACGTAACTCGGTGGCTATAAAGGTGCACTACAGGTATCTCCGAAAGTGTCTGTTGGGTTGGCACGAATCGAGACTGCGATTTGTCACTCTATGTGATGGAGAGGTATCTCTGGGCCCACTCGGTAATGCATCATCATAATGAGCTCAATGTGACTAAGTAGTTATTGGCCGGAGAGCTGTCTCGGTCATGTCTACATGATTCCCGAACCCGTAGGGTCTACACACTTAAGGTTCGATGACGCTAGGGTTATAAGGAAGATTTGTATGTGATCACCGAATGTTGTTCGGAGTCCCGGATGAGATCCCAGACGTCACGAGGAGTTCCAGAATGGTCCGGAGGTGAAGATTTATATATGGGAAGTCATCATACGGTCACCGGAAATATTCGGGGGTATACCGGTATTGTACCGGGACCACCGGAGGGGTTCCGGGGGTCCACCGGGAGGGTCCACCTGCCCTGGAGGGCCTTATGGGCTGTAGGTGGAAGAGAACCAGCCCCAAGTGGGTTGGGCGCCACCCCCTAGGGCCCATGCGCCTAGGGTTGGGGGGAACCCTAAAGGGGGCGCCCCCCTTGGCTTGGGGGGCAAGCCCCCTCCCCCCTTGGTCGTCGCCCCCCATATAGATCTCATCTAGAGGGGCCGGCCCCCATCCCCTTCTCCCTATAAATAGAGGGGTGGAGGGAGGGGTGCAACACCACATCCAAGGCGGAGCCCCTTCCCTGCCCAACACCTCTCCTCCTCCGCAAGAGCTTGGCGAAGCCCTGCCGGAGAACTGCTACTCCATCACCACCACGCCGTCGTGCTGCTGCTAGAGCCCTCTTCATCAACCTCTCCCTCCTCCTTACTAGATCAAGGTGCGGGAGACGTCACCGGGCTGCACGTGTGTTGAACGCGGAGGCACCATTGTTCGGTGCTTAGATCGGATTCGACCGCGATCTGAATCGCTACGTGTACGACTCCTCCAACCGCGTTCTTGCAACGCTTCCGTCTCGCGATCTTCAAGGGTATAAAGATGCATCCCCTCTCTCTCGTTGCTAGTTACTCCATAGATTGATCTTGGTGATGCGTAGGAAAATTTTAATTTCTGCAACGATCCCCAACAGCCCGACCCCCTCGAGCACCGGGGCACCACCACCGTCGACGCCCGAACGCCAGCACCTCTTTGACCTCGCCGCCGTCATCCTCCGTCCACCTCCACCGACGCCATAACCACCACTGGACTCGTCGTCATCCGCTGCACCGCCCGTGCCCTCGCCGGAGCTCGCCGACGACCGGAGCGCTGCCGCCGCCGACGTCCGAGCCGCATCGCTGGCGACCACCACCGTCGTAAGCTCTGACGACCCTCCCCTCTGTTGGATCTTCATTATACGGCCCAGATTAGTGTCACACCCTAGCTAGTCATGCATCAGAGTGTGTGCATCATGTTTAAATTTCCATTTAATTTTGAAATGGGGATTTGTGAAACCCTCAGAATCATTTTTGAAAATGATCCAAATAAAAATTTCTCCAAAAGGGTCCAAGAAAATGCTCATGTTGCTCTCTGAAAATATTGGACAGAGATAAAAATCAAACCAATATTTTTAAGAGCTCATAGGTATTTATTTTGGGCATTTGGAATTAATGCATAATTATTTGCATTGGAGATATATTATTTATATATATTAATATATGTCCAAATATTATGCCATTTATAAAGGAGCTCTGGAATAATATATCTAGCTCCTGCAAAAATTGGCATAAGTTAAATAAATGATTTAATATATTATTTAAATCAAAACAAATGTCAGAAATTAGAAAAAGAAAAAAATAAATAAAAGGGAGAAGCTTACCTGGGCTCCTCCCTGTGCAGCCCAGCCAGCTGGCCGGCCCAGCCAGCAGGCGGCCCAGCCCGCCTCCCTCCTCTGTCGTCTTCGTCCTCGACAGAGGGAGGGGAGTGTGGCCGGCGCGCGCGCGCCACCGCGCCACGCCACCTGCTCGCCTGCCTGCCTGCCCTCCCCTCCTCGCCTCGATGCCCTGGACGACGCCACGCCTCCCCCCTGCTCTCTCTCACTCTCCCGCGGTTCTTCCCTCCTCTCCCTCGCTCTCTCTCTCACACGGCCGAACACCACCGTCGCCGCCGTTCGCCATAGCAGCCATCACCGGGCACCCCTCACCCCTCCGCTGAGCTCAGGAGCTCCGCCTCGACTCCCTCTTCCTCCCCACCAAGCCAAGCCCCCCCGGAAGCCCTACATCGCCGCCACGTCGCCGTTCCCCTCCTCGGGCTCCGACCATCATCGCCGTCGAATTCGCCGTCTCCAGCGCGTCCCCGAGCCCGCTTCGACGCCCACTGCAACCGCGGTGAGCTCCACCACCGTTTCCCACTCTTTTCCCCCTCGTTCCCGCACCGTAACCCCATTCCCACCATGGCCGAACCTCCGCCGTCGCCGAGCTCGCCGTCGACGCAGCTCCAGTGACCATTTGGTCACCCCGGCGAGTCCAACAAGTTCGTAAGGCCCCGTAGAGCATCCCTAGCGTCTTGCTTCGCTCGCCTTCGAGCTCCAACCCCGTTTCCGTGCACGACCGAACCCCGGCGGCCGCAGCCGAGCTCGCCGTCGTCGACTCCGGCCACCCCAGGCCCAGCCACGGCCACCGTTCGACGCGCGGGAGCAAGGGCTCTCCAACGAGCCCAAGCACGGCCTCGCCCGTGCCCTGTAGCGCGTTTCCGCACCGCGCCGCCGTCTCGGGCCTCGCCGGCGTCATGTCGCCGGTGGGTTTGACCACCTTGACCACGACAGGAACCCCCCTGAGTCCCTGACAGGTGGGCCCAGCCCTGTAGCTAATTAGGATTAGCGCTAACCACTGTTAGTTAACCCCCCTGACACTGACCAGTGGGCCCCAGCGCCACTAATCCCTAATTAGGATTAATTTAACCCTGTTAAACCCCCCTGTCACAGACGTGTGGACCCCACACGTCAGGTTTGACCCCAGCCAGCCGCAGTTGACCACTGACGTCATGCTGACGTCATGCTGGCGCAATATTTATATTTCTGGATTTAATTTAAATCAGGAAATTCCAGAATATTATTTAAACTTCAAAAATTCATAACTTTTATTCTGTAACTCCAAATTGGACAAATTATATATGAAAAATGATCAGAAAAATCCAATCTATCCATCTGTACTATTTTCATGCATGATCAAACAAGTTAAATTGATGTCTTAAGCAGAACAAGGAAAAGCACTTTAAAAGGCCATGTTTGAGTTTGAAATTTGAATCTTTGATTCAAATTTGTTCAAACCCTTCTGGATTTAGTTGCATTAGCCCAACACACTCATTATGCCATGTTTCATGCATGCATCATATTGTTGCACATTGTTTGGTGATGGTTGTGTATCGGTGTCCTTTGCGACAGGTTCTGCCTCCGAGGAGTACCATGATTACCCTAACGAAGAACCGTATCAGTGCATCGAACCATCAGGCAAGCAACCAACCATTTGATCATATCGATACAATCCCATGTTCTCGCTCCTGCTCTCTTTTACTGCATTAAGACAACGCGTTTCAAACTGCTGTGTGCTACGGTAGTTGAACCCATTTCCTCTGCATGACCTGTCATTGCCACAGTAACTAGATGAAGCCCACTAGCATGTGTAGGAGTTGAGTGAGCCATATGTATGTGTTGTTCCTACCTTGCTATGCCTGCTATGCTTAGAGTCGTGTCAGGTCTGGTTCATCTGGGTGATGGGCTGGAGTGAAATGGTTATGTCGATAATGAGAGTGGTGTGGTGAACACGATTTGGTAACGGTATCGATGAGAGGCCATGTAGGAGTACATGGTGGGTTGTTTCATTGAAGCCGACCCTAAGCACTGAGATCTGTATGTGTGATTTAAGATACAGCTACTACCATGCATTGGGCCCTGAAATATGACCCCGCTCGACTTCTTATTCACCCTAGCTCTCTGTCCAGGAGTTGCAAGTAGTTTCTGGTGTTTGTAGCCTACTGGAGGCCGTGGACAGCGCTGACCGTAGGGGTGGGCTGTGATGCGGTAGGTACGTGGCCGGGTGTACCGAATACCCGTTAGGTATCTCGGGAACCCTGTTCACATCGTTCGGGGCCGTATGGGAAACCTCAGCCGGACTCCCTGCGGATGGAACCTGTATAGGCGATAAACCTGGACTAGAGGCTTAAGTGTTTAGGTAGGTCGTGGTCTACACCCACGTCGGCTTTCGCTTGAAGTCTGCCGAGCACATGTCGTGTGCAGACGCTAAGTGGTGGAAACATGTATGAAGAAGTACACCCCTGCAGGGTTATCATAACCTATTCGAATAGCCGCGTCCGCGGTAAAGGACTACTTGGTTGCCTATACAGTTCATAGACAAGTAAATGGAAACTACTAAAAGCCTCAAGATAAGTGTGAGTGCCGAGGATGGCTCTTCCGAAGGAAGACGGAGGTGGATCCTCGGTAGTGTATTGAATTGGTGAGTAGTGGACTCGTGTGCGCAAAACCTTTTCAAGTTGAAGTATCGTAGGATAGTCTAGCCAAGAGTCAAAGCTGGCTTGCTGCAATAACCCCACCAACCCTTCTTGATAATATGCATGTATGTAGGATCTGATGTAAGTCTTGCTGAGTACCTTTCTACTCATGTTGCTATAATCTACATTTTTACAGAAGACGCTGCAACCCCTTCTGATGGGTTCTATGTAGACGTTGACATCAACGAGTAGGCTAAAGACCCAGGTGGTGACCCTGATCTTGTGAAGGACCACGTAGTATAGCTAGGCTTTCCAAGCCTCTTTTATTTTACTAGTTGTCTGTACTCAGACAAGTTACTTCCGCTGTTGGTTTGTATGACTGTATGACTTGTATGTTGGGTCGTGAGACCCGTACCTTTGTGTATGTTATGTATGGCTCCCTGAGCCTTAAATAAAGTACTTGTGTCGTAGAGTCATGTTGTGATGCTTCGTTGTATTTGCACATATCGAGCATATTGTGTGTATGATTGAAATGCTTGGTATGTGTGGGATCTGACTATCTAGTTGTTTATCTTTAGTAGCCTCTCTTACCGGGAAATGTCTCCTAGTGTTACCGCTGAGCCATGGTAGCTTGCTACTGCTCTGGAACACTTAGGCTGGCCGGCATGTGTCCTGCTTCGTTCCTGTGTCTGTCCCTTCGGGGAAATGTCACGCATTGAGTAACCGGAGTCCTGTTAGCCCGCTACAGCCCGGTTTACCGGAGTCCTGCTAGCCCAGTGCTACAGCCCGGACCCACTTGCTGATGACCGACACGTTCGAAGCTGGGTCATGGATGCATGTCCCTGTAAGTCTGTGCCACTTTGGGTTTACGACTAGTCATGTCAGCCCGGGCTCCTTATCATATGGATGCTAGCGACACTATCATATACGTGAGCCAAAAGGCGCAAACGGTCCCGGGCAAAGGTAAGGCGACACCCGTGGGGATACCGTGCGTGAGGCCGCAAAGTGATATGAGGTGTTACCGGCTAGATCGATGTGACATCGAGTCGGGGTCCTGACAATTAGATCTTTAAAACATTAGTTTATTTTTATTTAAATCGGTTCTGCCTCGGTTCAGTTTACGGTTTAGTCCAAATCGGTTTAGCCGATTGGTTTTATTTCATTTTTTTCGCCCGTACGCGTTTCTATTAATCTACGGCCGAGCGTTCTATAGATCAGATCGTACATCCTCTAGGCCCAGTAGGAACCCTACGCGTAGCACGTGTCTGATCTGTTTTTTTAGTTTATTTTCATTTTTGTTTTAAAAACAGAAATAGTTTCAATCTTAGATTGCTTATATCTTTTAGTTTATAGATCCAAATTGAGTCTTTCTTTTTTTCTGTAGTTTCAATTTTTTTTGAAGTTTCTGTTTGTGCCTTTAGTTTTCAAATTTGGGTAGTTTAAATTTGAATTATTTCAAATATGCTTCAAACACTGTTTTGGCTCTAGTTTGAATTCTAGAATAGAATTTTGATTGATTCTTTTTGCCATGGTTTTGTTATTGTTTTGTATATCGAGTAGCATGCACTGATTTTTTTGTTTATTTTAAATTAGGTTTATTTCAAACAGTACTGTTTTGCTTAGGTAGTTATTTTGGTCATATAATTATTGTTTTTATTTATTTTTAGTTAATTCTTTTTGTAGATTTTTACATGTTGTCATGTGTTTCTGTTAGAGTGCAGTAGATAAATTTTTGTAGTTATTTATTAGTGTTTAGCTACAGTTTTAGTATTTGTTTGTTTAGTTCATTGTGATAGTTGATAAAAATCGGTTTATTAGTTTTAAAGTAATTCTTTTTGCCACTTCAATATATGTTGTTATTGATTCTATATTTAGAAGTAAATTAGTTTTCATAATTATTTTAGTATTGTTTATTAATGTCTTAGTGTTTTGTTAGTTGTTATAGTTTTTCTAGTGTTAACTAGATATTTATAATAGTTTTTATATTAGTTCCTTTTGCTAGTTATCAAGTTAGTAAATTATTTTCTGTTGTTGCATTAGAATTATATTTTCTTTGCTGTAGAAAAGTTATTAGAGTGATTTAGTGTGTTATGAGAGTATTGACTGTCATTTTGTGAATTGTGTGAGTTGGTTTCTCCCTTGTTTTCTTAAATTTCCTTGGAATTATATTTGCTTTTCTTTGACTTCATTTTTTTATTACTTTATGATTGTTATATTGATTGCTAGTATTGTTTGCTAGGATTATTGCTATGTGAATACAATGTTTGACTATACAGATTTCTTAGAGTGACAAATAGTTTATCAAAGGTTTCGAGAGCGTTATAATCTTCATCAACTTTACCAGGCAAGGTCACTTTGACCATGTTATTCATACCCATGTTTTTATTGCATTTAGTGTCACCATTCATTATCCCTCCAGTAGTGTTATTGACTTCTTGTAGTTGAGTAGAATGCATGAGGTAGGAACCCATCTCCTTGTTATCAAGCCCGGGACATTATGTAGTTTAAATGCTACGCTATAGTAGACGGTGTTGGTATGAGTGCTCAGGAGTGGTGTGAGTATGAAGGACCCCCTACGTCAATGACGACAACTTCATGATGGCATCGGCAAGGACCGCATCTTCAGGACTTTGACCTCGTATGTGTTCCTAAGAGAAGTAATTTGTCCTCATGTTTCGAGGTCTCAAGAAAAGGGCGTGGAAAGATTTCGAGACTCGAGACAAGAATTCAATACACACTACTGGGTGAAGGACGGATTTGATGGGCACCCTGGAGCAACCAGTGGATGGACGGGATGCATGGCGGAGCACCATGACATCTTGCGGAAAGCTTCACCCAGACTCAAAGAGACGGAAGAATACTTCATGCCCGGAACCTAAACTGTGCAACTGCAAGTCACTATTGGCTCTGGCTTGGTTGACCTTAGTGGTGACTCTGGCTGGGACGGTGCTAGCATATGTAGAACTACGGTAGGATTGGATGAGCACCAGATAGTGGTCAGAGGAACTCTTCGGAAGACCATGTTTTGATCGTCCTGTTCTCAAACGATCTGAAGTGCGAGGATGAAAAGGAAGGGACCGAATCTTGAGAGTAAAGTGTACAAACCTCTGCAGAGGGTTAAAACCTAACTGATTAGCCGTGTCCCTGGTTACAGACAACTAGAGCCTCTGGACTTGGATCTATCTCGGAACTCTCAACACTGGACTGATAACATAATTCTGGGCAATTTATGATGATTTTGGGCTATGAGACATCGTTTGGCGGAACCATGTCATGATAGAAAACTCCATAGTACAGACTCTTGATATTCCTTTGATGTAGGGAAAATAAAGCCAACTTTTACGCAAACAAAACTCAGATACAGAGCCACAAAGCCATATTGCATATAGTATAGTTTATCATTTGTTTTTCTTATAGTGATCTTGCCGGTACAGTCAATGTAATGACCTACACGGCTGCAACGTATCATGTTGCAGATATTTTTCTTTCGACGAGTAAGAGTACGGTACAGGGTTACGGTCTACACTCAACTTGCCGATGGCATTGATGGGACTCCACACCCGATTGTTTGTTTCCGCTAAGACTTACGAGGTATATATCTGTTTTACGTTATTCATACATGTGATTGCACTTTGATATATACATTGATGTACTATGTGTGCCAGCATACTGATCTAGGGATGGCACGGATACACAGAGGCTTGACCGTTTGAGGTCGGGTCGCTATAGAGATGGTATTAGAGCACATGTTGACTGTATGACGTGACCCTAGAAACTAGAAAGCCCCTAGGACAGGATATGACTAAAGCTTTACTTTCAAAAAGATCCTTTACTTCTCATCTTTTTTGATTTTTTCAGATATTCCCTCTTACGTCAAATTGTTAGAATATACCCCTTTCCCTTTTGACCACATGAAGGACCAACTGAAGCTGCTCCAAAAAGGACAAGATATCGGACAATTGAGGACCTCTTCAGAGTAAAGAAGATTTCACCATGCACTAGAAAAGTTGAAGATACAACATTTGAAGACTTCGGAGACTTGAAGAAATTGAAGAATCTGAAGAATTATTTGACCTTTAGAAGACCAAACCCCTATTATATACTTACGTTAGATGCGATAATTTGTGAGCAGTCATTTGTTTGATGTTTTTTTGATAGCCACAAATAAAACATGTTCCTTCAAAGCTATTGTTTGTATTGTGTGTATCTCTCTTATCTCTCTTCACTCATCCCAAAACCCTTGGACCCCAATAGATGATGAATGAAGATGGACGTGTACTTCCGAGATGAATGACACATCCGGAGGTAGCACAGTGGATATGGAACATGGAAGATCGCATGAAGGAGTACCGTATTGTAGAAGAGTATATGGTTCCATACACCTTACGGCGCATCACACAAGGTGTTGCAACATGGCGAGAGATACATATACAAGGATGGAATGGAGCAAATGCTTGGGAAGAATTCAAGATTATTCTATTGAGGTCTTATCTTGTCAAGAAGCCATGTGGTCGTAAAATGAAGAAGCAAACTTGTGCATGCAGGATATGTGGAGAAATAGGACACACCCATGAGGAACATAGGGATGGAAACCCTCATTGTGAAGAACATCACCCAGAGGAAGAATGCCCCACTACACAGGTGACTTGCTTCTTGTGTGAAGGAACTACTCATTACCCAAGTTAGTGCCCAATTTACCCCAAGGTACAAGAGATTACCAAGCAGTAGAAAGAAGCCATGAAAGAAACCCTCAGGGAAAATTCAGAAGAACCTGCGATGAAGGAAGTTATTGAAGACCCTTATGGTGAAGGCCTAAACAGATTTTTCTCCGAAGCCTGCTATTCATGTGGAGAGGAAGGACATTTTTCAGAGTATTGCACGAAGGAAACCCAAGAGTATCACGGAGACTTCCTGACAACAGAAGTGAAGTTTGACCCTCAGGAAATAGAAGCTCTGATAATTACGGAGAAATCTAGGAAGAGTAAACGAAGGCATCCCCAGAACAACCCAATTTCTGCAGAGAAGGACCTGGGTCATATCACTTGTTACAGGTGCAAGGATTTAGGTCATTAGGCTAATAAATGTCCAGAGAAGAAGCCAAGAACCCAAAGTGTGTACACCATCTCCAAGAAGCCCAAAGACTTACCAGAAGTTATTTGTTTTAATTGAAGGGAAGCAGGACATTATGCTACTAAATGTCCCGACAAGATGGAAGCTGGAGCTGAGTAGTTGGAATTTTTATATTGGCAATAAGTGTAGTAGGAAGCAAATTTATTTCTCATGAGTACAATGAGTTGAGTTATGTAATGGGTGCTCAGAGATTGTAATGAATTCATGAAATCAATAAAGTTAATGTGTCATGATTTCATACGTGGATCTTTTTTTTGAATTGTTACTCTATGAACAAAGATTTTGACCATTTTCGAGGATATGGGAAATATGGTCTATGGATGAAATTGTGCATTTCATTTTAAGGGTGGTAGTACCCTATGACAACACCAGATTTATGGAAAGGAAAGTGTATTCCTCAGAGCGGAGTTTGGAGAAAATGAGTATGGGTTTTATTCCGATATGTCGGTTACCTCGGGAGTATGATGGAATGAAGTAATATTGGACTCAAAGGAGGTGTAATGTTGGAATATGGAACAATATTTACTTGAACGATGAGTTAAAGCTGTACCAGTATTGAAGTGGGCCCATAAACCATAGGCCCAGAAATTAATAAGGATCAAGTAATCCCTGGAAGAAGAAATTTTGGGAAGAAGTTGTGATTTGATCAGCAGCCGTTCCTTAGGATGATACGAAAACCTGAGAGTTTTGAAGAACGATATGGGTTTTGTTCAGCTTGCAGAAATAATGGAATTACCCGAACCCAGTTCGAGGACAAGAGAAATTCTGCAATGCTTGTGAGAATGCCCGAGTGTTAGAAATGCGAGATCCGCTAAACCTTATACAAGGTAAAGATTCGGGTGCAGAATGGATTGATCACCATACCGACTTACTCTTGTCATTCGCTCTTGCTATTTGGAATGGTAAATCTGAGTGACTTACTCATAGTAGAGAGACGATGATGTCAAATCTTGTTTTACCCATATAATGGTAGGATGATTTATCCATGTACAGGCAACCACTGCCAAACGTAGGTTATACACTGAGATTCAGCCCAGACCCATTTCCTGCAGGAGAAGTTAATAATGATTGACCACCATGATATTTTGATATATGTTTAGTGTTGGCGATAGACCTGTCAGCTAAGAAGACCCAGTCTTGGAAGAACCTCACCAGGATGAAAGGACACGTGTTTGAGGAAAAGGTTATGCCCCTACCAGAAGAGCCCCAGAGTAGGAGTTACCCCGAAGATATGAGAAGACCGACACCGTCAACTCTAAGGATGGATTACATGACTTGTGTCGGAAACATATCCCCGCTTTTAAGTGTGGTAGCACACTAGACTATTTCGATCAATGGAATTGCTAGAAGACTCCAAACCCCAACCTTTTCTTGCTAGCCTCATTGAATCTCGAGGACGAGATTCATTTTAAGTTTGGTAGGTTTGTAACATGCCAAAATTCTAAATTTTGGAATGTTATATTAAATAAATAAATATGGTTGTTTGTCTGCTTGTTGTGTGATTTATTGTGTGAAATTTGAAAGTTTTGAAAGTTGAATAAGAGGGAATAAAAGGACTTTCCCAAAACTTTCATCTTACACTTTGATCTCCATGAATTCAAATTCATTTCCTCACAAAACCCTAGAGTGAAGCTGATATGACTTCTTCCATTTAAATAAATGAAAAGGGTTTTGAAAAGATTTGAATTCCCTTTGGAAATATTTCAAATTCAGAAACTTTATGTAACTCAATGATTTTCATGAGAGAAGATAAAATGACTTCTTCAAATTATATGAAATATGAGTTGAAAGTTTAAAAGAATCAAATTTAAAGTCCCTTTTAAGTTATTTTGAAACCCACTTTCAAGTTGGAGTTATTTCGCTTTTATTCAAATTAATTTCCTCCTAGAAATAAATAAATGGAAATAAGGGTAAAATGACTCCCTTAAATGGAAAATTAGGAGAAAATAAATTTGAAATTATTTTGGTATTTTTTTTAAAAAAATATTTTTTGGGTTTTATTGTAACAGTAGCACTGTTTGCCTTATTTGAACTTTTTTTGATTTTGTTTGTACCTGAAAAATAGTTCATGTTGTAGGAAATCGTTTTCTGGAAATTTCTATATGTTATATGTCTATATAATATTTTGTTTTGTTTTTTTGTTTAGTTTCATTTCCTTTGTGTTCTGTTAAAAAACAGATACAGCCGGCCAGGCCAGCGCTAACCGCTCGGCCTAGCTAGACTTTTGGCCCACGGCTTGCCCCGCCGCAAGGTCCTCTCACCTCGGTCGCCCGCACCATCCCTCTCTCTCGCTCGCCTCCCCACACTCACTAACGCCCGGCCCCACCTCTTCTCCCTCCTCCACAAGCCACAGGCGTCGTCGCCACCGCCATGTTTCCCGGATCTCTCGGGACTCGGTCTTCCCCAATCCGCCCCCTCTCCCAAGACTCTACCCCTATATATATATCCTCCCCCTTGACCAGTCCCTCTCTTTTTCCCGCACCGAGAAACCCTGTCGCCTCCTCGATTGCTCGCCGGAGCCGAGCGCCGCCACCCCTCCATTGCCAACCACCCGAGCTCAACACACCTCCTCGACGCCTCCTGATATCACCCCGGCCTCCACTCACTCGCCCGCATCTTCCCGTGACCTTGCCCGACCCCCTTGAGCACCGGAGCACCACCACCGTCGACGCCCGAACACCATCGTTGCTTCGACCTCGCCGCTGTCGTCCTCTGTCCACCTCCGCGGACGCCACGACCACCGGTGGACTCGTCGTTGTCCGCTGCACCGCCCGTGCCCTCGCTAGAGCTCGCCGACGTCTGGAGCGCCGCCACCGCCGATGTTCGAGCCGCATCACCGGCGACCACCACCGCTGTAAGCTCCGACGACCCTCCCCTCCATTGGATCTTCATTATACGGACCAGATTAGATCTTCGAACATTCGGTTTATTCTTATTTAGATTGGTTCATCCTCGTTTTACGGTTTGTTTTATGCTTTAGTCCAGATCGGTTTAGCCGATTGGTTTTATTTCATTTTTTTGCCCTTACGCGTTTCTATTAATCTACGGCCGAGCGTTTTATGATCGTATTGCACATCCTCTAGGCCCAGTAGGAGCCCTACGCGTAGCACCTGTCTAATCTGTTTTTTTAGTTTATTTTCGTTTTTGTTTTAAAAACAGAAATAGTTTCAATCTTAGATTGCTTATATCTTCTAGTTTATAGATCCAGATTGAGTATTTCTTTTTTTGTAGTTTCAATTTTTTTTGAAGTTTCTGTTTGTGCCTTTAGTTTTCAAATTTGGGTAGTTTAAGTTTGAATTATTTCAAATATGCTTCAAACACTGTTTTGGCTCTAGTTTTAATTCTAGAATAATTTTTGATTGATTCTTTTTGCTACGGTTTTGTTATTATTTTGTCTATCCAGTAGCATGTATTGATTAATTTTTTGTTTATTTTAAATTAGGTTTATTGCAAAATAGTACTGTTTTGCTTAGGTAGTTATTTTAGTCATATAATTATTGTTTTCATTTATTTTTAGTTAATTCTTTTTGTAGATTTTTACATGTTGTCATGTGTTTCTGTTAGACTACAGTAGATAATTTTTTGTA
Source organism: Triticum aestivum (assembly GCF_018294505.1). NCBI lineage: Eukaryota > Viridiplantae > Streptophyta > Magnoliopsida > Poales > Poaceae > Triticum > Triticum aestivum. The sequence continues at coordinate 437,032,548 of NC_057801.1, forward strand.
ATTATTTATTAGTGTTTAGCTACTGTTTTAGTGATAGTTGATAAAAATAGTTTTATTAGTTTTAAAGTAATTCTCTTTGCCACTTCAATATATGTTGTTATTGATTCTATATTTAGAAGTAAATTAGTTTTTATATTTATTTTAGTATTGTTTATTATTGTCTTAGTGTTTTGTTAGTTGTTATAGTTTTTCTAGTGTTAACTAGATAGTAATAGTAGTTTTTATACTAGTTCTTTTTGCTAGTTATTAAGTTAGTAATTATTTTCTGTTGTTGCATTAGAATTATATTTTGTTTGTTGTAGAAAAGTTATTAGAGTGATTTAGTGTGTTATGAGAGTATTGACTGTCAATGCGTGAATTGTGTGAGTTGGTTTCTCCCTTGTTTTCTTGAAGCTTCCTTGGAATTCTATTTGTTTTTCTTTGACTTCATTATTATTTTATTTATTTCTTTATGATTGTTATTTTGATTGCTAGTATTGTCTGCTAGTATTATTGCTTATGTGAATACAATGTTTGACTATATAGATTTCTTGGAGTGACGAATAGTTTATCAAAGGGTCCGAGAGCGTTATAATCTTCATCAACTTTACCAGGCAAGTTCACTTTGACCATGTTATTCATACCCATGTTTTTATTGCATTTAGTGTCACCATTCATTATCCCTCCAATAGTGTTATTTACTTCTTGTAGTTGAGTAGAATGCATGAGGTAGGAACCCATCTCCTTGTTATCAAGCCCGGGACATTATGTAGTTGTAATGCTACGCTGTAGTAGACGGGGTTGGTATGAGTGCTCAGGAGTGGTGTGAGCATGAAGGACCCCCTACGTCAATGACGACAACTTCATGATGGCATCGACAAAGGACTGCATCTTCAGGACTTTGACCTTGTATGTGTTCCTAAGAGAAGTAACCTGTCCTCATGTTTCGAGGTCTCAATAAAAGGGTGTGAAAAGATTTCGAGACTCGAGAAAAGAATTCAATACACACTACTGGGTGAAGGACGGATTTGATGGGTACCCTGGAGCAATCAGTGGATGGCTGGGATGCATGGAAAAGCACCATGACATCTTGCAGAAAGCTTCACCTAGACTCAAAGAGACGGAAGAATACTTCATGCCCGAAAGCTTACCTGTGCAACCGCAAGTCACTATGGGCTCTAGCTTGGTTGACCTCAGTGGTGACTCTGGCTGGGACGGTCCTAGCAGATGTAGAACTACGGTAGGATTGGATGAGCACCAGACAGTGGTCACAGGAACTCTTTGGAAGACCATATTTTGATTGTCCTGTTCTCAAACGATCTAAAGTGCGAGGACGAAAAGGGAGGGATCAAATCTTGCGGGTAAAGTGTACAAACCTCTGCAGAGGGTTAAAACCTAATTGATTAGCCGTGTCCCCGGTTATGGACAACTTGAGCCTCTAGACTTGGATATATCTTGGAACTCTCAACACTAGACTTATAACATAATCCTGGGCAACTTATGATGATTTTGGGCTATGAGACATTGGTTGGCGGAACCATGTAACTATAGAAAACACCATAGTACAGACTCCTGATATTCCTTTGATGTAGGAAAATAAAGCCAGCTTTTATGCAAACAAAACTCAGATACAAAGCCACAGAGCCATATTGCATATAGTATTGTTTATCATTTGTTTTTCTTACAGTGATCTTGCCGGTACATTCAAATGTACTGACCTACACGGCTGCAACGTCTCATGTTGCAAATATTTTTCTTTCGACGAGTAAGAGTATGGTACAGGGTTACGGTCTACACTCAACTTGTCGATGGTGTTGATGGGACTCCACACCCGATTGTTTGTTTCCGCTAGGACTTACGAGGTATATATATCTGTTTTACGTTATTTATACATGTGATTGCACTTTGATATATACATTGATGTACTGTGTGTGTGCTAGCATACTGATCCAGGGATGGCACGGATACACAAAGGCTTGACCATTTGAGGTCGGATCGCTACGGAGTTGCTCCTGACGAAGGTTGGAATGGGAAAATCATCTGCCTTTGCGTTTGATTTTCTTTCTCCCAGTTGACAACAAACGAAATCAAGGAAGTAAATGCAACTGCCATATCAATTATGCAGGCATCTACCACTGCCTAGACTGGCTCATCTTTGGCTTTCTCAACTGCCTGTGCCACCTTTACGTCGATGGTGACTTTGCTCAACTTCCTTCCATGCCTTTTTGTCTACGTGTCCTCATGGTAGTAGTACTTCCACGTGGCACCATCTCCGGTGGCGTGCACACGTCCATACTGCAGCCGCTGGTTCACCAGGTTTCCCTGCATTATGTCAATGGCCTGGTTGAAAGGGGTGTCCCACTTGTACTTCGTCGACGATGAGTCGCTTTCTGATGCAAGCTTATGTTGCTCTCTCTGCAAAAGGAACGTGAATCGTTTACAAATGTGACTAGAATGTAGTCGACTTGATCAGAAGCTAATATTAGGTGGTAAATTAATAATTATCAGTATTCTCATGAACTCCCTCATCAGCGCGTAAGAGTACCATTGCCCGGTTTTCTTGTCAAACTTTTACCAGTCCCTGATGAAGTCACGCTCCCGCGGGTCGGTGAACTCGACGAAGGGGTCTGGTTGCCCATGATTTACATGTTGCACGTCCTCGTTAGCCCACACGGGCCTCTTGACGGTGTAACCACGACTTTCGAGGTGATGGTTCGCGATATTCCTAGCCTGAAGCTCCTTTAATCTCTCCGACTTGGCCTTGGTTTCTTTGGCAGCGCAAGTCTCCTTGAATTTCTCATAGTCGGGTTCTGTAATTGTTGGATTCTCGGCTGCTTCACCCTCTCCGCATGCCAACACATGAGCTTTACTTCCTGAGGATCTACGAAATGCCACTGCAGATGGGGAGTGATGGAAAGCACCATACAACTTTCCGAGGAGCTTTCTTTCCGGCCTTCTTGTATCGAGAAGCATTGCACAATGTACAACTGGTTTTTTTAGTGTGCTCATCGACACTAAATGATGCAACTGTTGATGCATGTGTGGTATCTAATGTGCGGCAGATCAAGAGGACACATGATTTTCTTTGCCTCATCGACACTAGTAGGACACAGGTTCCCCGCATGAAGAACTTTATGTAGTTACTTCGAATGCTCATCGAGGCTAGCGTTGGTCCATTTGATTTTTCACTTCGTCTTTAGAAGTTCGAGCGTGAAACTCAAGCGGGTCACCTCGGGATCATAACCATCATACAATGGAGTCTTTGAGTCTACCTCTAGTTGCACCAACTTGTCCTCCTCTCTATAAGCAGGTCTGTCACTAGTCGTCTTCTTGTGAAGCAGGTCTCGAACATGAGGGTCCCGCATGACTGAACTTAGTACTCACGAAGACCCCGTCAAGTCCGTCCTCTTCTCCTCCATGTCCGACCTCTTATCCGCCATGTCCGGCCTCTTCTCCACCTTCATGTCCAACAACCTCTTCTTCGGGTCCATCGGTCATCTCTTTGCCTGGTCCCATATCGTTATTGGTTGCCCTGTCAACGTCCTCGTCATCATATTCACTTACTCACTAAGTATAGTGGTCCACAAAACCATGCATGAGCAGGTGCACCTTCAAACAACCACCATTAAAGGAGTCAAGCCAGAGTCCTCCTTTGCATCTTCGACACGGACATAAAATCGCCTTCAGGTTATTTTCATACATGTCGTCCACCGCGGATCACAAGTATCTATCCACCATCCTTCCACTGACCTTCGTGACCGCCTGCGCGGTATAAGCAAAAGAATTATAACCACGCATGCACACATGCATCAAATTCATACAAAAATTATGCAAGACCTTCCCCAAAAATAGGACATATTGAGTTTACTCAAAATTCACCAAAACATAATAAATCGACATTTCGGCAAAACATAGGCAACTCATGACAAGTACAATTTGGTCATATCACATGCACACATTCCATTCTTGCACAACAATACTTTTTACTCACATATCTAGGTGATGAGGCTGGTGTCTCTTTTGGGATCTAAGTGGACAAAGATATTTGATGTCTTTGATTAATGAGAGGGTGGTACCTAGCTTACTTCATTTAATGAGTAGATCTACTTGCGGAGGAGATGAATCTAACTATTGGGGAGGGAGAGAGAGCTAGTGAGTGAATGGAGTGGAAGGGGCAAGGGATATGTGAAGAAGAGAGAGGGAGAAGAAAAGCAAGTGAGGAATGTGAGCCATTATGGAGGGGCAAAGGAGAGAGAGGGAGGAGGGTGGAGAAGCAATAGAGAAGAGAGCAAGTGGGGAGGAAAGCAATCTAGGGAGAAGAAAGGGGAGGGAAAGGGAGGAGGGGATAAAAAGGTGTCCGTTTTGGCTGGTGTGCCTTAGCAGTGTCCGCGCTACTGCTATGCCTATTACCTGTAGCGTAGGTTATATAAACCATGCTGCTGCTAAGTAGGGCCCATCAGCTGTCCTGTGTACCAGTAGTGCCACCGTTGGGTATAATCCCCACGCTATAGCTATTAGGTTAGTAGTAGCACGGGTGATATACCCAACGCTACTGCTATGGCTCGACACGAGGGTGCCATGAGGCCCTGCTACTTCTTGAGCTTGCATTGATTTTTCCCTTGAAGAGGAAAGGGTGATGCAGCAAAGTAGAGATAAGTATTTCCCTCACTTGACTCCTCAACCAACATACTCTAACATAGGTGACTTTGTCGCTGGCCCTTTCTAGATGAAGTTCTCTAGTGTTATTTTGCTCAGTTGTTTTCTTTTTCATTTCATTTGATTTTCTTGTCTTTTTGTCTCCCTCTAAAACAAAAAAAAACTCCATCTAGATCTCTTTTCTTATTTCTGCATTTTTTGTGTTTAATTCATTACAAATCTTTATGTAAATTCCTTGCAAATCTTTGTGAGATTTCATTTGCTAAGTGAGCTGAGTTGACAAAATCTTTACTCTGTGTTGAACTCGGTCCCTCCGATCCAAACCTATCGGCTTGACCGAAATACAAGGTCTTCTTGTGAATAGTTCATCGGTACAACCGACATGGACTAACTCGGTCGCACCGGTGAGTACCTTCTGTGACTCTGTCATCTCGGTGTCACCGACGGACAACACATTGGTGTCACTGATTTCAACTCTGAGAAAATGTTTTTCCATTTCTTATTGCCTATTTTCTTTAGCTGCACTCAATGATTCTTCCCTCTATGAGCATGATAATACCTACTACTTTGTAGTGTTTCTCAAGGACCACACCTACTTGACTCATGCTCCAGAACTGTCCTTCTTGGAAATTGATGTCAAAGGGGGGGACAGAGCACATCAAAGATTATCATATGAGCACATCTAAGCTCCCCTACAGATGCTTGTTAACAAAGAGGAGAGAAGTCACATGTCTTTAAGAGGGGAAAGACATGTCAATATATTTGATTTGGAAATTCTTGTTGCTCTGATTTTGGTTGATATTACCCTTTCTTGCTCTTATTTTATCTCACCCTACCTTCTCCCATTATCCCATATCAGATTCAGGGGGAGAAAGAGTCTATACAAAAGGGGACAAACATCTTTGGGGACATGTCTATATCTAAATGAAGTACTAAGTACTCACCCATTACATGTCATCTCAGTCTTGGGATCTTTATGATTTTCTAAAATTGCGTTATTAGGAGTATTCTTGTGTTATCTAACCCTGTTTTCTCAAGTCCACTCTTTCCAAAGTCAGCTCAAGACCACAAGGTAAGTATATGCATCACATTCATGTGCATGATGATCTCTTGCTGATTGTAATTATTGTTTGCAAGAGGGAATCATAAACATGGAGGTACAATTCCTAACCACATCATTTGCTCTGATGCATATAGCCAAGATACATGTAACTCCTGGCTTGCTCTGTCATGATTATGCATTCACATTCTCTTATATTCTATCGTCACATGATTGCATACATGTAGGGGGAGCTTATGCATGTTACATGTTTCTCCAAAGCTTTACTTGCTACTATTTATATCTTTTACCTAAAAGCTTTGATGTATGTTGTCATCAATTACCCAAAAAGGGGAGATTGAAAGCACAAGTGCTCCCTGGATGATTTTGGTAATTAATGTCAACATATCTCTTGTTGGACTAATGCTTTTATCTAGTGTATTTCATACAAGTTCAACAATGGCGTGGAAAGGACAAAAGGATGTTGAACCCCTTCAAAATGCTAAGGACACACATTGGCTAAATCTTGAGACTCTTTATTTCTATTTTAGTGATCCAAGATCACATTGAGTCAATAGGAAAGGCAATACTATTAAAAGGGGATGAGGTGTTGCTTAATTGTCTACTTTCTCAAAATGCTTAGTGATATTGCTCCAAAGCCCTCAACCACTTTCTCATTTCAAATATGTCCAAAACTCAAAGTCTAACTCAGCCCCACCGATTTGTCCTATCTAGAGCCACCGAGTTCATATGACATAGCCACTGCCAGAAACCCTAGACAGTTCGGTCACACCGATATGGATCTCGGTGTCATCGAGATGGCCTTGCAAACACTCTATGACTTGTTGCATTATTTCGGTCTCACTGAATCATGCAATCGGTCCCATTGAGTTTGCTTGACATTCTCTCTGTTGCCTTATTGCTTCACTTCAGTCTAACCGAGTTGATGCAATCAGTGCCACCAAGTTGATGTTTGCCCTAAGCCCTAGCACATCAGTCCCACTGAGTTGTTCCAGTCGGTCCCACCAAGATTCCTAACATTCACATTTTGAACTAAATCGGCCTCACCGAGTTCTTCTATTTGGTCTGGGAGTTGGGAAAAATGTGTGTAACAGTTGGATTTTGTGTGGAGGCTATATATACCCCTCCACACCCTTCTCCGTGTGTGAGAGAGCCATCAGAACGTGCCTACACTTCCACCATACATTTTCTGACAGAGAACCACCTACTCATGTGTTGAGATCAAGATATTCCAATCCTACCACAAGAATCTTGATTCCTTGCCTTCCTCAAGTTGCTTTCCACTCAAATCATCTTTCCACCAAATGCAATTCTGTGAGAGAGAGTTGAGTGTTGGGAGACCATCATTTGAAGCATGATACGTCTCCAACGTATCTATAATTTTTTGTTGTTCCATGCTATTATATTATCGGTTTTGGATGTTTTATATGCGTTAATATGTTATTTTATATTATTTTTGGGACTAACTTATTAACCTAGAGCCCAATGCCAGTTTCTGTTTTTCCTTGTTTTTGAGTTTCGGAGAAAATGAATACCAAATGGAATAAAACATTCGCGATGATTTTTCATGGACCAGAAGACACCCGGGAGACTTGGAGTGCAAGTCAGAAGAGCCACGAGGCGGCCGCAAGGGTGGAGGTCGTGCCCCCTACCTTGTGGTCCCTTCAGTGACCCCCTGACCTAGATCTTCCTCCTATGTATTCATATATATTCCCAAACCACCAGAGGCATCCACGAAAACACTTTTCCACCGCCGCAACCTTCTGTTCCCGTGAGATCCCATCTAGGGGCCTTTTCTAGCACCCTGTCAGAGGGGGATTCGATCATGGACGGCTCCCAAGGATGCCCAAGGCACCACAAGATAATATTCAAGTACAACCAAGAGCCTAAGCTTGGGAATGCCCTCGACGGCATCCCCTTTTTCGTCTTCGTCTATCGGTAACTTTACTTGAGGCTATATTTTTATTCACCACATGATATGTGTTTTTCTTGGAGCGTCTTGTAGGATATGAGACTTTGCTTTTTAGTTTGCCACAATCATCCTTGATGTACACACTTTTTGAGAGAGACACGCATGAATCGTGATTTATTAGAATGCTCTATGTGCTTCACTTATATCTTTTGAGCTAGGCAATTTTGCTCTAGTGCTTCACTTATATCTTTTAGAGTACGGCGGTGGTTTTATTTTATAGAAATTATTGATCTCTCATGCTTCACTTATATTATTTTGAGAGTCTTTTAGAACAGCATGGTAATTTGCTTTGGTTATAAATTTAGTCCTAATATGATAGACATCCAAGAGGTAGATAATAAAAAAATGCATATAAAGTGCATTGACTACTATGAGAAGTTTGATTCCTTATGATTGTTTTGAGATATAAAGATAGTTATATTAGAGTCATGCTAGTGTAATTGTGGATTGTAGAAATACTTGTGTTCAAGTTTGTGATTCCCATAGCATGCACGTATGGTGAACCGTTATGTGATGAAGTCAGAGCATGATTTATTTATTGATTGTCTTCCCTATGAGTGGTGGTCGGGGACGAGCGATGGTCTTTTCCTACCAATCTATCCCCCTAGGAGTATGTGTGTAGTACTTCGTTTTGATAACTAATAGATTTTTGCAGTAAGTATGTGAGTTCTTTATGACTAATTTTGAGTCCATGGATTATACGCACTCTCACCCTTCCACCATTGCTAGCCTCTCTAGTACCGCACAACTTTCGTCAGTACCAAACACCCACCATATACCTTCCTCAAAACAGCCACCATACCTACCTATTATGGCATTTCCATAGCCATTCCGAGATATATTGCCATGCAACTTTCCACTTCCGTTTATTATGACACGCTTCATCATTGTCATATTGCTTTGCATGATCATGTAGTTGACATCGTATTTGTGACAAAGCCACCGTTCATAATTCTTTCATACATGTCACTCTTTATTCATTGCACATCTCGGTACACCGTCGGAGGCATTCATATAGAGTCATATTTTGATCTAAGAATTGAGTTGTAATTCTTGAGTTGTAAGTAAATAAAAGTGTGATGATCTTCATTATTAGAGCATTGTCCCATGTGAGGAAAGGATGATGGAGACTATGATTCCCCCACAAGTCGGGATGAGACTCTGGACGAAAAAAAGAGTCCAACAAAAGAGAGAAGGCCCAAAATAAAAAAAATGAGAGAAAAGAGAGAAGGGGCAATGTTACTATCCTTTTACCACACTTGTGCTTCAAAGTAGCACCATGATCTTCATGATAGAGAGTCTCCTATGTTGTGACTTTCATATACTAGTGGGAATTTTTCATTATAGAACTTGGCTTGTATATTCCAGTAATGGGCTTCCTCAAATTGCCCTAGGTCTTCGTGAGCAAGCAAGTTGGATGCACACCCACTTAGTTTCTTTTTGAGTTTTCATAAACTCATAGCCCTAGTGCATCCGTTGCATGGCAATCCCTACTCACTCACATTGATATTTATTGATGGGCATCTCCATAGCCCGTTGATATGCCTAGTTGACGTGAGACTATCTCTTTCTTTTTGTCTTCTCCACAACCACCATATCCTATTCCACCTATAGTGCTATATCCATAGCTCACGCTCATGTATTGCGTGCAAGTTGAAAATTTTTGAGAACATCAAAAGTATGAAACAATTGCTTGGCTTGTCATCGGGGTTGTGCATGATTTTAATATTTTGTGTGATGAAGATGGAGCATAGCCAGACTATATGATTTTGTAGGGATAAGCTTTCTTTGGCCATGTTATTTTGGGAAGATATAATTTCCTTGTTAGTATGCTTGAAGTATTATTATTTTTATGTCAATATTAAACTTTTGTTTTGACTCTTATGGATCTGAACATTCATGCCACAATAAAGAAAAATTACATGGATAAATATGTTACGTAGCATTCCACATCAAAAATATTGTTTTTATCATTTACCTACTCGAGGACGAGCATGAACTAAGCTTGGGGATGCTTGATACGTCTCCAACGTATCTATAATTTTTTATTGTTCCATGCTATTATATTATCTGTTTTGGATGTTTTTATGCATTAATATTGTATTTTATATTATTTTTGGGACTAACTTATTAACGTAGTGCCCAGTGCCAATTTCTATTTTTTTCCTTGTTTTTGAGTTTCGGAGAAAAGGAATACCAAACAGAATAAAACCTTCACAATGATTTTTCTTGGACCAGAAGACACCCAGGAGACTTGGAGTGCAAGTTAGAAGAGCCAGGAGGCGGCCACAAGGGTGGAGGGCGCGCCTAGGGGGGTAGGGCGCGCCCCCTACCTTGTGGCCCCCTAGGTGACCTCCTAACCTATATCTTCCTCCTATATATTCACATATATTCCCAAACCACCTGAGGCATGCACGAAAACACTTTTCCACTATCGCAATCTTCTGTTCCTGTGAGATCCCATCTAGGGGCCTTTTCCGGCACCCTTCCGGAGGGGGATTCGATCACAGAGGGCTTCTACATCAACTCTATTGCCCTTCCGATGAAGAGAGAGTAGTTTACCTCAGACCTACGGGTCCATACACTACAAAAAAAAGACACATCCGTGACATTTTGGGTCGAACGAAATTTTTTTCTGTCATATGACACTTCTATGACGATAATTGTGACAAAACCCGGTATCATCATAGATGTGGTAGGCTCCTACTTCTATGACAAAAAATCATGATAGAAAATGGGCTTTTTGTCCTGGGCGGGCCGGAGACGCAGCTGCATGACATTCTTTGGGCCGTCCGTGATGGAAAAAACCATAGTAGAAGCGAGGGCGAGGAAAATTTTGGCGAGTTCCCGGTTACGGTGGGAGGTCGGGGGCCGAGCGATGTGCGTTTCTCTCGTACATGTACGCACGTGTGTGCGAGGCGTTGGCTCTAACTAAACCCGAGCGAGGCATTGGGCTCTAACTGAACCAAGCGATTACACTGCAGGCTACGCATTACTGAACCCGAACGGTCGATCGATGGCTGTTAACTGAACCAGATCGAGCGATTCCTTTGCTACTGCTGCTAACTGAAGCCAATCGATGATGCCTCTGGATGA